>NC_047108.1:110720660-111031542 GCF_902500255.1 Thalassophryne amazonica | reverse complement strand
CGGACCGTTTGCGCTGTTGAGAGCGCGCCGTGTTTCCACCTCACCAGACCGCTGACTTTTTAGTTGTTTAGTACTTCACTCACTGTTATGTTTATTAAATTCTGTTACCTTTTGAACCGTGCTCTGCTTATTTTATGCTGGGTCCTTTCAAACGCTGGGTCGGTGCTCCGACCGCGTCCGAAACATAACATCTGTGCTGAGTGGAGAAGCTGCAGACACCGTGCGTGCATCAATATAAGTGTTCCACCTGCCAATCAAAAGGATTCTGCCGGTGACAATTAACCATTCTGACACTGACAACACGGTACAGCTCCGACCTGAACCACTCGGTGTAAACAGGGCTGTCATTAGCCTGGAAAAATCCACAAATTAATAGGGCTATTAAGATAATGGTTCCAGCGCTGATATCACTTTCTCCTCCTTCTCCAATGTCAGGACTTGCCAGGAAGTTACTGGTTTTTAGTGGCGCACAGTTCAAAATCTGAATATTTCTCTCTTCAGTAACTGTGCACCAGATAAGGATAAATTTCAAACTGTAGTTTAATTTTAAGCTTAAAAACTAAAAAAAAAAAAAAGCCATAACGCATCGTGTCACCTACACTTTAAGGACTTATCTATTTGCTTTCTGATTTTTTTATTTAATATAAATGTCTTGATGTGTAACAGGTGGACCACACAAAGAGGCACATATCTGTATATCCCATACATGTCTGTGTGGGACATCACAGCTGCACGGTGGTGGAACACACTCATGCGCTGGCTATTACAACAAATAAACAAAACAATAGTCTATTTCAGACATTCTGATGTTCCCCTCATAGTATTTCAGTATACGTGAACAATTACGCTGCATTCTGAGCTGTGTTCGCAGTTGTCTATGTGAATTCCACATGCTAACATTCATGATAAGCACTGCTGCCTCACAGCAATAAGGTCTTGAGATCACTTCCCACCTGGTCCTTTCTGCGTGAGGTTTGCATGTTCTCCCCGTGTCTGTGTGGGTTTCCTCCCACTATCAAAAACATGCTTATTTACGGTGTACGGTCCATTTACAGTTTACTCCCTTTTCTGCCCCCAACCAAGGCAACGTCTCTACATCTGGAATTGGTCCACAGGCACCAGACTGTGGCTGCCCACTGCTCCTAGTGGTTGGATTGTGTATAACTGTAATTCTGATGGGTTAAATGCAGAGGACAAATTTAACTGTATGTATTCATCCATGTACAATGACAATAAGGCCCTTCTTCTTTCGTTAATCACCAGTTTGCTAAAATACCATGGATGGAACATTACTTGTTGCTCATCTTTCAGATACCCCCCCCCCCCATTCATACAGGATTGTCACAGCGAAAGCAATACAGACCAGCACTGGATTTGGCACAAGTGTTATGAAAGATGAGATGAGGTTCAAGCTTGTCTGATGTAATCGCACGTGATTCAAATCCATATAGTTTTTTAAAAAAATAAAAGGTCCGTTTCTTTTCTCACAGACCTCGTAAATATTCAACTAAGTACTTTTATGTAATAATTTTTAAGTGAAATGGAGCGAAATGGGGACTGATAATAATGAAATGGGGGAAAACGTAGTGAAATGGAGCAGACTGACCCATTGAATGAAGTTTCATCTCTTGAACTCCAGATGCCGCACCTGCCCCTACTACATGTACTGAGCACATCTCACAAAAACAAAAGCCAAACAATTAAATAAAAGTACTTATTTGGAGTCAGTCTGGGTCACTCTGCTCCATTTCGTTACATTTTACCCCATTTCATGATTATCAGTCCCCATTTCGCCCATTTTGTATTTTCGTATGGCCCCTTCTGTCTACATTGCGTTACCACTCACTTTCAATTACGTAATTAGTCTAAATCACCCGCACAACTGTCTCAACCTCCCCCCCCCCCCCCCCCCCCCCTCCACATAATGTCTGGAATGCCCATGCAATTTAGCACCAGTTATCTGGTATCATAGTAAATCAGGCCTTCAATTACTTTTAAAGCCAACCCAAGAAATAAAAAATAAAAATACTGGTCAAGCTTTCAACATTTAAAGGTGATAGAGAAAGGTTGAATGGGGCATTAATCCTTGTTCTGTGATATGATATGTAGCCCAAAAAAAATTGGATGGGTCTGTAATGGCTCAGAACCTTCCTAAAAGGCTCTCTGAAACAGCTATGTTACTATGCTGGGTTTAGAATGCCTCGTTTGCTTTTAATGACGTCGTTTCGGAGCTTATTTGGCAACCTCATTATGAAATGCACGTAGGTGTTGGCGCTGATCGGTTGCCATTGTTTGATTGGCTGCCCTTGCTCTCACTGAAAATGCCGCTAAAAGGATTAGGAAAGTCTCCGGTTCAACTCGGAACAGAATGAAAATGATCGCTGATTCGCTCATTTCGCTGTCAAACAAAAATGGATTTTGCCTCAGACAGATCTTCCAATCATCATGCAGAAGCTGGGCGTCCGGGCCAGCCGAGGCCAGCCCACTGCCCCATAGACCCCCAGACACGCAGAGCCTCCGATGGGCGGGACAAAGCCCAGCATTTATCCAATGACTCGTCTCGTTTTGCTGCACTTGTGTCGCTATTGAAGTCTGCAGACGACGGTTTAAAGCACTGTGAAGCTGCAGGTTTTAGTGAGAGGAAATCCGTGTCGTTACCAGTGATAAGAAGCTGATTCTGAACAAAAGTTGAGCGCGTTGTAGCGAAAACGAGACGACAGTAATCTTCACTAACTTATTTAACAGATCACGTTTCAACACTGCTGTTGAGTGATAAATCTTCCTCACCCACCAACATGAAGTCAGCCAGAGGCTGACTGTGACATAAAGTCCAGTCACAAAATAATGATAATGAAAAAAAAAACGATCCAAAATAATTTAAAACAAAAGAAATGTGATACTTACAGGCTGTACTGATTGCTGGGGTTGATTCTGTCGCAAAGTCGGAACTGACCCTCTACTGAGTATTAAATGCCGACTGAAGCCAGCTAGAAATTGTTCAAGGTTTGTGAAACAGTCCTCCGTGAAATGCGCAGAGCAAAGAAATAGTCAGCGGTTGTATGTACTGGGGATGCGGTTAAAAATGAATAAAAGCCATTGATCGCGTACACTGCTTTCCGTGGGAAGAATATGTAAAGATCGTAGTCTGCTATGACAGCCTGGGAAGGCACACCTGGAGCTCGCCATTGCTCCTCTTCGAGTGTTACGAATGGGTGGGCACAACCTTATGAATAATTAATTTCGAAGGGGCGTGTGTGAAAGGGGGTGGGTGTGGGTGTGTGTGGGGGCTATTGGTGAAAAAGTGACATAACTTTTCTCTCAAAAACGGATTGGCCTGTTTTCTGGCGGCAATTCAAAAAAGGAGAATTACTTGAAACAGAGGTTCTGAAACTTGCTGGCACTTTGTGTGTATTCCCCACAGCTCGGAGCGCGGTGCGCCGAGTGTCCTTAACGGGGTCCTTAAAGCTGTAGTAACAGACCTTATTCTCTGTGAAGCCCGTAAAATTTTCACCGAAAGCCAGATACATTTTTCGAATGGTTTCCAGGTGCCAGTCTCTAACAGCTTCTGAAAAAATTCTGATGGAAAAAAAGTCCTTTTCATTCCGTCATTTCCAGACAATGAAAATCCGACGAGGGGTGGGACCACTCCTTCCCAAGGCGTGCTCACAGGCGAATGACGTCACCGACAGGCGTGGAAAAACTCACGCATGCGCACGAGGGTTCAAGCATGTCTGATGTAAAAACATATGAATGAAATCCATATATCCATTTTTGAAAAAAATAAAAAGGACCATTACTTTATTGACAGACCTCGTACGTCTAACACACAGTCAGGTGTACTCAGCCAGTCAAGGCCTGGGAAACACCAGCATTTATTAATCAGATGCAAATAGAGCAGGTAGACATGGAAAACATGGACGGCAGGTGCTCGCTAGGAACAGGGTTGGGGACACGATCAGCTGTTGATTCCACTGGTACAGAATGGATGACTGTCATCTGTCACTGCCACACCACTGCAGATGATGCAGGAAAACACAAGCAAAAGCCAACAGTAAAAAATGTATAAGGTGTTCCATATCACAGGAATAACACATTGTCATTTTGTTTGGCTATTTCACTAAACAAGCATTAAGTTTCTGAAAGTATTATGTCGACGTTTGAGCTGGGGAGGGGGGGGGTTCTTATGCTACGGATGCCTGTGCATCTCAAAACCTATTCAATTAACCAGACACAGTCTAGACCAGCACCAAACGTGAAGCTCTGCAGGGATCACAACCAAACCCAGGAAGGAATGCTGGGTTTAGAACGCTGAGTCCTCAGCATGAAGGTCAGCGTGACTCTGACAGATCTCTCCACACTCCACTGAGGTGACAGGCATGGTTCCTGTCAGCACCACACAAAGCCTGCCTAGATTTAGCCTTCCTGTTTGTGTGTGTGTGTGTGTGTGTGTGTGTGTGGTGTCTGCATGCACGGCAGTGGAGGCAGATTGTGTAAGGAAAACAAAGGCAGAATATACAGTTTGTGTGAGCATTTACTTTTGAAGGAACACAACTGCAGTTGATACAAGTGCATGATGGCCCTTTGTGTATTAGCACCGAGTGATATGATGAAATATTATCACAATTTTTTTCCATGCTGATCAATATTTATGATGATCTATAAATAATGCTTTCAGTTTGAAGAGCATCTAGATAATGACTGAAATCTGAATGCGTTGTATGGTTGATAAACTAAGGGTTTGTCTTTTACTGCATTTTATTATAGGACGCAGTGGAATACAAAGTTATAAAGTACCACAGAAACATTTTTTTTTTTTTTGCAAATTGTCAGAAAGGACGGTACTTCTTTTTTTCCTTTCCCATTTCTTGACAGGGACGTCAGTGGAGGAAGATTTTGGCCAGTCTCTATTCACAAAAGTGAGCTTCTATGTGTTTAATTTGTTAACTATGAGTGCAGCTATAACTCTTGGCCAAGTAACTTTGTTTGTCAATGATTCCCTCGTCTTAAGAGGATGATGCAAGTTCACCTGAACAGCCGATTTTTGTGCCCAATACTGGGTCCAGAATCAGTCACCAGTAGCTCAAATAACACTTTGTGGTAGGAAATGGTTGTGCACTTTGGACATTAATATGTTTATTTCTGTTAGAAATATCTGTTGTGCATGTCAGTTTTATCACCTTATGGTGATCAATTTATTGCTCACCCTAAATGCGCATAGATGAGTTGGAGTGAGCAGACCAAAACAAAACATACAATAGGGATGTGCCAAATCATATTGTTCATGATAACACCAGTAAAGATTTTAATATGATTTCAAAAAAATATATTGAGATATAAATAGCTGGGTTTACATTATAGACACAAGATGCAAGATGGCACTGGTGTACTGAGCAAGCTGTCTGCTTTACTTTAGTGTGCTTTTGTTTGTTGGCAAATGTTTCTCCTCTCTTGGTTTACAATGTCAAGCGTGACTGCTCCAGCGACGTCGCCGAGTTGTTAATTGGTGTCATTCTGCAGAAATGAGTGCGTCTCTCTCTCCCATCAGCTGTGATGTTGTGTTAGTGGGAAAGAGGGACAGGGAGCGGCAGTCTGAGGACCACTGAGTGACATGAGGATCATACGACTGCAGACTGCGCACTAGAAAGCTATAAACTCACTGTCAGGGCTGACCAGATTTAAGACTGACAGTTTATCCACAACAAACAAACAAGTTGTGTTGTATATATGTAACCATAGCTCAGCTCTGCCCCTGGTCAACCCCACCCAACCCAGATTTAAAATCTTCAATTGGGGTATCTGACAGTTGTAAAACTGACATCCTTAACAAACAGCAATGTTCTGCATTACACAATGAGCGCTGACTTTCATTTTTGATTTAGTAACATCAAATCATTGTCCACCAAATTATCTGCAACTGCAATTAAGCTTTTTTTTTTTTTTTTTTTTACGCACTTTGTCTCAGATTTTCGTCAAGTTTTAATCAAATATTTCCAGACTATTTAGAACAACAAATCTGAAGTTTGAGGCCTGTAGGCCAAGTATTTTCTGATTATATATATATATATATATATATATATATATATATATATATATATATATATTGTGTGTGACTAAAAGATTAATCCAGGTTTTGAGTATATTTCTTATTGTTACATGGGAAACAAGGTAGTTGGTAGTTGTCCAGTAGTTGGTGCTGCGTACCACAAAAGTTCTAATCCACCTTAGTAGAAGAACAAAAATGTTTGCCTCAGATTTGAACTGAACACGTCATTTGAACTATGGACTTCTAATCACATCAAACTTATATTGGTGAGTAAATGACCATATTTTATGCCAGAAATGAGGTCCAGGTTGTTAAAAGCAGCATTTCTCCTTAGATTCGGGCGGCTTATGTATACATGTTTAAGCTAACAGACAGCAGCTGGTTCATGCTCTGTTGGCTTATTACTGCAGCAGATAACTGAAACAATCCTTCAAATGGTGATAGAAGCATCAAATTCAGCACAAATGCAGCTGGAGCAAAATTAATGGAGCAACTTTAATTTTTGACCCCTGTACAAACTAAAATTGACCTTTGTTACCATTCTTGCTGTTTTTACCTCATAACTCCACAACATTCAGTCACAGATTGTCCAAACTATACCTTTTTGGAATCTTTATGATCAGGCAAATAATGTGATGTAGTTTTCTATATGATTTGAGCATCTTTTAATTTTGACCCCTGTGTAATTCAACTGACTGCTACGTGACTGCCTATTGAAAATTCAAGTGGCCAATCAGTTTTTTTCAAAAGAGTTCATGTCTATGGATTTGTGCTGAATTTGATGCTTGCATCACTATTTGGAGGATTCCACTCTAAATATTCTCTTATCTGCTGCACTATATATGAGATGTAACATGCTGCTCCTAAGTGTTTCTCAATTGCCCTCAAAAGTATTGTAAGACTTGGTATTTCACACATTTTAATTTGTTTATTCCATTTCAAATACATTTTTTTCTAAAATTATCTTCTTTAACTCAAACTGAAAGCAAATCTCTACAACTTGATATAAATTAATTAAAAATATAAAATCCTGCTTCCTGATGAAGTGGTGTAGAGGAGGATTTTCTTAGAAAGAAGACCTGAAAGTCCAGCTACAATTTGACAGAAGTACATTTGAGATGACAGCCTAGGTTTGATGTTTTGGTGAAAGAAACTTTTGTATTTCTTCATAATTGATGTAAATAAAGCCCAAGACATATTCAGTGACTTGGAAATGTTCATGTTTCCATCCCCTGACTTGTCTGAAGAAAACTGGCAATAAAACTGATTATTATTTACAGGTTTTATCAAGTTTTACAGATTTGGTTTTAGTTTGAGGAAGATAATTTTAGAAATTTTTATTCTTTATTTTTTGTATTTCTTGTACTTAAAATGGCATAAACATATTAAAATGTATGAAATTCCAAGTGTTCCAATACTTTTGGAGGGCACAGTATCCTAACCTTATGATGAGTGCAAAATGAGTGTGGTATTATACTGTTTTGCTTAAGAATGTTAAATTTTCACTGTTGCTGCAGTTTGTGGCAAGTCATAGTCATATGGTACAGTAGTGTTCAGAATAATAGTAGCGCTATGTGACTAAAAAGAATAATCCAGGTTTTGAGTATATTTCTTATTGTTACATGGGAAACAAGGTACCAGTAGATTCAGTAGATTAGATAGACAAATCCAACAAGACCAAGCATTCATGATATGCACACTCTTAAGGCTATGAAATTGGGCTATTAGTAAGTAAAAAAAAGTAGAAAAGGGGTGTTCCCAATAATAGTAGTGTGGCATTCAGTCAGTGAGTTCGTCAATTTTGTAGAACAAACAAGTGTGAATCAGGTGTCCCCTATTTAAGGATGAAGCCAGCACCTGTTGAACATGCTTTTCTCTTTGAAAGCCTGAGGAAAATGGGACGTTCAAGACATTGTTCAGAAGAACAGCGTAGTTTGATTAAAAAGTTGACTGGAGAGGTGAAAACTTATACGCAGGTGCAAAAAAATTATAGGCTGTTCATCTACAATGATCTCCAATGCTTTAAAATGGACAAAAAAACAAACAAAAAACAAAACAGAGACGTGTGGAAGAAAACGGAAAACAACCATCAAAATGGATAGAAGAATAACCAGAATGGCAAAGGCTCACCCATTGATCAGCTCCAGGATGATCAAAGACAGTCTGGAGTTACCTGTAAGTGCTGTGACAGTTAGAAGACACCTGTGTGAAGCTAATTTATTTCCAAGAATCCCCGGCAAAGTCCCTCTGTTAAATAACAGACATGTGCAGAAGAGGTTACAATTTGCCAAACAACACATCAACTGGCCTAAAATCAAATCAAATCAAATCAATTTTATTTATATAGCGCCAAATCACAACAAACAGTTGCCCCAAGGCGCTGAAGAGAAATGGAGGAATATTTTGTGGACTGATGAGAGTAAAACTGTTCTTTTTGGGTCCAAGGGCCACAGACAGTTTGTGAGATGACCCCCAAACTCTGAATTCAAGCCACAGTTCACAGTGAAGACAGTGAAGCATGGTGGTGCAAGCATCATGATATGGGCATGTTTCTCCTACTATGGTGTTGTATCGCATACCAGGTATCACGGATCAGTTTGGATATGTCAAAATACTTCAAGAGGTCATGTTGCCTTATGCTGAAGAGGACATGCCCTTGAAATGGGTGTTTCAACAAGACAATGACCACAAGCACACTAGTAAACGAGCAAAATCTTGGTTCCAAACCAACAAAATTAATGCCTCGCAGATGTGAAGAAATCATGAAAAACTGTGGTTATACAACTAAATACTAGTTTAGTGATGCACAGGATTGCTAAAAAAGCAGTTTGAACATAATAGTTTTGAGTTTGTAGGGTCAACAGCAGATGCTACTATTATTGTGAACACCCCCTTTTCTACTTTTTTACTAATAGCAAAATTTCATAACCTTAAGAGTGTGCATATCATGAATGCTTGGTCTTGTTGGATTTGTGAGAATCTACTGAATCTCCTGGTACCTTGTTTCCCATGTAACATTAAGAAATATACTCAAAACTGAAATTAATCTTTTTAGTCACATAGCACTACTATTATTCTGAACACTACTGTATATATATTAGGGATGTCCTGATCAGGTTTTTTTGGCCCCGATCCGATTCCAAGTCATCTGATTTTGAGTATCTGCCGATATGGAGTCCCGATCCGATACTTTAAAAAACTGAATGAACAATGAACAAATGCTAAATATATAATAATTTAATTTTAATCACCTTATTTTATTATTTATCACTTAAACAGTGCACTTCTCCTTGAGGTAGCTTGAACAATCAAGTAACAATCTGCCAGACTTAAAAAATGGACAAATTTCCATGTTATTTTATTTGTCTAAAAAAATGTCTAAGGTTCCGTATGTTAAACAAGAAATTATCTAATCTGAAATAGATGAAAGGTTTCTAAAGAACCATTTATTGATTTAGCTATTTTAATTACAAGTGTTCTCAACTTTTTTAAAACAGTAATCAGAAATTTTGAGGTAACAAACAACACAACAAAAAACATTTCCAAAGATTTTTCTTCAGACACGTGGTTTCTGCACTGATCTGTGGTTCAAATCCCCGCCTGATTGGAAAATCACTAAGGGCCCTTGGGCAAGGTCTTTAATCCCCTATTGCTCCTGGTGTGTAGTGGGTGCCTTGTATGGCAGCACCCTGACATCGGGGTGAATGTGAGGCATAACTGTAAAGTGCTTTGAGCGTCTGATGCAGATGGAAAAGCAAATGCAGTCCATTTACCATCCGTGTTTTGGCCCAACACGTCATTCCTGTTGGACAGAGCGAAGCTCCGTCACAGCTCAGAGCGTCGAAAGTTCAAAAATCAACTTGAAAAGTAAAAAAAAAAAACTTACATTTGCGTCCTGACAGTCCTCAGTGTACCGCTCTGATGCTTTATCAGTGTTAACAAGTTCAGAGGAGCGCAGTGAACGTGAATGAAGACGGAAGCTCGTTGCTCGTGCGCACACCATCTCTCGCTCTGTTTTGCAGACAAACGATCACAGGACAATTTGTTTTGTTTTTTTTTGGTTTTGTTAATCAGATGACAGATCGTCGTCCTGAGGACTTGGTCAGCACCGGGTCCTGCTGCACACGGAAGGATGACTGAGCAAGAGTTTCGGTGGGAAAGTGTCCATCATCCTCTTGTCATTCCATCGAGGTGTCAGGCTGAGCGCGTAAACACACAAACAGCAGTTCTGTGAAAGAAACTTTGCACGCTTAACTCCCCCCACCTCTGTCTGGGTTACAATTCCATCTCTTCTTCCCAAATTCACTGCGCAACTCTTGTTCCCTTTTCTCCTCTGGAGTCGGTTTCAGTGAGAATGTCCGGTTGAACTTATGTTTTTTTCTTTTGTTCAATTAAAAAAAAAGAAAGATTGGGTTGAATTTTGACCACGTCAGCCTGCCAACAAGCGGCAAAGCGCACTCCCATCAGAAGCGTCGCGTCAAAAGCCGAGCTAAAGCGACGCGTCTGACGCCTCTAAAAAGCAACACGTCTCACGCCTCTGACGCGTGAAAGGCCCATTAATCTGCAATAATGAGCTTGAAATAGTGCTGATCAAAATAATGAGGATAAAATCTATATCGGATTCCTGATCGGGATGCAACGTCTGATTTCGATCAAGTCTGAAACCACGTGATCGGGCCCGATTTCCAATCACATGATCGGATCAGGACATCCCTAATATATATATATATATATATATATATATATATAGAATAAGCTGAATAACCGTGGAAACCTTGGGGAATCCCCCTAGCAGATCTATGTGCAAGCATTCTGGGGTGTGCCATGAATCATATGAATGCATTGTGTGCACACAATTAAAAGCAAATTGTCATTTCCGCACTAGAAATAGATTTGCGATGCACAAATTAGCCATAATTGGCTGCTTAAATTATCCACGAAGGAGTTTCATAAAGAAGGCCATATTTATAACACATAAAGTAGATATCAATACCTTCAAAATGGAATCAGTTTGAAGAGTTTTATTTACTGCCCACATGAGCTTTTCTTCTAATAATATTCGACCACAAAATGTTTTTTTCAGATTTCAGGGGTTTCTCCCACAATAACTCTTTACCACAGATATGCCAAATTTACATATTTCATAGCCAGTATAGCTGGCATTAAGGAGCCAAGAAATGGTAAGGCTTCTTTGAGTGTAATGGTACGTATGCTTCAGTGTCTCTAACATGGATGCTCGCAACAGTCAATGTAATATTTTCCATAGTTTGAGCATACATAAACTTCACAATTTAGTGTCAATGTCTGTTGTTTGACTATAGTCCAAGTCTGGGTGTCCATGAGAACTGCCACAGAAAATTTCAGGCCTCTAAGTCCATTATTTGCTGAGATATTCTACCTTGAACATGGCTCCAGAAATGATGGCTATAATTTCTGCCTAAAAACGGCAGACCCCATGCACACTAAATTGGCCATATCTCAAAAACTACTTGGCCTACAGGCCTCAAACTTCAGATTTGTTGTCCTGAATAGTCTGGGAATATTTGATTAAAATTTAAAGAAAATCTGAGACAAAGTGTGTGAGGCCCCTCAAATATTTTGAACTGACATGGAATGTCCTAAGGCAGATTTGGAATATAAACCAAACTTGCCCTACATTTCCTTGACCCAGTGAGTATTAATTCAAAAAATGTATTTAAGTTATGTAACCACAGTTGTTTTTTTATATATGGGCTACCTACAAGAAGAACAAAAAGGTTCCTCCACAAACAACAAGGTAAATAATAATAAAAGGAATAAACAAAAAACAAATAAATAATAAATAAACACCATAGAAGGCAAATACAAAATGTAGCATCAGAGGTCATCAGCATAGCTACCATTCTAGCTGAGGGCAGACCCAGACAATTCAGTCCACCTTAGTTCACATAGGTCCCGCCAAAGAGTCTGAGGTGCTTCATTCCTAATGAAGTCCAAAAAACAGAAAAATGTGAGAGCCTTGTCCTTCAGCCAAAAGCTTATTGCCTCATGAGGAATAAGATCCATGACACTACTGATCCAAAATGAAGAGAATCCAAAAATCTAGTGCAGGATGATACATCTGCTAACATCAAACAGTAACACCCAATGCAACTTCAATGAGGAAGGTGCACGCTTCAATGCAGTGGAATGATCCCCTAATATATAGAGAATATGATCCAGAGGCAGTTTGTCCTCAAACAACCCATCAATTTTCTGACAAACCTTATAACAGAAATCATTTAAGTGAGCATTCAAAAATACAGTGAAAATATGAACCTTTACCAATTATGCACTTCTTAAAGTATTCTGAAAACAAAAGTTGAACTTGTTATGCAACACTGAGGTAATTTGAAGTAGATAAATAACCCGGAACAGTAAGTCCCTGGCTTTGTTGGTAAACAGATAACCGGATGAACTCTTCCAAACACTCCCAGTCATCATCACAAATACAAACACCAAAGTCAGCTTCCCAGGGTTATGTCACATGAGCAGTGCGTTCAGTCTTTGACAATAATCGCCATATAAAATTGGAACCTGTATTTATTTATTTTAGTTCTTGCATCTGCAAACAGAAAAACTGAGGCACTGACATAACTACCACTTTTGCAGTTGATGGTGGTACAAAAATTAGTGTATGTTACAGTAAAAACATCCTCACTATGAATTCTGAGAATGATTTTTTCTTTATTTAAATTGCAGCAAAACAATAAGACACGTGGCTTGATGGGCTTATAACACTGTTACTATCCATGCTTTAATGTACACACAGACCAAATTTTTAGACAGCTTTATTGTGCTTTTACTGGATCAATCAATTAGGGAACTGACTGAAATTACACATTCAGTATAACAAGAGGCTGTGTTACTGTAAATATGGAACAAAGAAATGGCTGAGTTTGAAAAGTATAAATAAAAAACATCACTCTTTACTGTGGTGTAAAGAGCAGAAGAATGCTGTAGAGAAAACACTATATGATCAGGGAAGTTCATGTGAGCAGACATTTCGGTACCTTCATCAGTGGAAGAGTGAGGCATCACCACCTACTGTAAAATATATATATATATATATATATTAATATATATATATATATATAACAATTTCAATTTAATCTATTTTCATTTATATCACCAATCACAACAAAGTTGCCTCAAGGCGCTTCATACAAGTAAGGTCTAACCTTACCAACCCCCAGAGCAATCACTCAGGTGACAGTGGTTAGGAAAAACGCCCTCTGAGGAAGAAACCTCAAGCAGACCAGACTCAAAGGGGTGACCCTCTGCTTGGGCCATGCTACAGACACAATTTACAAAACAATTCATAAAATGACTATACAGGAAATTTTGCCAGTGCACAGGACAGGACAGAAACAGACACCACACCCATCTCTGGATGGAGCCGTACTTCAAACAGAGAGAAAAAAAAAAACAGAATCAGGCATCAGAAAACAACAAATAGGCATAATTTGTCAGCATTAAACAACAAGAAAAACAGAAGAAATACTAAGGTCATCGCCAGCCACTAGCCTTAAGCTTCACTAAAAGACCCAGACTTTAGATTGAGGCTGCGGCCCATGCCGTTTCCTAATAAAATTAATTTAAAAGAGTAAAAAGCATAGTAACAGACTATGCCAGTATGCTAGCCATAAAAAAATGGAAAATAAGTGCTTCTTCAGTCTGGACTTGAAAGTCTCTACAGAATCTGACTGTTTTATTGATGCAGGGAGATCATTCCAGAGAACAGGGGCACAATAGGAGAAAGCTCTGTGACCCACAGACTTTTTATTCACCCTAGGGACACAAAGTAGTCCTGCAACCTGAGAACGCAGAGCCCGGGCCGGTACATAGGGTTTAATTAGGTCAGCTAAGTAGGAAGGTGCCAGTTCGTGAACAATTTTATAGGTTAGTAGCAGAACCTTAAAATCTGATTTCACTGGGACAGAAAGCCAGTGAAGAGACACCAAAATGGTTGCAATGTGGTCAAACGTTCTGCTTCGAGTCAAAGGTCTGGTAGCAGAATTTGGAACCAACTGGAGACCCCTAATACTGGACTGCGGTAAACCAGAAATATAACATTGCAGTAGTCCAATCTAGAAGAGACAAATGCACGAATCAGGGGCTCAGCATAAGAAATAATCAGGATGGAACAAATCTTCACCATATTTTGCAGGTGGAAGAAAGCAGTCCTCGTAATATCTCTCATCAATGACTGCTTAATCATTTAAAAAAAAAAACTACAGTGTGTTTCACATAGGTCTCTTGCCAACTTCGGGAAGGTATGACGACGTGAATACGACTGTATTGTTTGGGACTACTGTGATACTGTGTCACTGGTACCACTGTAAAAGTATTGAACATCGAGTTCAATACTTTTACAGTGGTGCCAGTGACTGAATGGTACCCAAACAGATCATTTTTATTTTTATTTACTTATGTTAAAATCCAACAGTTACTCTGTGTATGTCCCAACATTAGAACATAGAACAGATGATGATGATCAAAACAGATGACATTTAAGCCACAGCCTATTGAATGATACCATTTTCCAACAAATGTGGGTCAAATTACCCACATATCCACATGATATAAATCAGTGAATTTACTCATGTTTGACCATTCAAAATCAGAACATTCAGACTGCAAAATAGACCGACTTTGTTATGACATGGAGGCCCTTCTACAATGGATTATGCTATGAAAAAGGGACGGAATGGTCATCGTGTTGAAGTATCGTAAGTAGCAAGCCTTAGTTCAGTTTCCCAGCTAATGGATTTGACAAAAAAAAAAAAATTAGGCAGGATCCAAACACCGAGTACCAAATACATCCAGCTGTCTCCTTTGGCCACTGGATGGAATCCAAGTCTCACAGCCATGGAGTAAGATTGCACTCATCAAGACTGTGAAGCCTTGGACCTCCTACAAAGGTATCAGCAGCATGACCAAACACCTCTGTTCACTGACCTCACGACTCCATAAACTACGTATTCCCAGACATCTCTAATCCTCAATGGCTGAGTTCCCAGAGACATGAATGTCACTGCTGAGATAAGTGAATCTTTCAACAAATTCAACACTTTCACCACATACAGATACATAGATATATAGAACACAAGCATGTATATTCGTCTTGATCCAGTTCAATCGCAAACTCAGTCACTCTGACTGCTCACTCAGGTTCTCATATGCTGTAATCACAGCAACTGTTGTTTCTACAAAGACCACAGCATTGTTCGCTAGGTCAAGGTCAGTGAACTTGTACTCACCAATAAAGGCACAAGCAAAGAAGATGGACAAATCCTTACGTATAGCCTGCTAGGATGACACAATGACAGGAGAGCAACATCTCCACTCACCTGAAGAAGCACAACCCCAATATCACACATCCCTGTAGATTTTAACCTTTACACGTTCACTGACATTCAGTGATTGGCAGCTGACTGATATATCAGCCATCAGAACCCTGACACCAGAGATGTCCAACATCCTGGCAGGAGGGTCACACTCATACAGCTAAGACCGGACCACTGGAACAGCAAAGCAGAGTCATCTGTGAGGATCATAACGTTACTTGCTATGACTGCAGGATGACAAGGTATAGCTTTAGAGGAATGCAGTGCTCTCATTCCTCTGTAAGTAGACAAGGGTAACAAGACAACAGATGGTGCATCACCTGCTCACTGATTCCTCTAACAAATGCCTACTTGTCTACAACCACTGTCATCACAACCCACTTTCTCAATTCCTTTGTGGACAGATTTGCCATCAGTCTGTGCAGAAGTCCTCTGGATGATATTCAGTGTTTGTCCTCAGAGATGAAACACCTCCACCTGTGAAGAATGGTAACACTAATGCATCTGTCAATTCAGGGTTTGTTGGGAAAGAACTCACACACACAATTTAAGTCATTTGTTGTGTCCGTGTTTGCAAGTCCTCCACCCAGGTTGCATGCAAACCTCTGCAAAAAGTCTGATATTGAAGGCTAGCCAGAATAAGTCTGGGAAGCCAAGCACAAGGCAGTCTGAGGGCCATTAATCAAATCCTTATGAAAACTCCAACAAAAACTGTGGTCAGAGAGAAGTCTCCAGCATCGTCCGATGAAAAATAAGACCAATGTTTTTAGTTACATCATTAGTATTGGAGTATCACGTGTATGTGCAACAGTGAAGTCCGTGTCCAGCTGTGCAACTGTGCACACTGGAAACAAGATCACTTCCATTTTTATGACTGTTGTCAAATTTTTCAGAACTAATAGTCATAAAACCTAAAATGGGGATGTTTTCCAATTTAGGACATTTCTTAAAGAACACAACTAGGCTGAAAACCTGTTACAAAAGTATATGAATGTTTATCTGCAGCTTTATTTGGCTCCATCCCAAAATTAAAAGATTGTAGACCAGGTCCAAACGTCCCATTAAGCTTTGTGGAAAGCCATTTTTCAATCATTCTAATAAATCAAATGACAAAGCAGACAGGAATGACATTTTTGACTTTTTAACCTATGATAAAACCTTGAGTAATATTCAGGAACACTTGTTTACAAATAGGTAATTTAGCAGTCTTCACACAGCAGCAAGGCAGTGGTTGTGCAAGTGATAATTTCTCTCCATTCTGTCTCACAGAAAGACGTCACTAGCAGAAGGTAAAGACAGCTGAGTCCCGGTCCACTAACAGCTGCAGTGCCCTGAGCAATAAACCATGACAGCAGCAGAGAAACGAGACCACACTCACACATACGCATGCACTGAACAATGCTATGAAAGGAAGATCACTTGTTGAAATCATTAAAAAAAACTAAAAATATACTGAGTTGATACATTAAAAATATGATGTATAAGCTTGACTTGCTGCATTAATATCATAGTCTGCACACCATGCGGCTATTTCTTTTAAGAACATTTTGAGCTATTCACATGTACATTTTTGAATAGTCTGACAAACTTGAAAAGTATGGCATCCCTGCAGCACCAACTGTATTGGTGTGCTATGTTTGAGTTGTGAGGATGCCTGCAAATACAGAATCCTCTCAATTTTTTTTTTTTTTACTCTCAAAAAAACCAACTGTTTGTTGTTGGTTTTTATGCTACATGAACCTAATGCCTGATTCACACAACAGGATTTTAAAATTATCTGTAGATTTCCAAAACCTGAGAGACCACACATGTGGAGATAAAAAAAATCATAGATCTGACAGGTTTGGCTGTACAATGTGTGGTGTTCAGCCACACGGTAAAAACAACACACCACACATGAACAGATTTCACACACGAACATTCCCAGGTCAGACAGGAAATCTCGCAAAATCTCTCGAGATTAAACGTGACTTCAGAGTAAATAGATGGAGATACTTTGTGGACTATTTAAAACAGAGGGGGAAAAAACGATACAAAAAGAAAAGAAAAGGTGTTCTTTAAAGGAGTGGAGACAGCACGACCACTGGACTTTTTGGTAAGTCAGAACAGCTGTTTTGATTTTATTTTCCGCTCCGTACAGTCAGCTCACTTTCTGATTGGCTGCATGTCACACTCAGCAGGTTGCGTGCTCGTTTGTGGTCGGAGGACACACACACGCTGTGATTATCAAGCCAAGACAATCCAACATGTTGAATATCCCTGATTTGAGATCAGAACACCCTGGCATCCTTCTGAGCAGATCAGAGCACTCTTAACTCACCACACATGGCAGGAATAACTGATAAGATTATCTGTAGCGTCATCACGATTGTCAGGGTCCTTCAGATTGTCGGAAGGGGAAGATAGGGTCTGATATCGGCCAAATTACCTTGACGTGTGAACGAGGCTTTAGTCTAACATGTAGCTTCTACAATATAAAAATCAAGTTTTATGGGAACACATTCAAATCATATAGTTTTAACATAACATGCAACAACTTAAAATCTAACTTGCTCAGTGAGCATAAAGCCTCGGTCCCACCGAGTGAAGAAGGAGTGAAGAAGAAGCCACACACCTTTTTTTTTTGTTTCGTGAGATATCGTGGCATTATATGGCTCAGAGTGGCTCTTAGAGGCATTATATTCAGTTAACGAGGCTCCTCTCTGAGCGTGGTGCTAATTTCAAGATGTTCAAAATTTAGCAACAACAACGTGGCGCAGTTTGTATTCGAGTTACTGCGACGGCTTTGAGGCATTTGCGTGGTGCTTACGAGTCTGCAAAAAGTCCATCATCCATGCGCCTGGCACCTTCGCAGGACCTGAGAGGCTATTTTTGGAGCGGCTCCTCCTCTTGCGCACACAACTGCACCTGCTCTGTGCGCTGGACTCTATATATTTTGTAGTGGATTAATCATTTTCTGCCAAACCTTGGATACTGAAAACACTTCTAATCACTTCTGGCATCACAGAGGACTGTTTCATCTGGACACTTTTTCCTCTCTTTCCTGCTCCATGTGGGGTGTATTTTGAACAGCTTAAGGTAATTATTTTTAATGCTTTTTAATGTTTGAAGACATAACACAAAGTTAAAAGTTGTATCATGGTAACTAGTAAGCTGCGAAAGAAATAAAGAAATATATATATATGAAAATGATCCACAGGTGTATATAATAAAACAGCCACCTCATTCTATATGCAGAACGGCACCGCACGCAAAAGAGTGCTTTTGCAGAAATAAATGGACGAACACAGTCAAAAGTGGATTCATGTTGTAAAAATGATTGTGTTTAAAGCCAGGGAAAAATAAAGCCAGCAAGCCACAGATGTAAAGGAAGCCACTTAGAAAGAGCAGAGAGGCGCTGTCCATGAAAGGACAACAGCAGTGCGTGCGCAAAAGAGTGCTTTTGCAGAAATAAATGGACGAACACAAAGTTAAAGTGG
Organism: Thalassophryne amazonica; assembly: GCF_902500255.1. Classification (NCBI taxonomy): domain Eukaryota; kingdom Metazoa; phylum Chordata; class Actinopteri; order Batrachoidiformes; family Batrachoididae; genus Thalassophryne; species Thalassophryne amazonica. The sequence continues at coordinate 111,012,652 of NC_047108.1, read as the reverse complement.
ATTCACGTTGTAAAAATGATTGTGCTTAAAGCCAGGGAAAAAAATAAAGCCAGCAAGCCACAGATGTAAAAGCCACTTAGAAAGAGCAGAGAGGCGGCTGTCCATGAAAGGACAACAGCAGCGCGCGCGCAAAAGAGCGCTTTTGCAGAAATAAACAGATGAACACAAAGTTAAAGTAGATTCACGTTGTAAAAATGATTGTGCTTAAAGCCAGGGAAAAAATAAAGCCAGCAAGCCACGGATGTAAAGGAAGTCACTTAGAAAGAGCAGAGAAGCAGCTGTCCATGAAAGAACAACGCAGCGCGTGCGCAAAAGAGCGATTTTGCAGAAATAAACGGACAAACATAAAGTTTTGTGTGTTTAAAGCCGCAAAAAAAAAAAAAAAAGCCAGAGAGCCGCGGAGCCAGCGAGGAGCACAGAGGCGGCTCTCCAGGAACCCGTGGTTCGGGTCTAGCTGGTCTGGTGCATTACAGGCAGACAGCAGCCTGGCGCACAGCACACAACTGTGGAACTGTGATGGAGTGTCTATTTTTGGACTGCGTTTAAAAAAAAAAAAAGAAGGGACATCTTTAATGCTGCTGTGAATCTGTGAATTGAAACCCACACTTTAAAGGGACCAGGTGTGGGAGGGCTGGAGGTTTGGACCAAACTCATGCCTAAACGTGCGCCAACATGGCGTTATCATGGTGCTATCATGGCACTACGTGGCTTAGTGTGACTGATGCAAGCCATTGAGGCTGTAATGACAGGTGGTCGTGGCTCACTAGAGGCTGCTACGTGGCACATGCGGGGTACAGAGAGGCACATAGCGGCACCTTCATAGTGGATACGTGATAGATGAAACGTGGGTCATTCTTCAATAATCACCCCACACCCATGCGTGGCTCCTTCTTCAGCCTTCATTATTCGTGGGCCGAGGCTTAATGAAATTATGGAAAGTATTTCCGCCGAAGTAAATGTGTTAATATAGCCAGAAACAATTTTGCTGAGTGACCTAAATGTAAATTTGTTGGGTCAACATGATGAATTTGCATTACTGTTCCTTAATTATCATGGTTCAGGCCAACTAGATTTGTAAGGGTAAACGTAAAAAACAAAACAAAAAAACAGTAAGTCCCTTTGGCTGCTTGCTTGTTTGCACTTGGGGTCACCACAGCAAATCCAATGTGGATCTGCATAAATTGTGCTGATCCAGCACAGCAAAGTTAAGCTGACATGTAACTGTACTATTTTAAAAGTAGTTGTAAGTACCCTAATAATTAAGTAACTCATAATCATATCAAACAAGTCTGAATGGCCCAAGGACATGACATCTTTGTGTTACATTTTTCCTTACAGGGCAGAAGTGGTGGCCAAGTGGTTATGCATTTGGTTTCAGTATGGAAGGTTCCCGGTTCCAACCCCGCCCTTGCCACATTTCTCCAAGTAACGTGGAGTTGCGTCAGAAAGGCATTCAATTCAATTCAACATGCAGATCCATCTCAGATTTGCTGTGGCGACACCGAGCACAAACAAGGGAGCAGCTGAAGGGACTTACTTTTTATTTTTATTACAGGGGTGCCCAAGTTCGGTCCTCGAGCTCTGAGGACCGAATCCAATGAAAGACTCATTAGCAGGTTTTTAATGAATCTTTCATTGGAATCAGGTGTGTTGGAGCAGGGAGAAAACTAAGAGTGTCAGGAAGGTAGATCTCGAGGACCGAACTTGGACACCTCTGTTTTATTATATTTACCCTTACAAATCTAGTTGGCCTGAGCCATGGTAATTTAGTAACAGTAACATGAATTTATCATGCTGACCCAACAAATTTACATTTAGGTCTCCCTTGACTTTTATAAATCCAGTTGGCCTGAACCATGGTAATTAGGTAACAGTAACGCAAATTCATCATGTTGGTCCAACAAATTTAGACTTAGGTCACTCAACAAAATTGTTTCTGGCTAAGTTAACACATTTTACTTGGGGAAATACCTTACATAATTTTATTCTGTTCACTGAGCAAGTTTTTTTTTTTTTTTAGTGTATACATACCATATCTTAAACTAAAGCAATGTATTGGAAGTTGACAGCAGAGAAATGTATTAAAACAGGGCTACTGTAGATTCCTATCATTTTTACAGAATGTGTGTGGAAGAATCATGTCAGCGGGGAGCCTACATTGAAATTTGGAAGTAGAGGGTTGTTAACTTTTTGAAGTTAAGGTTGTGTTTGACAAAAGAACAAGCCCCACTTTTCTTGAACTTGAAGGACTGAATTTGAACAAAAATTAAAACCAAATACAAACTCAAGATGCATGTGGTACTCATGTTCCATGGTAATCATGCTCAACAGTAAAGAAAGCAACCACAGGCCTACACCCAGACCCACACATACACTTTTTTGTTCCTCAGTTCTTGCGGCTTTACTACCTCTCAGTTTCAGTGTTTGGTTAGCTAAAACTGACCACTGTGACTCACTCCATAAGCAAATACAGAGGACTGGAGCGATGGACAGCAATCAACACTACCGCTACACAGACACACACCCAAAACTGCCAAAATAATGCCAAGGAATGATATAGTGTTTAAGGAACACTACAAATTGTTTGTCTCACAGAGTGAACGCTTTATACGACATTAGTTATCAGAACACTAAATCTTAAAGGCAGTGACTTTAGGTTTCTTCATATCTTACACAAACGCTCTCACAGTCTGAGTTTTCTAAAAGACTCCACACACTGTTATACTGACCATTTTGTGGAACTCCTATAATAAAACTTCTCTGTTGTGATAAAAGGTTTTTCCCAAACCCAAACAATGATCAACTGATTTGGCTCAGTTGATGTGACAGTTTAAATCATGGCGGAATGCAAGATAACCTGCAGAAACGCTAGGTCAGAAGAGATGAAGTTGGTTCTTCATTATCCACCTGTGCATCGAAAAGATTCTAAATGCTGTCATATAAACAAATTTACTATGTGTGGAAGTACAAAGAAGTCAACAAGGCTGACACCCTTCATACGCATATCAGTAAACATCAGCTGTTAATAAATCCCACATGTTCTGCACCACATGCTCATGCATGGTCATGGTCATTTGCATTCAGAAATGCCTTCAATTAAGCATATATGGAGGGAAAAGCCAGTCTGTTGCTTTTGTTGTTCTGCAGAATACGGAACAAGAACCATCCAGGCTCGCGGCGTCAGCGGAGGGAACCACCCAGGTCCGCGGCGTCGGCGCGAGCGAACCATCCAGGCCCGCGAAATCGGCGGAGGGAATCATCCAGATCGCGGTGTTGGCGGAGACGTACCATCCAGGCCGTGGCGTTAGCGGAGGGAACCATCCAGGTCCGCGGCGTCGGCGGAGGGAACCATCCAGGACCGCGGTGTTGGCGCAGGAGGCGATCCATCTAGGCCAGCAGCGTTGGCGGAGGAGGTGATCCATCCAGGCCCACGGCGTCGGTTGCATCCGGGATGGCGATAGCTGCACCCGAGGCTGGAGATGGCTACATCCGAAGCTAGCGGAGGCTACATCTGAGGCTGCGGCGGCTGCGACCGAGGCTGACGGCGTCTACGACCGAGGCTGGTGGCGGCTATATCTGGGATCAACATCGGGGAAGGTTGGTGTGTGGCGACCGGATTTGTGATGGTGGAGGTGGTGGAGACCACGAGTGGGAATTGCTTTACAGTGGCCTGTACTGAGCTACAGGAGTTAACATGGCACCAACCAGGAAGACAGAGAAAATGGAGGAAGACTTGGAGGAGATAAAGACCTTATTGAATCGTATTTCAAAAGACATGTCCAATTTAGACAAGTTGATAAAGGAGATTAAGGAGTTCCAAAATCTTGTTAAAGAAAAGGACAAGATTATTATGAAACTTGAGCAACAGGTGGATGAACTTGAACAATATAATAGAAAAGATGATGTTATAATAACTGGTTTGGAAACAAAACATCGGTCGTACGCAAGGGTGGTGGATTCTGGTGGAGCCAGTGGGGAGGATGCACCACCTGAAGAATTACAAATATTAGAACAGGAAGTTACAAATTTTTTAATCAAAAAGGTGTTGTCATACATCAAGACACTATTTCAGACTGTCACACAATTCCATCCAAAGACAGTAAAAAAACTACCAAATATAATACGATTTATAAGCAGAAAATACAAAATGAATTATTAAGACAGGTAAAGAATCTGAAAGGAACAAATGTATATATAAATGAGCATCTAACGAAAAAAAAATGCAGATATTGCCAGGGAAGCAAGACTATTAAAAAAACAGAAACATATTGTTGCTACATGGGTCTGGAACTGTAGGGTTTGGATCAGAGTGAGAGAAGGGACAAAGGGTATACAAATCAGAGACATGGAGGACCTTACAAAGTACAGACCTGAGTAGACAAATGAATATGACGTCAGTTGGTAGTATGACCAACAAAAAATCAGATTAAACATGGAAACAGATGATAAAATATTGACATAGACACCAATATTGATGAAAGTATATTTGACTTGACTACAATTGGTTGTATTATACGGAAAAACAGTTAAATAGTGAAAAAATTACTGAAGATACCCTGTCACTCATACATATAAACATTCGAAGCTTGTACTATAAAATGTCAAAAATAAAAGATTATTTAAACCAGTTTAAAAATAGATTCAGCATTGTTGCAATCACAGAATCTTGGCTTAAAAATGACCTCATGGCTGATGTTCAAATGGAGGGATATGAGTTATATTTTAAATAGAAGAGAAAAAAAGGTGGAGGTATTGCTTTGTACATAAAAACAGATCTGACATGTAAAATTGTAGAGAAATGACAATTATAGATGATGTCATAGAAATTGTGACAGTGGAAATTGTACATGAAACATCTAAAAATATTCTCCAGTTGCCAAAGAGTAAGTGATTTTGTGAATTCAATGAACACTTGGGTTTATTCCCCTTGATAACAAAACCAACCAGAATTACATCGCAAAGTGCAACTGCAATTGACAATATATTCACAAATAGAACAGGTGAAATTATTAAGAATGGGATATTGATGACAGATCTCAGTGATCATTTACCAGTTTTTCAATATTTAAATACAAAAATAGGTACAAAAAAACTGTTATAAACTTTAAAAGAGATAAGTCATTAAAAGCCTTAAAGGCATTAAATTATGATCTTAAAAATCAAAATTGGGAAGAGGTTTATGTCGGTGACGTTAATGTAGCATATAGTTCATTCATGAAAATACTGATGAAATCATATAAAAAAATTGTAAATTAATAAAAACTAGTAAGAAAAGAGTAAATAAACCATGGCTGACAAAGGGAATAAAAAACGCTTGTAAAGAAAAACTATTTATATAAGTGCTTTTTAAAAATGCAAACAAGGAATAAGAACACAGATACAAAAAATATAAAATAAACTATTGACAATAATTAGGAAACAAAAAAAAAGATTATTATAGTGAACAACTGAATAAGAGTAAAGACAATATGAGGGCAACATGGGGAATTGTAAAAAGTGTGATGGAAAGTGACGGAGTGAAATCAACTTTTCCGAATTACCTTGTCAAGGAAAATAAAGAGATAAATGATATAAAAGAAGTTGTAAATGAGTTTAATGATTATTTCTCAAAGGTGGGATCAAATCTGGTGGGAAATAAACCAATAGTAGAAGATAAATTAAATACAACTGTAAATACAGTCAAGTATTTTCCTTGACAATGTGGAAAAAGATGAAATAAGGAATATTGTAAAAAAAAACTGTGTAAGCAAAAGATCAACTGACTATGAAGATTTAGACATGATGACTAAAAAGTATAATAGAAACTGTTATTGAACCATTCACTTACATTTGTAATCTGTCTCTGTCAACAGGAATTTTCCCAGATGAAATATATATATAATATTTATATAAAAATGGAGACAAACATAACGTTTCTAATTACAGGCCAGTGTCATTGCTTCCACAGTTTTCTAAAATTATGGAAAAGGTTTTTGTGACAAGGTTGGATAAATTCATTGAGAAACATCATATTTTAAATAATGCTCAGTATGGATTCAGAACAAAACATTCGACAGCTATGGCAATTATGGAATTAACAGAGAAAATATCAACAGCAATAGATAATAAGGATTATATGGTAAGTGTTTTTATTGACTTGAAAAAAGCTTTTGATGATATCGATCTTTCAAGATTGCTTCACAAGTTACAACAATATGGAATAAGAGGGATTGCACATCAGTGGGTAAAAGCTACGAAAATAGAAAACAGTTTGTTCAGATAAATAATACTAAATCAGAATTGTGTAATATTATGTGTGGAGTACCACAAGGGTAGGTACTTGGACCCAAACTGTTTATTTTGTATATCAATGATTTTGTGAATATATCTAATGTACTTGGTAGCATTTCATTTGCTGACGACAACATTATTTTACTCTGGATCAGATATACAGGAAGTAGCACAAGTAATAATACAGAGTTGGAAAAAGTGAAATATTGGTTTGAAGGAGTCAGTTGAGGTGGCTCGGGCATCTTTTCCGGATGCCCCCTGGACGCCTCGCTGGAGAGGTGTTCTGGGCATGTCCCACTGGGAGGAGGCCCCGGGGAAGACCCAGGACACGCTGGAGGGACTACATCTCTCGGCTGGCTTGGGAACGCCTTGAGGTTCCCCCAGAGGAGCTGGAGGAGGTGTGTGGATCGGGAGGTCTGGGCAGCTTTGCTTGAGCTGCTGCCCCTGCGACCCGACTCCGGATAAAGCGGAAGAAATGGATGGATGGATGGATGGATGGTTTGATATAAACAGATTGTTACTTAATCTTAATAAAACAAATTTCATATTGTTTAATGACAGAGTTAAAAAAAATGATGTGTCATTAAAAATAGATGGAATGGACATTCAAAGGGTAAAAGAAATGAAATTTTTAGTTATTATGATGAAGATTTTACATGGAAGTCACACATAAATTACATAAAAATAAAGATAGCGAAAGCCATTGCTGTTTGCATAAAGTTAAATATTCATTAAATAGTTATGGATTATTAACATTGTACAATTCATTGATTGTTCCACATTTGACTTATTGTAGAAATCTGGCGATCAACATGTACAACTTATACACCACCTTTATTTATTTTGCAGAAAAGAGCTTTAAAATGATTGGCAACAGTCGATTTAGAGATCCATCTAATCCATTGTTTATTAAGTATAGGGTACTTAAATTTCATGATTTAGTTGATTTGAAATTACTACAAATAATGTACCAAGCGAATAACAATACTTTACCAATAAACATTCAAAATATGTTTGAAAAAAGAGTAAGTAGTTATAATTTGAAGGGCATAGAAGTCTTTAAAAAACCAAGATTCAGAACCAAGATAAAGGAACGGAGTATTGCAGTGAATGGTGTAAAATTATGGAATAACCTCAACAAAGAAATCAAAGAATCAAGGTCGTTTAAATTATTTAAAAAAACGTATTAAACTTGATGTATTTCGTAAGTATGAAACTATGAAATAAGTCGGTGTGTTGTCATACACGTCACCTGGTGTATGATTGACAGTCACTATATTGTTGTTGTCTGATTCACAACATTAAATTGTTACTTTTGGCTTATCCATTGGCCGCTCATTAACGCCCCCTGTTGTGGGTCCGTGTCACGACACTTTCACAACAGGATTTCTCGGCCAGCATCATCAATCAATCAATCAACTTTTTTCTTATATAGCGCCAAATCACAACAAACAGTTGCCCCAAGGCGCTCCATATTGTAAGGCAAGGCCATACAATAATTATGAAAAACCCCAACGGTCAAAACAACCCCCTATGAGCAAGCACTTGGCAACAGTGGGAAGGAAAAACTCCCTTTTAACAGGAAGAAACCTCCAGCAGAACCAGGCTCAGGGAGGGGCAGTCTTCTGCTGAGACTGGTTGGGGCTGAGGGAAAAAAACAGGAAAAAGACATGCCGTGAAGGGGGGCAGAGATCGATCACTAATGATTAAATGCAGAGTGATGCATACGGAGCAAAAAGAGAAAGAAACAGTGCATCATGGGAACCCCCCCACAATCTACGTCTAAAGCAGCATAACCAAGGGATGGTCCAGGGTCACCCGATCCAGCCGTAACTATAAGCCTTAGCGAAAAGGAAAGTTTTAAGCCTAATCTTAAAAGTAGAGAGGGTATCTGTCTCCCTGATCTGAATTGGGAGCTGGTTCCACAGGAGAGAAGCCTGAAAGCTGAAGGCTCTGCCTCCCATTCTACTCTTACAAACCCTAGGAACTACAAGTAAGCCCGCAGTCTGAGAGCGAAGCGCTCTAATGGGGTAATATGGTACTACAAGGTCCCTAAGATAAGATGGGACCTGATTATTCAAAACCTTATAAGTAAGAAGAAGAATTTTAAATTCTATTCTAGAATTAACAGGAAGCCAATGAGAGAGGCCAACACGGGTCATGGATCCTGAGGGGCGTCAACCATTGCTTGAACAGCCAATGGAAGAGCGAGGTGCACAGGCACCAGCAGGAGGCGTGTTGGGTGAGCTGCAGCACATCTTAACCGCCTTTACCGCTCGGTTGGACTTAGTTACCGAGCAGAGCAGTGTTCTCAATCGTAGGATGGAGGCTCTCACCGCCCAGGTGGAAGCGCGTGCTCAGGGCACTGCTGCAGCACCTCCTCCTGCTGACCGTGTGCCAGAAACAGACATTCCGCTGGTCGTTCAACGAACCCCCCCACCTTCCCCTGAAGCATACATAAGCCCTCCGGAGCCATACGGAGGCTGTGTGGAGACGTGCGCGGACTTCTTGATGCAGTGCTCGCTCGTCTTTTCACAGCGACCCGTCATGTACGCGTCAGACGCTAGCCGGGTGGCTTACGTTATAAATTTGCTTCGAGGAGAGGCACGCGCCTGGGCTACGGCGCTTTGGGAGCAGAATTCACGGCTCCTAACGGTTTATACTGAGTTTGTGTGGGAGTTCCGACAGGTGTTCGACCACCCTCATAGAGGCGAGACCGCTTCAAGTGTGCTGCTGTCGATACGGCAGGGGCGTCGGAGCGCAGCAAAGTATGCAGTCGACTTCCGCATCGCAGCAGCGCAAGCCGGCTGGAATGCTGTTGCGCTCCGCGCAGCCTTTGTAAACGGACTGTCTCTGGTCCTTAAGGAGCACCTGGTGGCGAAGGACGAGCCGCGGGATTTAGATGGGCTTATCGACCTGGTTATACGGTTAGACAACCGATTAACGGAACACCGACGGGAGCGAGGCGAGGGGCGTGGTCAAGCACAAGCCGTCCCTCTTCCTCCCGGGTCCGAAAGGAAGCCGACTTCCCCACGCTCCACTGCCAGGGCTCTCCACGTGACAACAGCTCCCCCTGCTGACGTTGCTATGGAAACGAGCAGGGCCAAAAAAACGATCAGACCAGAGACAAAGGAGGCTGATCCATGGAGAGTGTTTTCTCTGCAGCTCTACCGAGCACACACAGAGAGGATGCCCCAAACGGTCAAAACAGCAGCACTCGTCCTTAGAGACTGGGCTAAGGGTGGGTCACAACACCCACGTGGGGAGACCCCGACGATCTGCACGTATCCCAGTCACGATCCTGAGTGGGGATCTAACCCTTCACGCCCCAGCACTGGTGGACACGGGGTCGGAGGGGAATCTGCTGGATAGCAGATGGGCAAGGGAGGTTGGGCTCCCTCTAGTGGCCTTACCGTCACCATTGTCGGTGCGGGCACTAGATGGCACCCTTCTTCCAATAATCACACACCAGACACAGCCAGTGACATTGGTGGTGTCTGGGAATCACAGGGAAGAGATTGTGTTTTATGTAACACCTTCTACCTCCCGAGTGATTTGGGGTTTTCCATGGGTGTTAAAACACAATCCCCGGATTGATTGGCCGTCTGGGGTTGTGGTACAGTGGAGCGAAACCTGCCACCGGGAGTGTTTAGGATCCTCGGTTCCACCCGGTGTGACAGCTAAGGAGGAGGTTTTAGTCCCCCCCAATCTGGCGGCGGTGCCACGACCTTGCTGACGTCTTCAGCAAGGATCTGGCACTCACGCTGCCCCCGCACCGTCCGTATGATTGTGCCATTGATTTGATACCGGGCTGTGAGTACCCGTCCAGCAGGCTGTACAACCTCTTACGTCCGGAACGCGAATCAATGGAGACCTACATCCGGGACTCGTTAGCTGCCGGGTTGATCTGGAACTCCACCTCCCCGATGGGTGCTGGTTTCTTTTTTGTGGGTAAGAAGGACGGCGGACTCCATCCATGCATTGATTACAGAGGGCTGAACGAGATCACGGTTCGCAACCGATACCCGTTACCTCTGTTGGATTCAGTGTTCACGCCCCTGCATGGAGCCCAAATTTTCACGAAATTGGATCTTAGGAATGCTTATCACCTGGTTCGGATCCGGGAGGGAGACGAGTGGAAGACGGCATTTAACACCCCGTTAGGTCACTTTGAGTACCTGGTCATGCCGTTCGGCCTCACCAATGCGCCCGCGACGTTCCAAGCGTTGGTTAATGACGTCTTGCGGGACTTCCTGCATCGGTTTGTCTTCGTATATCTAGACGATATACTCATCTTTTCTCCGGATCCTGAGACCCATGTCAAGCATGTACATCAGGTCCTACAGCGGTTGTTGGAGAACCGGCTGTTTGTGAAGGGTGAGAAGTGTGAGTTCCACCACACTTCTTTGTCTTTCCTGGGGTTCATAATCTCCTCCAACTCCATCGCCCCTGATCCGGCCAAGGTTGCGGCGGTGAGAGATTGGCCCCAACCAACAAACCGTAGGAAACTACAACAGTTCCTTGGTTTTGCAAATTTCTACCGGAGGTTCATCAAGGGCTACAGTCAGGTAGTTAGCCCCCTGACAGCCCTGACCTCCACAAAAGTCCCCTTCACCTGGTCGGATCGGTGCGAAGCCGCGTTTAGGGAGTTGAAACGCCGGTTCTCGACTGCACCGGTTCTGGTGCAGCCCGATCCCAAGCGCCAGTTTGTTGTTGAAGTGGATGCCTCTGACTCAGGGATAGGAGCCGTGCTGTCCCAGAGCGGGGAGTCCGACAAGGTTCTCCATCCATGTGCCTACTTTTCCCGCAGGTTGACCCCAGCTGAACGGAACTATGACGTTGGCAATCGGGAACTTCTTGCGGTGAAGGAGGCTCTTGAGGAGTGGAGACACCTGTTGGAGGGAGCATCGGTACCATTCACGGTTTTCACGGACCATCGGAACCTGGAGTACATCCGGACCGCGAAGCGTCTGAACCCCAGGCAAGCCCGCTGGTCGCTGTTCTTCGGGCGTTTTGACTTCCGGATCACCTACCGCCCCGGGACAAAGAACCAACGGTCTGACGCCCTGTCCCGGGTGGATGAAGAGGAGGTCAAGACCGAGCCGTCAGACCCCCCTGACACCATCATCCCCAAGTCCACTGTCGTGGCCACCCTTACCTGGGACGTGGAGAAGACCGTCCGGGAGGCCCTGACACGGAGCCCGGACCCGGGGACAGGTCCGAAGGACAAGCTGTACGTCCCACCAGAGGCCAGAGCTGCGGTCCTTGACTTCTGTCACGGTTCCAAGCTCTCCTATCATCCAGGGGTGCGAAGGACCGTGGCAGTGATCCAGGAGTGCTTCTGGTGGGCGTCTATGGAAGCCGACGTCCGGGAATATGTCCAGGCCTGCACCACCTGTGCCAGGGGCAAAGCCGACCACCACAAGGCCCAAGGCCTCCTCCAGCCTCTGCCCGTGCCTCGTTGCCCCTGGTCTCATATTGGCCTGGACTTTGTCACAGGCCTCCCGCCGTCCCAGGGCAACACCACCATCTTAGCGATAGTGGACCGGTTCTCCAAGGCGGCCCACTTCGTGGCCCTCCCGAAGCTCCCGACGGCCCAGGAGACTGCAGACCTCCTGGTCCACCACGTCGTGCGTCTGCATGGGATTCCAGCAGACACTGTCTCAGATCGTGGTCCTCAGTTCTCCTTCCAGGTCTGGAGGAGTTTCTGCAGGGAACTGGGGGCCACCGTCAGTCTCTCATCTGGGTACCACCCCCAGACGAACGGGCAGGCAGAGCGGACTAACCAGGAACTGGAGCAGGCCCTCCGCTGCGTGACCTCCGCGCACCCGATGGCCTGGAGTGACCATCTGGCCTGGATCGAGTACGCTCATAACAGCCAAGTCTCGTCTGCCACCGGCCTCTCCCGGTTTGAAGTGTGTTTGGGGTACCAGCCCCCATTGTTCCCGCTAGTGGAGGGAGAGGTCGGGGTGCCCTCAGTCCAGGCCCATCTGAGAAGGTGCCGTCAGGTGTGGCGTACCGCCCGCTCTGCCCTGCTCAAAGCCCGGACGAGGGCCAAGAACCATGCGGACCGCCGGCGTGCCCCGGCCCCTGCGTATCAGCCTGAGCAGGAGGTTTGGCTTTCTACAAAGGACATTCCCCTGCAAGTGGAATCCCAAAAGTTGAAGGACAAATACATTGGACCTTTCCCCATACTCAAGATCCTCAGTCCAGCCGCAGTGAAGCTGAAGCTGCCAGCTTCACTGCGGATCCACCCGGTTTTTCATGTGTCACGCGTCAAACCACACCACATTTCACCCCTCTGTACCCCGGGACCGGCGCCGCCTCCTGCCCGGATCATAGATGGAGAGCCTGCCTGGACCATGCGCAGGCTCCTGGATGTCCGTCGAAAGGGCCGGGGGTTCCAGTATCTGGTGGACTGGGAGGGGTATGGACCCGAAGAACGCTCCTGGGTGAAGAGGAGCTTCATCCTGGACCCGGCCCTCCTGGCCGACTTCTACCGGCGGCACCCGGACAAGCCTGGTCGGGCGCCAGGAGGCGCCCGTTGAGGGGGGGGGGTCCTGTTGTGTGGGCTGCTGAAGAGGAGGTACTGCTGGCCCACCATCACCAGATGGCGCCCTGCTTGGAGTGCGGGCTTCAAGCACGAGAGGGCGCCGGAGCCACTGGGAGTGACAGCTGTCACTCTTCATCAGCACCAGCTGTCACTCAGCCAACTCATCACCATCTCCATAAAGGCCGGACTGCGACTCCACCTCCTCGCCGAGAAATCAACTACCAATCAGGTAATTTTCTCTGCTGACTCAAAAACATTGAGTAATAATCTGAACTTCTTTGCAGCCGTTTTCCTGTGGTGTGTCCTTATCTGTGGGATTGGCGTTTGGTGTGATCAGCGACGGCTTCGCTTCACACCCCAACCAGATAAGTGGTTAGACAGGAGCTGCACGAGTGTGTGATTGGAGGTGGAGGTGCTCCCTCCTTACTGAATACAGACTGTGGGATTACTGAGTGTGCGACCTCACACTCATTTGGACTGTCTCTGTTCTCTGCCAGCAGTACCGGGTCTGACTGCTGAAGACAGCGGCTACCTGGGGCGCAGGGCTAGGCGGCTCCGGTGTTCTTCAGCTCCGTTGGCGGTGGAAGCTGTGTGGATCCAGCTTTTCTCTCGCCAGGCGTCTTCTATCGTCGAGCCTTCCCACACGTCACCTGGTGTATGATTGACAGTCACTATATTGTTGTTGTCTGTACGTTGTTGTGTGATTCACAACATTAAATTGTTACTTTTGGCTTATCCATGATCCGTTCATTAACGCCCCCTGTTGTGGGTCCATGTCACGACACTTTCACAACAAAAATGGTGCAATTTGGTGCATTCCCGTCTGTTGAATGCACCAAATTGCACCATTTTTCTAGAAAATTGTGTAATTTGGTCCCCTAGACCCCCAACTCAATATTGTTCCCCCAACTTTAAAAAGGGTTCTGACTCCCAGGTGTGATCTTAAGGTATACATGATTTAGACCTTGTTTGACTATGCATTAAAAATTTGGTGTTTGCGTTAATAAAAAAAGACCATAATAATGTGTGTGTGGGGGGTCTTCAATATGGTTAGTACCTAGGGCCCAGAATTTGGTGCTACGCCCCTGCTTAGGCTAAGGGATGTGTTGCTGGTGGAGAACAGGTTTAAATTAGCAGGAGTACCTGAGACAGATAGCCTGTATAATTTATATTTCTCTTATAGGGAGTTGGAAGATGCTATTCAAGCTGGTGCTAACACCACTCCAGGACAGGATGGGATTAGCTATAAGATGTTGCAGCATCTGGATGAAGGGACGATGCATGAAATTTTAGCACTGTTTAATTATATCTGGGAGGAAGGAAATTTGCCAAAGGCTTGGAAGCATGCTATTGAGGTCCTGATGCTCAAACCAGGAAAGGATCCATCCTCTCCCTCGTCTTACAGGCCAATAGCTTTGACATCTGTGTTGTGTAAGAGTTTTTTGTTAATTACCAGAATGGGTTTAGAGGAGGGGGAGCACTATAGATTCGGTGGCAGTATTAGAAAGAGATATTAGGAGAGCTATTATAAATAAGGAGGCTGTACTTGCTGTAATCTTAGATATAGAAAAAGCTTATGATAGTATGTGGAGGGAAGGATTACCTATAAAACTACATGATGCAGGGGTCCGTGGGAGGCTGTTTCATTGGATTAAGAATTTTCTAAGTGGTCGATCAATTCAGGTAAGGGTGGGAAGTGTGCTTTCAGAGCCAGCAGGAGTAGATAGAACGGTACTCCGCAAGGGGCAGTTATAAGTCCCGTCTTATTTAATGTTATGATTAATGATATCTTTAAAAATGTTGATAGTAGGTTTGGCAAATCTCTCTTTGCTGATGATGGCACCATCTGGAGGAGTGGGAGGAATTCTAAATATGTGTTTTCTCAAACACAGAAAGCCTTGGACCAAGTTGTGCAGTAGGCAAATAAGTAGGGGCTTAAGTTGTCCCTTGAAAAAAGTAAATTTATGATTTTTGGTGTTGGGGAAAGTGAGGAACACGGACCCACAACAGGGGGCGCAAATGAACGGACAATGAAGAAAGTCAAATAACAAGGTTTTACTGTTGTGAACATGCACAACAAACACAACAGATCACAATTGTAAAATAAACCAATTCCAACGGTGTCGTGTGGGCAGGCTCGACGATAGGAGACGTCCGTCTGAGTCGAACCGGAACCACCCGATTTCCTCTGCCACCGAACCCCGGGAATACTGGAGCCGCCAAGTCCCGAACTCCCAGGTGGCCACTGCCTCCGCTCGTCGGATCCGGTACTGCTGGCGAGGAACAGAAACAGTCAGATGTGGGTGCGGCTGCACCCAGCAACACGTAGGGTGGAAACACCACCTCCACAACTCGTCAGGAAAATACTGATAAGTGCAGGAATGTGAGTACTTATCCAAAACAAGTCCAACACAGTCTCCAGCTGTAGTATTCACTATCTGTACACAAGCAACAAAGGATTACTGTCAAGAAGACAACACAATTGGCTGAGTACGTTACCTTCCTAGTAGAACGATATCTTGGCAATGAGATGGAGATGCCGTCCAGCTGATATACCCCTCAGCTGATGGATGTCAGCTGTTTCAGTTGATAAGTGACGGCTGTCACCTGGGCTGCTCCTGTGAGGCGGCAGCGCCCTCTGGTGCCTGGAGCCCGCACTCCAGGCGGGGCGCCCTCTGGTGGTGGTGGGCCAGCAGTACCTCCTCTTCAGCGGCCCACACAACAGGACCCCAACCTCAACGGGCGCCTCCTGGCGCCCGACCGGGCTTGTCCGGGTGGCGGCGGTAGAAGTCGGCCAGGAGGGCCGGGTCCAGGATGAAGCTCCTCTTCACCCAGGAGCATTCTTCGGGGCCGTACCCCTCCCAGTCCACCAGGTATTGAAAGCCCCGGCCCATCCGTCGGACATCCAGAAGCCGGCGCACAGTCCAAGCCGGCTCGCCATCGATGATCCGGGCAGGAGGTGGCGCCGGACCGGGAGCACAGAGGGGCGAAGTGTGATACGGTTTGAGTCTTGACACATGGAACACAGGATGGATCCACAGTGAGGCTGGAAGCCGAAGCCTCACTGCGGCGGGATTGATGATTTGGAGGATCTTGTATGGTCCTATGTATCGGTCCTTCAGTTTCGGGGAGGCCACTTGTAGTGGAATGTCCTTGGTGGACAGCCACACTTCCTGCCCAGGGCGATACGTAGGGGCCGGGGTCCGCCGCCGGTCTGCATGGGTCTTAGCCCTCGTCTGGGCCCTCAACAAAGCAGAACAGGCGGCACGCCACACCCGACGGCACTTCCGCAGGTGGGCCTGGACCGAGGGCACACCGACCTCTCCCTCAACCACCGGAAACAATGGGGGCTGATACCCCAAACATACCTCAAAAGGGGAGAGGCCGGTGGCTGACGACACTTGACTGTTGTGGGCGTACTCGATCCAGGCCAGATGAGTACTCCAGGCCGCCGGGTGCGCGGCTGTCACACAACGTAGTGTCTGCTCCATCTCTTGATTGGCCCGTTCTGCTTGCCCGTTGGTTTGGGGGTGATACCCGGACGAGAGACTGACCGTGGCCCCCAGTTCCTGGCAAAAACTCCTCCAGACATGCGAGGAGAACTGGGGGCCGCGATCGGAGACGATGTCTGATGGTATCCCATGCAGCCGGACGACGTGGTGGACCAGGAGGTCCGCTGTCTCCTGGGCCGTTGGGAGCTTCGGGAGGGCCACGAAGTGGGCCGCCTTGGAGAATCGGTCCACTATCGTGAGGATGACGGTGTTTCCCTGGGACGGCGGGAGGCCCGTGACAAAATCCAGGCCGATGTGAGACCAGGGGCGATGAGGTACGGGCAGCGGCTGTAGCAATCCCGAGGACTTGCGGTGGTCGGCTTTGCCCCTGGCGCAGGTGGTACAGGCCTGGATATAGTCCCGGACGTCGGTCTCCAGGGATGCCCACCAGGAGCGCTGCCGGACGACTGCCACGGTTCTTCGCACCCCAGGATGACAGGAGAGCTTAGAACCGTGACAGAAGTCCAGGACCGCAGCCCTGGCTTCTGGTGGGACGTAGAGCCTGTTCTTCGGCCCGGTTCCGGGGTCCGGGCTTCGTGCCAGGGCCTCCCGGACGGTCTTCTCCACGTCCCAGGTGAGGGTGGCCACGATAGTGGACTCCGGGATGATGGGATCCGGGGGATCCGACGGCTCCGTTTTGACTTCGTCTTCATGTACCCGGGACAAGGCATCCGATCTCTGGTTTTTGGTCCCGGGACGGTAGGTGATCCGGAAGTCAAAACGTCCGAAGAACAGTGACCAGCGGGCTTGCCTGGGATTCAGCCGCTTGGCGGTCCTGATATACTCCAGGTTCCGGTGGTCAGTGAAAACCGTGAATGGCACGGACGTTCCCTCCAACAGATGTCTCCACTCTTCAAGAGCCTCTTTCACCGCAAGGAGTTCTCGATTGCCGACGTCATAGTTCCGTTCGGCCGGGGTCAACCTGCGGGAAAAATAGGCACACGGGTGAAGGACCTTATCGGTCTTCCCGCTCTGGGACAGCACGGCTCCTATCCCTGAGTCCGAGGCGTCCACTTCAACCACTAACTGGCGACTAGGATCGGGCTGCACCAGAACGGGTGCAGACGAGAACCGGCGTTTCAACTCCCTAAACGCGGCATCGCAACGATCCGACCAGGTGAAGGGAACTTTTGGCGAGGTCAGGGCTGTCAGGGGGCTAACTACCTGACTGTAGCCCTTAATGAACCTCCTATAGAAATTAGCGAAGCCGAGGAACTGTTGCAGCTTCCTATGGCTTGTGGGTTGGGGCCAGTCTCTCACCGCCGCAACCTTGGCCGGATCGGGAGCGACGGAGTTGGAGGAGATGATGAACCCCAGGAAGGACAGAGACGTGCGGTGGAACTCACACTTCTCGCCCTTCACAAACAGCCGGTTCTCCAACAACCGCTGTAGGACCTGACGTACATGTCGGACATGGGTCTCAGGATCCGGAGAAAAGATGAGTATGTCGTCAAGATATACGAAGACGAATCGGTGCAGGAAGTCCCGCAAGACATCATTAACCATGCTTGGAACGTCGCGGGAGCATTTGTAAGACCGAACGGCATGACCAGGTACTCAAAATGACCTAACGGGGTGTTAAATGCCGTCTTCCACTCGTCTCCCTTCCGGATCCGAACCAGGTGATACGCATTCCTAAGATCAAGCTTGGTGAATATCTTAGCTCCATGCAGGGGCGTGAACACCGAATCCAACAAGGGTAAGGGGTATCGGTTACGAACCGTGATTTCGTTCAGCCCCCTGTAATCGATGCATGGACGTAATCCGGCATCCTTTTTCCCCACAAAAAAGAAACCCGCACCCATCGGGGAGGTGGAATTCCGGATCAACCCGGTGGCCAAAGAGTCCCGGATGTAGGTCTCCATTGATTCGCGTTCAGGTCGTGAGAGGTTGTACAGCCTGCTGGACGGGAACCCAACACCTGGAACCAAATCAATGGCACAATCATACGGGCGGTGCGGGGGAAGGGTGAGCGCCAGATCCTTGCTAAACACCTCCGCAAGGTCATGGTACTGCACCGGAACCGACCCTAGATTGGGCGGGGCTCTGACCTCCTCCCTGGCCTGGGAACCGGGAGGAACCGAGGAACCTAAACATACCCGATGGCAGGTCTCGCTCCACTGAACCACTACCCCGGACGGCCAATCGATCCGGGGATTGTGTTTCAACATCCAAGGGAATCCTAAAATCACACGGGAGGTGGCCGGAGTCACAAAAAACTCGATCTCCTCCCGGTAATTCCCCGACACCACCAGAGTTACTGGTGGTGTCTTGTGAGTGATTGGAGGGAGTAGGGAGCCATCTAGCGCTCGTACCTGCACAGGCGAGGTAAGCGCCACCAGAGGGAACCCTATCTCCCTGGCCCATTTGCTGTCTAGCAAATTCCCTTCAGAGCCCGTGTCCACCAGTGCTGGGGCCTTCAGGGTTAAATCCTCATACAGGATGGTAACTGGGAGTCGTGTGGCGATGTGGGTGTGTCCCACGTGAATGTCTCGGCCCACCCTTAGCCCAGTTTCTAGGGGCGGGCGTTGGTGTTTAACCGCTCGGGGCAGTCTCTTAATTGATGCTCAATCGAGCCACAAACAAAACACGCCCCGTGGGCCAGCCTCCTTTGTGTAATCGGTGCCCTAAATGTTGCCCTACTCGTGTCCATAGCTTCGTCAGCAGGGGGGGCTGTAACCGCACGGAGCGCAGGGGCCGTGGAGCGTGGGGAGGGCGGAACGCGGTCGGAACCGGAAGGGAGAGGGACGACGCGTGCCTGGCCACGCCCTTCGTCTCGTTCCCGACGGCGCTCTTCTAACCGATTGTCTAATCGTATGACAAGATCGATGAGCCCATCTAAATCCCGCGGTTCGTCCTTAGCCACCAGGTGCTCCTTGAGAACCAACGACAGTCCGTTTACAAAGGCGGCGCGGAGGGCAGTGCTAGTCCAGCCGGACCTCGCAGCCGCGATGCGGAAGTCGACTGCATAGGCAGCTGCGCTCCGGCGCCCCTGTCTCATTGACAGCAGCATGGCTGAAGCGGTCTCTCCTCTATTTGGGTGATCGAACACCGTTCTGAACTCCCTCACAAACCCATCATATGTCTGAAGGAGCCGTGAATTTTGCTCCCAGAGCGCTGTAGCCCAAGCGCGTGCCTCACCACGAAGCAGATTTATCACATAAGCTATTTTGCTAGCGTCAGTCGCGTACATGACGGGACGCTGTGCGAAGACGAGCGAACACTGCATAAGAAAATCTGCGCACGTCTCCACACAGCCTCCGTACGGCTCTGGGGGGCTTATGTATGCTTCAGGGGAAGGTGGGAGGGGTCGTTGAACGACGAGTGGAACGTCGCTGTTACGCACAGGGTCGACGGGAGGGAGAGCCGCAGCGGCGCCCGGAGGGCGCGCTTCCACCTGCGCGGCGAGAGCCTCCACCCTGCGGTTCAGGAGGACGTTCTGCTCGGTCATCAAATCCAACCGAGTCGTGAAAGCGGTGAGGATCCGCTGCAACTCACCGATCACCCCTCCTGCGGACGCCTGTGTGCCCTGTTCTTCCATTGGCCGTTCAACAGCCGGTTGACGCCCCTCGGGATCCATGATGCTGGCCGAGATATCCTGTTGGGGAAAGTGAGGAACACGGACCCACAACAGGGGGCGCAAATGAACGGACAATGAAGAAAGTCAAATAACAAGGTTTTACTGTTGTGAACACGCACAACAAACACAACAGATCACAATTGTGAAATAAACCAATTCCAACGGTGTCGTGTGGGCAGGCTCGACGATAGGAGACGTCCGTCTGAGTCGAACCGGAACCACCCGATTTCCCCTGCCACCGAACCCCGGGAATACTGGAGCCGCCAAGTCCCGAACTCCCAGGTGGCCACTGCCTCCGCTCGTCGGATCCGGTACTGCTGGCGAGGAACAGAAACAGTCAGATGTGGGTGCGGCTGCACCCAGCAACACGTAGGGTGGAAACACCACCTCCACAACTCGTCAGGAAAATACTGATAAGTGCAGGAATGTGAGTACTTATCCAAAACAAGTCCAACACAGTCTCCAGCTGTAGTATTCACTATCTGTACACAAGCAACAAAGGATTACTGTCAAGAAGACAACACAATTGGCTGAGTACGTTACCTTCCTAGTAGAACGATATCTCGGCAATGAGATGGAGATGCCGTCCAGCTGATATACCCCTCAGCTGATGGATGTCAGCTGTTTCAGTTGATAAGTGACGGCTGTCACCTGGGCTGCTCCTGTGAGGCGGCAGCGCCCTCTGGTGCCTGGAGCCCGCACTCCAGGCGGGGCGCCCTCTGGTGGTGGTGGGCCAGCAGTACCTCCTCTTCAGCGGCCCACACAACATTTGGTTTAAAAAGAAAGATTCCATCCGAGAGCCTCTGCATGTACGGCTCATCGATTTAAAAAGGTTAAAGTTTTCAAATTTTTAGGGGTGTGGTTTGATGAAAAGCTGATCTGGAAAACACATATAGGGAAAGTAATGTGTGAGAAGGTACTTAACATCATGAGAAGTGTGTCAGGCAGTGGATGGGGAGCAGAGAGATGCACCTAATTGCAAATTTATAGGGCCATGATTAGGCCCATTTTGGATTATGGGTGTGTAGTTTTTGGGAGTGCTTCCAAAACAATTTTGTGCCATCTGGACTGTGTCCAAGCCAGAGCCTTGAGAGTCTGTTGTGGGGCCTTCAGGACTACACCTGTTCCAGCTCTGCTTGTGGAGGTAGGAGAGAGCCCTCTACAGTTAAGAAGGGAAAAACTGGGGGTGCATTATTGGGTTACGGTCGCTGGGTCCAGCAGTAGATTAGCAGCTAAATGTCTCCTGGATGAGTGTGGGGAGTTCAGCAGGAAGCAGGAAAAAGCAGGATTTATTAGCCATATTGTGAAGGTAGCAGGAACTATGGGGCTTCAAAAAGACACTGTCGTGGGGTTAAGGTGGCCGTCAGTGCCATTCTGGCGCCTGCCTGAGCCCGAGGTAAATGTTGAGCTGATGGGCATGGATAAAGGAGCTGCTGCTAGGCACCTTGAAGTGTATTTATGTGAGCAGGAGGATTCTATTCTAATTTACACCGATGGGTCTAAAGAGGGACAATCACAAAAAAACTGGCTTTGGGATGTTCATTGCTGAACCACAAGTTAGGCAGCGTGTGCACGTGACTGATAACCTTTCTGTGTTCTCTGCTGAGCTTCTTGCGATCTTGTGGGTGGTGCGGTGGATAGAAGAGCATCGGCCCACACACTCCATTATCCTCTGATTCTGCAGCTGCATTGTTGGCCCTTAGACACAGGACATCTCAGGTGCACCCTGATATACTGTTTGAGATTTAGTGCTGTCTCTGACAAATTGAGAACAGGGCCTCAAGTGTCCTGTTTGTTTGGGTCCCTGGGCATTCTGGTGTTGTAGGAAATGAGACAGCTGATGCATTGGCCAAAGAATCACTTTGCAGAGGCACTATTGACCTTCACCTCACACTGGGGAAGCACGAATGTTATAGTATATGCAGCAGGTATCTCCAAAATCAGTGGCAGGAAGAATGGGAGGGGGAGCACAGGGGTAAACTTTATTTTTCTTGTCAGCCGTCAGTTCAGGTCAGTAAGCAGCTCCGTGCTTCTTGTTGTAGGGATGAGGTTGTCTTTACTAGAATGAAAATCGGGGCACTGTGGCCTTGCAGCGTGCTTGTTTAGGATGGGTAAACATGCTGACGGATTGTGTGAGTGTGGTAGCCCTGAAACAGTTATTCACGTGTTGTTATCATGCAGCAAATACAGCAGAGAAAGGCAGCACCTTTTTGTGGAACTGGCTGATCTTGGACTGACCACATTTTCCTTTAAGTCCCTTTTTTCTTATCATGCGAACTCTGAACAAATCAGGAGCGCTATTATTCGTTTTCTCCGCTTGACTGACACTTACTCAAGAATATAGTGTAACATCGGCGTCATAACAGAGGAGGGCGGGATTGCGCACACCAGCGTATAGCCTGCCGGAACCCCATTAGAAGAAGAAGTGTCGCTCTTGTCTGATGTTATCTCTATGTTTATATTCCTTCTCAGTACTTCCGGGTACGGAGTTGGTTATACACGTTAAATTTGGCGTAGATTGTTGTTTTTAAAGTAATTTTCTTCCTAAAACTTACACTCAAGACACAAGTATGCACAAACGTTTGTAAAGGTGTTGACTTTAATGCGGATATCGCGCTAAAGAGCGTTTCTTAACACGGCGGAACCGGAAGTTGTAATGCTGAAGCGGAAGCGGAAGCTGTGGCATGTTCTCACGTCCCAGTGGTTTTATAGTGCGACTTTTCTTACTTCGTCTGACGTTATGGAACAGAATTTATATCGAAAAATAATCATAAAAACTGTTTACGTCGCCGATAGGACACGAGCAGTGTCTTAAAAAGCCGTCATTTGACGGGCCGAGTGTCGAACGTGACGTCAACCTGTCTGGAGGAATTGAACGCAGCGCGTGTAACAAACCGGAAATGGACTGTAACGAAACGGAAGTCCCGACGATCGACGGTGGAAAACGAAAAACAAACCTCGTTCTGTGTTTGACTCGGGATCCGGTTGTAACCGGGGAATCTGAATTCTTCCTCCTCCTCTGAAGTATGATGTTTGGTGCCGCTCGCACCGGGAACCGTTCTGCGCCTTTTGTAACCTGGAAGCTGCAGTGACGCCGAACGGCCGCTTGGTGACCGAAACATGTTTCCAGCAACCGATCCGGTTCACAGGTACAACCGTCACCTTACCGAGCCCCGTCATCACGGTGACGATAATCACTGTGTGAATATTATCTGCTCAGAAACATGAAGAAAAGAAATAAAAATTCTGATGGATTAAAACCTATCAGATTTTATTTCATCTGCAGTTAAACCTTCAGTTTATGATCAGATTTGATGTATTAAAGGTTGATGCTGTTGATTTTCCCCAATGTTTAAAGTATAACCACAAATCAGAAAGAAATAGAGATATAAAAAAAAACCTTCAATGAATCTTAACATTTATTTTGACTTTTATTTGATTGTATTCAGGATGAACTCAGTATATTGCTGAGGGAGAGTATACGTCACTTCCGGTGTCAGAGTCTCATCACTCCCCCATTCTGAGCGATTCTTTTCGCTAGTCTGCGCATGTGTGAACCCGGTGTTGCGGTCTGATCGGTCCCCCCTGCCTTCACTGCCACTGAGCATGAGCAGTGATTTACAGATTTATCACCTTGTTTCTGCTTAAGACTGACTTTAGAATGATTTAAGAGTAGGGCTGCAGCTATCGATTATTTTAGTAATCGAGTATTCTATCCATTATTCTGGTGATTAATCGAGCAATCGGATAAAAAGTACTTTTGCATTTTTAAAAATCAATAGTCCAGGGCTCATATGGCACAATGTCACTGCGCCAAATTTTTGGCATTTTGCTGAAATGTCGATGGGATGTGGCTTCCTGTTTTGTTTTTTTCCGACTTGTAAAATTTAACCATTTTAAGTTTTGTTTTTTCATAAAGGTTGATGGACTGGGTCCCTGCGTGATTTTTTTTTTTTTTTTTTATCCCTCTTTTTCTGCAATTCAGCAGATGCATTTCAGCTGGAGATTGAACATGCAGCCTCGCAGTCAGTTTTTTTTTTAATGATTATTTTATTTAAGTTACCGTATTTGTGAAGTGTGTGTTGCCCAAAAAAAGCAAAAATTAAAAAGTCAAACACTCAGTGTGAGTCTGAGGGAAACACAGAAGAAAGAGTGGACTTCTGCTGTTTGTCAATGTAGCTGGGGACAGAGCTGTGACTCGCCCGGTCTGAGAGCCCCTCACACCTTGCAGAGAGACAGCAGCCGGCCACCGGGTCAATAGTCCCTCCCCACGTAGAGCAGACCGTGTGCTTTTTAAAAATAGACAAACACACTGCTTCACTTTAAATGCACAGTAAGTCTATTTCAGATGATCAGCGTGGACCATCTTTCTCTTAAAAGGCTTTATTTTACTCTGTGTCACGTTGGAAAGTGGTAGCTATCGTTGCTAATTTGATTGGCTGTTGTGCTCCAGTCTTAAATTTTTTTTTCTGCGGATGTTGCAGCACCACACACAGGCCTGGTATATGTACTACAACGTTAAACAAAGCTTCGAGGCACAGAATTTGCCTCGAACATTTTTTGTAATCAAATTATTCGAGTTACTCGACTAATCGTTTCAGCCCTATTTAGGAGGTTTTACTTTGTCATCTCATGGTTAATCACATTATTCCCTTTGGTCTGTAGAGAGTCAGACTCAAACGTGCTGCTGTGATGCTCTTATCGCTTCTGCCGACTTTTATTATGAAATAATGCTGACTTTTTGTGGAAATGATTGTTGTACAAAAGCTTTAGATATCTCTTGATGAGATAGATGATGACTGGGGTACAGTTTGAAGCAGAAACGAGGTAGTAATCGGTGAACCGCGGCTGATGCTCAGAAATGATGCATGCGCAGTGAAGGCAGGGGAGTGATCTGAAGGGGGGACCATTCAGTCTGTGACATTGGTGAAGTGGCAAATCCGAAGGCAAGAATTCGTACTTCCGTGACTGTCCGCTCCGTGAAAACATGCTCTTGCCTTCGGATTTACCACTTCACCGGAAATGATATGTACCTGCCCTCACCAGTTTAATGTTTTGAGCGATTAGCATTATTACATTTGTCATCCATTCCTGGACCGCTCTGTAATGTTTCATTCCTTCACACACTAACGGACATTTTGACATTGGGGACACCAAGCCATGAAGTGTTTTATTTTGTCCCATTCTTACTGCAGACTCCTCTTAAGGTGTCCAACTGGCTTATAGTCATCTCATAGCATGCAGTACTGAATTAGCTGAAAGCTCTGGAAAATGTAAATAAAAGTGATTATATAATGGCTGAATAGATCCTTGTCATTTGATTTGTGGTTGTATGTCACGTGATATGGATCATTCATCCCATTTGCCATTTTGTTCTTTACCGTGCAATTTTGGTTCCATGCGTTTTGCACCATTGCACTTCGTGACCACCTTGACACGGCAATGGTGCTTAGTTTAAAAACAAATATGGCAGGGTCTGTTTTGGTGACAAATGATTTGAACGAGCTTATTGACTGTGCTCATTCTTTTAACACCAAAAAAAAAAATCACAAATCTGGTTCCCCGTAAGCTGTCTGGAGGCAGTATTGCAGTATCGCTGGGACTTATATTTGCAGTATTCGCTGGAACGTCTATAGCTGAAGTAGAATCGCTGTCAGATGAAGAGCTCAACAAATTTGTTGTGATTTTTTTTTTTTTTTTTTTTTTTTTGCTGGACTGAGGAAAGCAGACGGCCATCTGTACTCGAAGAATTTTGGATTGTTTTTGAACTATCTGACTGTATTTGCAAGTTGACTGAGAACAGTTTTGGGTTGGATTACCATTTAAAGTTTGTATTAGCCTGTTTGGAGCCTCTTGACCTCTAAGGACCAGTGACACACCAAAATGTAAGTCCCTTTTGTTTTTTATACACAATGCTAGCAGATTGGGTAGTATTTATAAAATAGGTAGGTGACGTTTTTGAAGAACTCAGCTCTTTTATTTCCTCTTAATTATGTAATTTTTAAATGTTAATTTACTGTCTTAATGTATTTATAAATTGTTTAGGTTCTCGTTATCATATACGAGTACACACTGTTATTATTACTTCTATTTTGTCATTTGATTTTTAAATGGGCCACAATGGAAATAAGTGTTTTCACTTTCTTGTGTCGTCCATGTATTTTTTTTCTTTTTTATGTATTTTCAATTATATTATGTACTTACATTTAACTTACTAAATAAAAGCACACACTCACTCTTTTAATATAAAGATGATTTACTGCCCCTGCTGGAATAGAGATACAGATTATTTATTTGTCATTGTAACAAGTACAACGAGGTGCAGCCTTTAAGTGCAAATATAAACCTGAGTAAACCACACATAGACTTGAAAGGTCTGGAGAAGAAAAAGAAATCAACATAAAATTTAACAGAATGGAAAAGCTGTGTTCAAAGCACAAATTAAAAAAAAAGAAAAATAATTATAAGTATGCAGTAGCAAAAAAAGAGATTGTATATAAAAAAGAGAAAAGTATGTACAAACTGTGGATATTGCACATAAACAAATATTTTGCTCATTCCCAGTGTGTCATGTGACCTGGTTCCATTCAAAGCTCTAACAGCAGTTGTGTAGAAACTGTTTTTCTGTCTATTTGTTCTTACTTTAATGGTCCTGTACCGTCTCCCTGATGGCAGCAGCTCAAACAGAGAGTGTCCAGGGTGGGATGAGTCCTTTAGGATGGTGTTGGCTCTCCTGAGACAGTCAGAGCCATGAAGGTCCCCCAGTGTGGATAGAGGACACCCATTGATCTTCTCTGGAGGTCTTCCCTGTTTGCCCCCATGCAGCTGTTAAACCACGTCCAGAGGCAGTATGTGAGGATGGTTTGTTAGTCCAGGATGTAATTATAAACGTTAGCTAATATCCATAGTTTCTCCAAAATTCTAGTCCGGTCAATGTTCCGTTTTGGTGCCGTTCATCTTTGACCCAAAATACATACACATACCAGACAGCAAATGTCAGCCAGTGCGTTTTATGTCATGCAGTCCTCAGGAAGACTTTCGGTTTGTTTTGGGGGAAAAACAAAGCATTAGTGTGTATTTAGACCTCGCCGTGGACATGTGGGTCTGTGTTTGTCTGCTGGCTGGAGCCGTGTGATTGGGCCACATCACAGTCAGAGGACGCAGAGTTTTTGAAAATAAAGCAAAGCTTGTAATGTTTGTAAAATTTAGCGCGCGTGTACTGCTGTTGGCCTCTGTGTCGTCCCCGCGCTGTGAGACACAGAGAGGTGACATTATTGTGTCTGTGCAGCTTTTGGATGCTTCTGAATGCGCTGTCTGTCAATAATAACAGTTCATGTGGAACACTGATACCGGAGCTGAGCAGGTCACATAACACAAGTGACAGCAGAGACTTTTTTTATAGAAGGAATTTGGTGACAAGAATTAAAAACAGGCAAGCACTGAGCAGTTCTGTCACAGACATGTTCGTTGAACAACAGAAAGCCAAGACAGCAATGTGCAACATTTGCGAAGTCGTTGTTTATTTCAGCGGATGCTCCGGGATGAGGCAGACGGCATCGTCACAACCTGAATCAAACATTTGAGAAAGTCCCACATTAAACACTTCCATTTTAAGTTTTACACTTAAGATTATATCACGAAATATACTGTTACCGTGAAGGGATTCAGTTTATATGGCAATATGAATTTTAGGTTATATCGCCCGGCCCTAGGTACAGCTGGTAGTTTCTCTTTGGTAAAGCCCATTTCACACTGGCGTATTTGTAGAGCTGCTTATTGTGGCGTATCGTCTACGCTGATTTGAGCAGCTCTCCGCCTACTTCTAGCAGCTCTGCGTCGAGTTTTTGCTCCCTACGCAGCAGTATGTTGAGGGCTATGCACGTAGGATGGAAGAAATTAAACATGTTCAGGGTTCTAGCTAGGATAAAATTTTAGCGTTGTGGTAATGTCGAGGGAGCGAAGCGATCGAGGGGGTGGGGTGGGGTGTGGGGGCTGGTGCAGAAGGGGGGAAGCTTTTGAAAATTCAAGCTAAAAATTGGCCATTCTAGGGGTACCCAAAGGGGAAAAGCCAGGTACGGCAGCCCAAGTCCCTTCATCATGTCCAGAAGGCTGGGGAAGTTTGTTGAGTGGGCAGTCTCATTCTGGGTTAGCCAGTACATGGCCCTCAGTGAGGCAGTCGGAGTCCGTGGACATTTTTAAAGGAGACCTGCATTGAAAAAAATGCAGTCAGATTTTTGGAACAAAAAATGACTTACATTTACACGAGATCCTTCTGAATGTAGTAAAGTAAATCTGCAAGCCCAGAGCTGTCATTCAACGGAGAAATCTTCATTTGAAAATGACAAATTTACAGCTAACATTTAGCCCTCCGCAAATTGTCCCTCTCATCATGGACGCTGCCGAGACGTCACGGACAAGACCCTCTCCCAGCATGCACTGCGCGCCAACTGTAATTTGTGGATTTACGTCAGTTTGCATCTGCACCTTTTTCTTGTCTTATACGGAAGGATCTACTTTTTTTAAAACTTCATATTGTCTTGCGGCACGTTTTGTGAGTACACATTTCTTTTATTTGTGCTTGAAAATTATTTTGGGGGACTTTTTCATACCCCGTTTGATTGAGTGGTGTCGCAATGAAAATCTGTCTTTCGCCTCCAGTACCATCACGGGATATGGAGGTGAGACCCGCAAAGAATCCCAGTCATTAAAAATATATAAACCTTTCTCAGCGTCCATGGAGCTCTGGGGCTCCGATTGCTGAGACGTGCGGTGCTGTGGATTTTGCCGCAAGAAGTCTGTCCTTGCAGCAACAGGTGTACCGGCCGCTTCGCATTAAAACAGCGAGCGTAATCTCGGGACTTGTGCCAAGTGTGCTGCAGCTCCATTCAGTAGACAGAGAGGAGATGCTGGTGTTGTGCGCTGAATCTGGCACACCGGCTGCAAAGCAGACACGGGCTGTGTGAGTGGCCCGCGTCGGCGGTTAACAAGCTCGTTAACGAGCCTGCAGACTTAATAAGCGCAGCGGATGCAGAGAGCGGGAGAGGAAGAACGGCGCCCGCTGTCGATGTCATTGCTGATCTGAGCACACAGATCTGTATCTCACATTCATTGCAGCTTACTTTTGGATGTTGAAACCAGGACGTGTATAAGTAACATTACTAACAGATAAAATCAATTTCAGTGTGGGAGCGCGTCGTCTTGTCCCTGACGTCATGGAAATGATACGGCTGTACAAACTGTTTTCACAGAGGGCTAAATTTTAGCTGCAAATTTGTCATTTTTAAATGAAGATTTCTCCGCTGAATTACAAATTTGGGATTACAGACTTACTTTACTGCATTCACAAGGGTCTTTATAAATACATATCAGCTATTTCTTTCTGAAATCTGACCACATTTATTTCAATGCAGGTCTACTTTAAGTCCAGACTTCAAACCTATTTTTATTCTCTTTCTTATGAATAGTTTTTATTTTGTTATGATTTATTCTTTTACTTCTGTTTTTAATTAGGTATTTCAATGTTTTTATTTTTATTTATTTATTTTAATTTTTTATGTTGAACTGTTCTGTGTGAGGCACCTTGAGACAGCTTCTGTTGTAATTTGGTGCTTTATAAGCTGATTAAATTGAAATTGAACAACATTTTATTGAGTCTTAAAGTAAATAAATAAGAAATAGGTTACTGGATCCTTAAACTCTGGACATAATAACTCTACATGGTGGATCCTTGATCTCTGGACATAAACAGAAATAAAATCTGTTAGTTTTTGTCAAAAGCATTTCCTTTCAGACATTATTATTGGCATGAATGTCTTTCCATATCTGAGCTGAGCTCTACAGCTCGCTGCGCTCCACATCAGGTTCATAAAGAATGCAGGACGTCTCATTTTGGGAGGAAAAAACATTTTAGTTGATTGTAGTTTGTCTGTATTGTAACGCTTGTAAGAGGTGTTGTTGGGTATTTTCTCCTCCAAACATTTTTAAACCTTTAACAAGACAAACAGAGTCAAGAAACACCAGTGAGACAGAAAGTCAAATATTACGCGCGGAGTGCGGCCAGGCTGTACACCAAGGCTACACTAAAGTCTGGCCTGCTTTTCCGCTCTTTTTATTAAGAGACGCCCTCATCACATAAACAAGAAACTTGTCCTAAGGGTGGGGGTAATGACGCAAGACAAGTTTCTTCCCATAACATAAACGCATACGTCAAGTGCAGCTGTAAGGAAGAACACTTCAGGTCAGCACATCTCATTCGTCTGTTGCAGTTATCAGCTGTTTTGCATCTGCCTGGAACACTAAGCATCACAATCAGTCAAAATTCAACCTTCAGTTCTTTTACTCCCAGTCGTTAGCGGCTACGAAAACAAAGTTATGTTATAACAATAAGTACATCCAGTCCTTCATTCCCAGTTCAGATTGACCCCAGAGTGCTAAAACAAAATTGAATTCTCAGGATTGCATTAAGACAGGTGCAAAACAGCACATCTCCGTTCTCATGAGAAAGAAGACAAAGCTAAAACAAGGTTGAATAACACGTACGTTCTCAGGGTGAAGTGCAAAACAGCACAACACCGTTCTCATGAGAAAGAAGACAAAGCTACAAATGTTTAACAGTGATAACATATATATATATATATATATATATATATATAAAATCCTTAACATTTCCCACCTGTTTATCACCTGTTAAACGTATAGCAGGCATCACCCAGCTTAGTTAGTTAGTTTATTAACTTAGTTTATTCTGTCCACGTTTTTATTAATTGAACACCACCAACAGATGGAAGATTTGAATCCAGCTGCTATTTGATCAACCAGTTTATACTCGTCAGGCACTCCTCTGGGGACTCCTATTGCGTCAATATATGTTGGATTTCCTACTCCTTTCCAATCTCTTTTTACTCTATGTCTGGCTATGCCTTTCTGCCAATCCTCAGGAATAAGAGGCTGCATATGTCGTAACGTCTTCAGGGGTCATGGGTAACAATAATGATATTAATGCACAATAACCTGACACATTTCGTGGCAGTCTATCAAAGATTCTGTTATCACCACACCACCACCATACATCACTCCTACCGACTGGTATAAATGAACCGTTTTTCTGTATTATTCGACTACACCACTTGTCTTATTACTTTTTCAGCTAAAGCTTCATAGGCTAAGAGTGTGTTAACTCATCACGTCAACAGTTCAAGCTTGAACTGGAGTTGTGAGCTTTTCAATATCATCATAATTCTCAGTACAGTCATTACAGTTTTCTCCACTAAGGTCTGACTGTTTCAATGCTTGATATTTTGGCATAGTTTGTTGGAAGGCCAGATTACGCTGTACAAATGTATTTGACACCATTTTCAATAGTAACTGCCAACATGGTCCTGAAGTCAACCAGGACCAGGGATTCCACCGGTTCACGGCTAGGGTGTCTTTATGCATTGCATCACGAAGTTCATTCAGCTCCTCCAATGCGTCCTGCATATCCACTGAATGAATGGAGTCTGGGATGAAAGTACAGCATGTTGTGTTCAGCAGAACACAAACTCCTCCCTGTGAACCAGTAAGCAAGTCTAAAACCATGCGATTTTGCATCACCATGGTACGTAAAGCATCTATTTCAGTGTTTTGAGCTGCTACTATTTTTTTTGTTACATTCATGAACAGACCCAATCAATAATTCAGAGTTTCAATCATTAATGAATTTTTTCCCACTCCTATCCAGGGGAACAATGAATGTGCTATTTTATCTCCTACAGACCACAATTTTTTGGTCCTTTAGTACATCCGAGCCCCACATGTGATTATGTGGTAACACATCTGGGTATATCAATCTCCTCCGTCTGGTGCTGCCATTCTTCTCTGTGGAGGTCTTACCACATATGTATGGTCAGTCACCTGGGTAGGTGCACACACACCACCCCAATTTGGTGGGAGACTCATGTACAGTCTGGAACCATAAAGCCAATAGATGTCATCATACACCGGAGTACCATTTATAGGTGGTAGCAAAAACTTACTAACATAAGCACATGATTCATCCGTTCCCCATGGACAGGAGCCTGTATAATTACATCCCCGTCCAATGTGATGAAGATAAGTACCATCCACATATTATGTTTTGGTTAGGCTTAAATTATTTGATAAAACATACGTTTGGGTACACAGACGTTTCTTAATTTTACCTACATTTTTATTCCCTGTCCCGTAAAAGCAAATTGGGAATGGCCGTTGTGATGACAATTTAACGTGATGATATTTTTGCGTTTCCCTTCAGTCTAGTCAATGGAGCAGCACTTGGGCACGCTTGTACGTCCTCTGTTGAAATCCCTATCATATAAGTGGTTGCACTGAGGCAAGTGGTGTTACATCTTATCAGATTTGCTGAGAACTGCTGCCCCCGAAATACAGTTTGATTATGCATCCGTATGATAAGACATTCTGTCACCCTAGCAGGGTACGGTTTAGCCGTCAGAGCTGGGTGTGTTGAGGATATAGGTATTTGCGAACAAACATAATAATTAGTAACGTAATTCCATAGCCAATAAATGAACATATCTGTACCACATATTAGTATGGTATATATGAGGGTGTCCATCTGTCTCGTTCACATTATGAATAAACCTCTTCTGATGTTGCTTGCGTTGTTCTCTGGCTCGGTCCACAGTGAGCTGCAATTCTTGGGTCAACCACCAGGCCAGGAATCCGAGGAGCACGAAACACACTAAGATCACAACACAACCGGCTGCCCTACCAACAGTCCGGCAGCGGCGGCGCTGAGCACGCCGCTCCGGGGTCTGCTGTAGTTCAGTCATGATTGCTAGGATACAGTGTTGTTAACCACCTCACCTAATAGTGCAAGGATCTCCCTGCTTCACTGGCATTGAGACAATCTATTGCTAATTAAATAGACTCCCTTTGTAGCCAGACTTCCCCTTACACTGTGGAGGCCGCCAACACACGCTGTATCTTACAGTGATGTATCCACGTTGATCTCTCCGCTATCTTTACTGCAGTTGGTGTTGTTAACAGCACTCGGTATAGACCTTCCCAACGAGGACTGGACCAGTTCTTCCTCTTAATCACTCTGATGAACACCCAGTCTCCTGGCTAGACTACTGGAAGGCCGTCCTGTGGAAGATCAAAATTATTCGGCAGTAAATGTGTTTAAGTTATCTCTTTCTGTGTTAATGTCTTTTTCATAAAATTTGCTAATGTTTGTTCCTCATCTGCTGTTTTAGTATCCATGTCAAAATTGGTAGACGATATGGTCGTCCATAAAGTATCTCAAATGGTGTTAACCCTGATGGTGTTGGTGTTATTCTCATATACAATTTTACTAGGTCCAACATTCAATCCAGGTTCGTTTTGTCTCTTCTATACATTTCCTTAATCTTATTTTTATTGTGCCCTTTGTCCTTTCCACTAATCCGGCACTGTGTGGATGATAAGCGCAATGAGTTTTGAGATTGACCTGTAGCGCTTCTCCTACGTATTGCACTATTGTATTAACAAAATGCGCTCCATTATCTGAATAGACTGTTTCTGGTATTCCAAATCATGGAATGATGTCTTTGCACAATGCCTTAGCCACTGTAAGTGCATCTGCATGTTTTGTAGGGAACAATTCTACCCATTTTGAGAAGGCATCAATTATGACTAAACAAAATTCCTTCCCTTCATGTTTACTCAGCTGTATATAATCCATATGAATCACTTGAAAGGGATATTGTGGTGTTGGAAATTTACCTCTTTGGGGTCTCAAATTGCCTTGTGAGTTGTGTTTTGCACATGTCATGCATGCTCTACAATGCTGTTTTGCATATGCATCGAACCCATAAAGACAAAAAATAGATTGCAATTGCGATATCATACCCCCTGATGAGACATGCGTCACGCCATGGCTCATAATAGCTGCCCATTTAAACATATTTTTTTTTGGCAATATGGGTTTCTTTTGTGGTCATATCCGGAGGGGTGTCATATAGGAGAAAAATAGAAAGAGCTGTTGCCGCCTTTGCGGTTTTGTCAGCAACGTCATTTCCTTTTGAAACACTGTCAGAGCCTTTGGTGTGAGCCGCACATTTGCATATAGCAATTTGGTTAGGCAATTTCACAGCGTACTGAAAGCGTACTGGCTGTCTGTATAAATTGATACAGCCGTACCTTTAAACAGATAGCAAGCTGCAGTTAAAGCAACTAATTCAGCTGCTTGTGCTGAAAATGAGGATGGCAATGAAGCAGAATCCAATACTTCTGAATTTGTGACAACAGCATATCCAGATTGTGTTTGTCCATAAGCGTTTTTAGTGGAAGAACCATCCACATACACAATTGTACTGTTTGGGATGGGTGTGTCCTGGAGGTCTGGACGTGCTTTCGTACAGACCGTAGCTACATCAAGACAATTGTGCGGCTCACCATACTCAGGTAAGGGTATCAATGTGGATGGATTCAATGTTGTACATCGCTCTACCGTAAGATGTGGTTGTGATAATAGCAAGGACATACACGAAAGATGTCTTGCTGGGGACAAAAGGCTCATGTTTGTCTGCAACAGAAGTGCAGAGACTGCATGTGGAACTTTCAGTGTCAACTGATGGAATAGAACAACATTACTGCTACTTTGAACAGCCATAGAGGCTGCAACAACAGCCTGTACACATGGTGGTAGAGCACTTGCTACTGCATCCAATTTAGATGAGTAGTAGGCAACTGGCCTCAATTTTGAGCCATACACTTGAACCAAAACACTAGTCATGAACTTATTCTTACAATCAACTGTTTGAATGAATGGTTTACTATAATCTGGTAGTGCCAAAACTGTGGATGACACTGTTTGTTTTACTTTTACAAAAGCTTCCTCAGCATCTTTGTTCCATTCCAACACGGTTGACATTGAAATATCATCCTTGTACATCAAATCAGAAAGTGGACTAGTCAATTCTGCATAGCAGGGAATCCATGCCCTGCAGTAATTAGTCAGTCCAAAAAATGACATCATCTGCTTTTTGGTTTGTGGTTTTGGAGCGTGCAAAATTGCTTCCTTCCTGTCAGACAGGATTGTGCGCCCTGTGGCTGATAATTCATGTCCTAAATATTTTACTTTATCCCTACACAACTGAACTTTGTTTTTACTCACTTTGTGGCCATTATCAAATAAGAAACATAATAATGCTACTGTGTCAGTTATGCAGTTTTCTCGTGTGTCAGAGGCAATCAAATGTCATCAACATACACTAATAGTTGGCTATCTGCCGGTGGAACGAAATTAGCTAAACATGCTGACATGACTTGAGAATAAATAGTTGGGCTCTCTGCGTAACCCTGCGGTAATCTGGTGAATGTATATCGTTGTCCTTTAAAGGTAAAAGCAAACCAGAATTGACTATCTGGGTGTACTGGTACGGAAAAAAAAAAAAAATGCATTACTGATATCTATTACAGAAAAACAACTAGAATTTAATCTCAATGAGCTTAACAGTGTGTGCGGATCTGGTACACATGGAGCTCTTTTTACTACAGCAGCATTTACTGCCTGCAGATCTTGAATCATTCTCCATCCCACTGAGGGCGGAGCCTTTTTTACAGGAAATATGGGTGTGTTACATGGTGAATCTGGACATGGCACTATTACTCCTGCTGTTAATAAATTCTCTATTACTGGCCTGATTCCTTCAATTGCATCAGGTTTCAATGGATACTGTCTTACACATGGTCTGTATTCTGTTTTTGGTCTTATAACTACAGGTTGTGCATTTTTTTATCAGTCCTACGTCTGAAGGACCTGTTGTCCACAATCCTGATGGTACAGAAGAGAGAAGATCGTCCTCTTCAGGACTCAACTGAAACACTCAGGATTGTGAAGTGGACACATCAATCTGTGTTCCAGCTGTCAGCACCAATGAGACATTAACTGGCACTTTATACAATTTAGTTGATGGACTGAACTCCGTTCGTGGTCCAACTCTGCTCCAATCAGTGGCTGACAAAGCTGTTATGACTGTCAGTCCCAATTCTTGCCATTCTGTCAAATATGGTTTACAAAGTGACACATGTAATGGCATACCTGTGAATCTCAATTTTAAAACATCTTCAGTGGCACCTGTTACTGTTATGACAGCTGTTGAGTTGCCATCATGAATCAAATCGGTCATTATCAGCTTCACAGGTGAAATATTTTTCAATTTGTTTTCATACACTGGTGTTCCTGGCAATATGCCACTATGGACTCTAAATACACTCAAATCTGCATCTAAACTCTATCCATGGTTCTCCTTCTTTCTGAGTTGTCCTGGTAATTTCAGTATAATTTATCTTTGGTCCTAACACTCCTTTTGCACGTGTAATCGTAGCTTCCACTCTTGTTTTCAAGACTAGATCATCATGTGTCAGTGGTACGCCTTGTTGATCTGCAGGATTCCAGTCTCCACGTACCTGACTCCATTTAGGGCCACATGCTTTCATCCACACCTGTTGGACTTCAGGTCCATTAAGGTGGTAAGATGTTCTAATGTTTTCTATATCCTGCATAAATCCCTCAATGTCGACATGTGGCGATGGTATCATGTCGACTGCTGCTTTGATATCATCAGCATTCCATGTCCGATAAACGAGCATGGTTGGTAGCTGTCCTGCTGTTTCTGCACGAGGATTTGGTACTTCTATCATAGGATAGGCACCTCCCTGATCACTATGTTCCACCATGGGAGGGGCTGTAGGCACTTTTGCTTGACTGCGTGTTTGTGGTTTTTCTGGTTTTTCTCTTTTTACCTTAGGTTTTACTGCCAAATCATACTGTGGTGGCAATACATCGTCATCCTCTGGTAGAGGAGATAAAGGTCTCTTTGCCACCGACGGTCCAGCCGGCGGTGGTTGTTGAGGCTGTTCTGGTTCTCTGTGCTGAATTATCACATCTTCTTCTGCCTTACCTACAGCTTTCTTTTTTCTTGCTTTCTCTAATCGTCGCTTCTCTGCTCCCTTCTGTCTGTTCTCTGCTTCTTCCTCCCAAAATGCCACTAAATCTGCCCGTACTTTCTGCATCTTTTTCTCATCACCTTTATGTTGCTGTTCTAACTCCTTCTTCAGCTTCTGTATACTGATCAGGTTCAGTCGTCCGTCAAAGTCATGTTTATTAATCCAGGTCTCCAATTTTTTGTTGTTTTTGGATTTTTTGCTTCCATAAATTTCCAGTCGTCAGTTGATAAATTTTCCTTATTTATAGACGTCTTACCCCCCATTTTTATTATCCCTTGTTATAATTTGGACTTCAGACGGGGGCACACCTAGGGTGTTCTAAATCTGAAGTTTTCACACTTTCTTTGGACGTGACAATTAATTTGCCGTCGTGTGGTTGATTCCTTTCACCTCCCCGTAGGAAGCGGAATCACTTGCCTCTGCTTCCACACGCACGGTTGTCACTAACGTTGTCCAAAGTATTACACACACACAGTTTTCACACAGTTATTTACACTTGCGCAAAACACTATTTACACATAGAAACACTCCTAATAATCGTACGCGTATTCTTATGCCAGGGGAGCTCACCCTCCTGTGAAATTTAACTAATGTCCTGCATTAGGGGACTCCGCCGTCCCTGCCAAATTTAACTACTTTTTACAGTGCACGTATTTCTACCCGGGATTTCCTTTACGTATTAAAACAGAGGAGTCCGCACCCTCCTTACAGAGTTTAACTGCTTTGCATTAACAGACGATTCTGTATCATCGCTTGCGGAATTTAACTGTTTATGTGATCTGATCACCACTCACTCAGTACTATTTACAAAGAAATTCTACTCACTGACTCGACTTCCTGTCTGTCTTCTTCGGGAAAATCTCGTCAACCAGACGATGCCAACGGTGGTCGACAATTGCAGACACGATCAATCGATCGGACCTTGGCCAAGGATTTACGTCTGGACTTGACGACCTCCGCTGGACACCTCCGGTATTGTTGAGATCCCGGACGTAGCCCCCAGTCAATGTTGGGTATTTTCTCCTCCAAACATTTTTAAACCTTTAACAAGACAAACAGAGTCAAGAAACACCAGTGAGACAGAAAGTCAAATATTACGCGCGGAGTGCGGCCAGGCTGTACACCAAGGCTACACTAAAGTCTGGCCTGCTTTTCCGCTCTTTTTATTAAGAGACGCCCTCATCACATAAACAAGAAACTTGTCCTAAGGGTGGGGGTAATGACGCAAGACAAGTTTCTTCCCATAACATAAACGCATACGTCAAGTGCAGCTGTAAGGAAGAACACTTCAGGTCAGCACATCTCATTCGTCTGTTGCAGTTATCAGCTGTTTTGCATCTGCCTGGAACACTAAGCATCACAATCAGTCAAAATTCAACCTTCAGTTCTTTTACTCCCAGTCGTTAGCGGCTACGAAAACAAAGTTATGTTATAACAATAAGTACATCCAGTCCTTCATTCCCAGTTCAGATTGACCCCAGAGTGCTAAAACAAAATTGAATTCTCAGGATTGCATTAAGACAGGTGCAAAACAGCACATCTCCGTTCTCATGAGAAAGAAGACAAAGCTAAAACAAGGTTGAATAACACGTACGTTCTCAGGGTGAAGTGCAAAACAGCACAACACCGTTCTCATGAGAAAGAAGACAAAGCTACAAATGTTTAACAGTGATAACATATATATATATATATATATATATATAAAATCCTTAACAGGTGTCATTTTATTTAAAGCAGCGATTCGTTTTGAAGTTATTAATTCCGAGCGGACTCCGTCTCGGCAGAGAGCCGCGCAGCGTTTGAAACTGTGACAATGGAATGGAGGACGATTCTTGTTTCTCGACTGCAACAAGATGAGAGTCCCAGTTAGTGACTTTAATCCACACAAAAGTGAATCATGATATTTTAATGGCTTTCAGAGGGGTTAAGAAGCGGACTTACCGCTTCTGAAGAGCAGCAAATCAAAGAGCCAGGAGCCATTGAATCGAAGCATTGCTTCGATTCACGCTTCAAACTGGAGTCGCGCTGCAGAAATGGTTGATTACAGACGCTGTATTGAAAATCGTAACGGTCCAAAATTATAGGGTAACGGGCCGTAACGCAAGTTTGCGCTAGCTAGAACCCTGATGTTTAATTTTCTACGGCGTAGAGCACTGGTCACAGTTTTAAGCAGGTCTGCGCAGCACAGCATTACTGCATGCAAGTCTGTGCAACACGGTGCTCCTGTACACATCCAAAAACTGAGTGCGTGCATCCAGAGGATTCAGCTGGAGAAGAGGATCACACAGCTACAGCACCTCTGTGTGATCAGAACAACTGATGGACGTGTGTGTGCTCAGAACAGGGAATCGAACCTCAGCTCAGAAATCCAGAAACAGAACAGAAACAGCAGGTTGGTCGCTCTCTCTCTCTGTCTCTGTCGCGCTCTCCCTTACTCTCTCTCTCTCTCTCTCTCTCTCTCTCTCTCTCTCTCTCTCTGTCTCTCTGTCTCTCTCTTGGTCGCGCTCTCCCTTACTCTCTCTGTCTCTCTCTCTGTCGCGCTCTCCCTTACTCTCTCTGTCTCTCTGTCTCTCTCTTGGTCACGCTCTCCCTTACTCTCTCTGTCTCTCTCTCTGTCGCGCTCTCCCTTACTCTCTCTCTCTCTCTCTGTCTCTTTCTCTCTCTCTCTCTTTCTCTCTCTCTCTGTCGCACTCTCTCTCTCTCCCTCTCTCTCTCTCTCTCTCTGTCACACTCTCTCTCTCTCTCTCTGTCTGTCACTCTCTCTCTCTCTCTGTCTGTCACACTCTCTCTCTCTCTCTCTCTCTCTTTCTCCCCGTCACACTCTCTCTCTCTCTCTCTCTCTCTCTCTGTCGTGCTCTCCCTTCCTTTCTCTCTCTCTCGCTCTCTCTCTCTCTCTCTCTCTCTCTCTCTCTCTCTCTCTCTCTGTCGTGCTCTCCCTTCCTTTCTCTCTCTCTCTCTCTCTCTCTCTCTCTCTCTCTCTCTCTCTCTCTCTCTCTCTCTCTCTCTCTCTGTCGTGCTCTCCCTTCCTTTCTCTCTCTCTCGCTCTCTCTCTCTCTCTCTGTCGCGCTCTCCCTTACTCTCTCTCTCTCTCTCTCTCTCTCTCTCTCTCTCTCTCTCTCTCTCTCTCTCTCTCTCTCTCTCTCTTTTAGCATGGCGGCTTCTCCTGTCTCTCCCGTACTTTTCTGCTCTGGGTGTGAAATGTTTAGTTATTCCTCGGCCTCTTTTAGCAGTAACGGTACTTGTAATAAGTGCAGCTTATTCGTAGCTTTGGAGGCCAGGCTGGGCGAATTGGAGGCTCGGCTCCGCACCGTGGAAAATTCTACAGCTAGCCAGGCCCCTGTAGTCGGTGCGGACCAAGGTAGCTTAGCCGCCGTTAGTTCCCCCCTGGCAGACCCCGTGCAGTCGGGAAGGCAGGCTGACTGGGTGACTGTGAGGAGGAAGCGTAGCCCTAAACAGAAGCCCCGTGTACACCGTCAACCCGTTCACATCTCTAACCGTTTTTCCCCACTCGACGATACACTCGCCGAGGATCAAACTCTGGTTATTGGCGACTCTGTTTTGAGAAATGTGAAGTTAGCGACACCAGCAACCATTGTCAATTGTCTTCCGGGGGCCAGAGCAGGCGACATCGAAGGACATTTGAAATTGCTGGCTAAGGCTAAGCGTAAATTTGGTAAGATTGTAATTCACGTCGGCAGTAATGACACTCGGTTACGCCAATCGGAGGTCACTAAAATTAACATTGAATCGGTGTGTAACTTTGCAAAAACAATGTCGGACTCTGTTGTTTTCTCTGGGCCCCTCCCCAATCAGACTGGGAGTGACATGTTTAGCCGCATGTTCTCCTTGAATTGCTGGCTGTCTGAGTGGTGTCCAAAAAATGAGGTGGGCTTCATTGATAATTGGCAAAGCTTCTGGGGAAAACCTGGTCTTGTTAGGAGAGACGGCATCCATCCCACTTTAGAGGGAGCAGCTCTCATTTCTAGAAATCTGGCCAATTTTTTGGGATCCTCCAAACTGTGACTGTCTAGCGTTGGGACCAGGAGGCAGAGCTGTGGTCTTATACACCTCTCTGCAGCTTCTCTCCCCCTGCCATCCCCCTATTACCCCATCCCCGTAGAGACGGTGCCTGCTCCCAGACCACCAATAACTAGCAAAAATCTATTTAAGCATAAAAATTCAAAAAGAAAAAATAATATAGCACCTTCAATTGCACCACAGACTAAAACAGTTAAATGTGGTCTATTAAACATTAGGTCTCTTTCTTCTAAGTCCCTGTTGGTAAATGATATAATAATTGATCAACGTATTGATTTATTCTGCCTAACAGAAACTTGGTTACAGCAGGATGAATATGTTAGTTTAAATGAGTCAACACCCCCGAGTCACACTAACTGTCAGAATGCTCGTAGCACGGGCCGGGGCGGAGGATTAGCAGCAATCTTCCATTCCAGCTTATTAATTAATCAAAAACCTAGACAGAGCTTTAATTCATTTGAAAGCTTGTCTCTTAGTCTTTTCCATCCAAATTGGAAGTCCCAAAAACCAGTTTTATTTGTTATTATCTATCGTCCACCTGGTCGTTACTGTGAGTTTCTCTGTGAATTTTCAGACCTTTTGTCTGACTTAGTGCTTAGCTCAGATAAGATAATTATAGTGGGCGATTTTAACATCCACACAGATGCTGAGAATGACAGCCTCAACACTGCATTTAATCTATTATTAGACTCTATCGGCTTTGCTCAAAAGTAAATGAGTCCACCCATCACTTTAATCATATTTTAGATCTTGTTCTGACTTATGGTATGGAAATAGAAGACTTAACAGTATTCCCTGAAAACTCCCTTTTGTCTGATCATTTTTTAATAACATTTACATTTACCCTGATGGACTACCCTGCAGTGGGGAATAAGTTTCATTACACTAGAAGTCTTTCAGAAAGCGCTGTAACTAGGTTTAAGGATATGATTCCTTCTTTATGTTCTCTAATGTCATAT
Source organism: Thalassophryne amazonica (assembly GCF_902500255.1). Classification (NCBI taxonomy): domain Eukaryota; kingdom Metazoa; phylum Chordata; class Actinopteri; order Batrachoidiformes; family Batrachoididae; genus Thalassophryne; species Thalassophryne amazonica. The sequence goes on along the minus strand of NC_047108.1, from coordinate 110,970,730 downwards.
ACCAACACAGAGCAGAGTAGCTGCCTAGACTCTGTAAGGGAGTTAGAGTATCTTGTCAATAGTTTTACATCCTCATTGAAGACAACTTTGGATGCTGTAGCTCCTCTGAAAAAGAGAGCTTTAAATCAGAAGTGTCTGACTCCGTGGTATAACTCACAAACTCGTAGCTTAAAGCTGATAACCCGTAAGTTGGAGAGGAAATGGCGTCTCACTAATTTAGAAGATCTTCACTTAGCCTGGAAAAAGAGATTGTTGCTCTATAAGAAAGCGCTTCGTGAAGCTAGGACATCTTTCTACTCATCACTAATTGAAGAAAATAAGAACAACCCCAGGTTTCTTTTCAGCACTGTAGCCAGGCTGACAAAGAGTCAGAGCTCTATTGAGCTGAGTATTCCATTAACTTTAACTAGTAATGACTTCATGACTTTCTTTGCTAACAAAATTTTGACTATTAGAGAAAAAATTACTCATAACCATCCCAAAGATGTATCGTTATCTTTGGCTGCTTTCAGTGATGCCGGTATTTGGTTAGACTCTTTCTCTCCGATTGTTCTGTCTGAGTTATTTTCATTAGTTACTTCATCCAAACCATCAACATGCTTATTAGACCCCATTCCTGCCAGGCTGCTAAAGCTTATAGTTAGGGCTGGATCAGGTGACCCTGAACCATCCCTTAGTTATGCTGCTATAGACGTAGACTGCTGGGGGGTTCCCATGATGCACTGTTTCTTTTTCTTTTTGCTCTGTATGCACCACTCTGCATTTAATCATTAGTGATCGATCTCTGCTCCCCTCCACAGCATGTCTTTTTCCTGGTTCTCTCCCTCAGCCCCAACCAGTCCCAGCAGAAGACTGCCCCTCCCTGAGCCTGGTTCTGCTGGAGGTTTCTTCCTGTTTAAAAGGGAGTTTTCCTTCCCACTGTAGCCAAGTGCTTGCTCACAGGGGGTCGTTTTGACCGTTGGGGTTTTACATAATTATTGTATGGCCTTGCCTTACAATATAAAGCGCCTTGGGGCAACTGTTTGTTGTGATTTGGCGCTATATAAAAAAAAATTGATTGATTGATTGATTGAAGGAAGTCCTACCATTATTTAATGCTTCAATCTTAAATATGATCAATCTATCTTTGTTAGTTGGTTATGTACCACAGGCCTTTAAGGTGGCAGTAATTAAACCATTACTTAAAAAGCCATCACTTGACCCAGCTATCTTAGCTAATTATAGGCCAATCTCCAACCTTCCTTTTCTCTCAAAGATTCTTGAGAGGGTAGTTGTAAAACAGCTAACTGATCACCTGCAGAGGAATGGTCTATTTGAAGAGTTTCAGTCAGGTTTTAGAATTCATCATAGTACAGAAACAGCATTAGTGAAGGTTACAAATGATCTTCTTATGGCTTCGGACAGTGGACTTATCTCTGTGCTTGTTCTGTTGGACCTCAGTGCTGCTTTTGATACTGTTGACCATCAAATTTTATTACAGAGATTAGAGCATGTCATAGGTATTAAAGGCATTGCGCTGCAGTGGTTTGAATCATATTTGTCTAATAGATTACAGTTTGTTCATGTAAATGGGGAATCTTCTTCACAGACTAAAGTTAATTATGGAGTTCCACAAGGTTCTGTGCTAGGACCAATGTTATTCACTTTATACATGCTTCCCTTGGGCAGTATTATTAGACGGTATTGCTTAAATTTTCATTGTTACGCAGATGATACCCAGCTTTATCTATCCATGAAGCCAGAGGATACGCATCAATTAGCTAAACTGCAGGATTGTCTTACAGACATAAAGACATGGATGACCTCTAATTTCCTGCTTTTAAACTCAGATAAAACTGAAGTTATTGTACTTGGCCCCACAAATCTTAGAAGCATGGTGTCTAACCAGATCGTTACTCTGGATGGCATTTCCCTGATCTCTAGTAATACTGTGAGAAATCTTGGAGTTATTTTTGATCAGGATATGTCATTCAAAGCGCATATTAAACAAATATGTAGGACTGCCTTTTTGCATTTACGCAATATCTCTAAAATCAGAAAGGTCTTGTCTCAGAGTGATGCTGAAAAACTAATTCATGCATTTATTTCCTCTAGGCTGGACTATTGTAATTCATTATTATCAGGTTGTCCTAAAGTTCCCTAAAAAGCCTTCAGTTGGTTCAGAATGCTGCAGCTAGAGTACTGACGGGGACTAGCAGGAGAGAGCATATCTCACCCGTGTTGGCCTCCCTTCATTGGCTTCCTGTTAATGCTAGAATAGAATTTAAAATTCTTCTTCTTACTTATAAGGTTTTGAATAATCAGGTCCCATCTTATCTTAGGGACCTCGTAGTACCATATTACCCCATTAGAGCGCTTCGCTCTCAGACTGCGGGCTTACTTGTAGTTCCTAGGGTTTGTAAGAGTAGAATGGGAGGCAGAGCCTTCAGCTTTCAGGCTCCTCTCCTGTGGAACCAGCTCCCAATTCAGATCAGGGAGACAGATACCCTCTCTACTTTTAAGATTAGGCTTAAAACTTTCCTTTTCGCTAAGGCTTATAGTTAGGGCTGGATCGGGTGACCCTGGACCATCCCTTGGTTATGTTGCTTTAGACGTAGACTGTGTTTCATAATTATTGTATGGCCTTGCCTTGCAATGTGGAGCGCCTTGGGGCAACTGTTTGTTGTGATTTGGCGCTATACAAGAAAAAAGTTGATTGATTGATTGATTGATATTATTTGGGGTTGACATTTTATGTGTTCCTGTGAGCGGTGCGAGAACATGGAGACAGTAGAGGAAAGTGTCTGCTGTCGGGAGCAAATGCTTGTGTGCGAGCGGCAGCGGGACATTTCGTGCATCACACAACACCGCGGCTTTCTATCAGTCTGCCTGGACTTGAAAAGGCTAAAACCTTTTGCCCTTGTGTTTGTGCAATATGCTGCGACACATTGGTCAGGCATATCGACAAACAAGTCCCTGAGAGCTGTGTTTAATCAAAGTTTCTGCCGCTAAAAAAAGTGTAAACAACGGCCGCCAGGTGCATAAGCCGATACGGTCTACACGTAGTGACGTATTTTAGGCTTGGTGCTCAGCGGGAAGCTGGTCACGGGGTGTGCAGATTTTTCAGTGGCAGTACATTCAAATGTTATATATAACGGGAGAATCACGTCCATTTTCCCAAAACGCTTAGGTTGACCGAATTATATAACCTTTGTTACATGTAATAAGACTATGTTGTCCTTAAGTGTCATATCCACTCTAAGGGCAAGATGTGATTGGCTGGTCAGCACAGGGAGCATTGTGGGTAGTGTAGTTCAGGTTCACTTTGGGCGTTACAGTGTTACCGTCCGCTCGACACAAACAAAACGGACTACTTTTAACATTTAATTTTATTGCTTTGTGGCTGATGGGATAAGTTAATCGCCAAGACTCAGTGGGGGAGAGGAACTCTCACGGCGCAGCTGTGTACAGGGACTTTTCTTCATCGTTTTGGATTTTTAAAAAATAGGACGTTTTATTTCTTCAGATAAATCCCACTGAAACTAACAGGTAAGAATTTATATATACTAACGCGTCTTTTACTCTGCCAATCAATGCATTCATTGACATATTTCAGTTGTTTAAACCGCAGGGTTCAAAGCGTGTGAAAAAAGCAGCAGCTTTTTAGTTTGTAAATGACAGTATCAAGATGTCTTTATTATCCCCTCAGGGGCAGTTTGTTGGCCAGCTAGCAGTAGAACACATTCATACATACATAAGCATATACTAACCAAAACAGTAAACATAATAACACAACATAAAATTATAAGAAAACTTAGTTAAAAACCACTCGTGATAGTGTTTAAAAATCTAGTGACAGTGGGAATGAAAGAGTTCTTGTACCTATTGGTCTTACATCTCTTGGACATAAATCTATGACCAGACCGAAGCATTTTGGACTCAGGGTACAGGGGGTGACTGGGATTATCCAAGATTGACCTTGCCTTCTTAATGGATCTGTTTTTATATGTAGATGACAGGTCGTTTAAGGAAATGCCAGCAATCTTGTATTTATAGTTCTGTACAACTTCCACAGCCAGTCCATTAATATCTACAGGAGAAATGTCATCCTGCTTTTTCCTAAAATCAATTATCATCTCTTTAGTTCTGTTCATGTTGATCTAAAAAGTAGAGCCCGACCGACATGGATTTTTTGAGGCTGATGCCGATAACGATATTTGGATGGAAAAAATGCTGATAATCGATAAATCGGCTGATTTGCCGATAGCTGATAAATCAGCCAATATTTTTTTTTTAAATGAATAAAATGTTCTTTTTTTGGACCCTTAACAAAAAAGGTATGAGCTAAAAGCTGAAGCTTTGTCCTCATATTGATTAACTTTATAACAGAGAAGAATTTTCAAGTTCAAAAAATGCAATCAAGAATTAAACCTTTGTGAAATTAGCAAATACATATCCTTAAAAAGAATTGTGAAATACATCTGATCTTGTACCTCTTGTTGCTGCAACTTAGATATAGGTTTAGGATAAGCATATAGATCCTTATAAACTTACTTGTATGCTTTTGTCAGCCGATCAGTGCAGTGTTACAGCAAACTACGGGGGCCAGTGATGAACACATTTAAGCAGGGGTGTAAGCAGCTCTCCGTTGAATGGAGTCAGAGCTCCATCTACTGGACAAACAGTGCAAGGACATTTTACATTGCCGACACAAACATTATTTCAGTAACTGTTCTGTTTATGAGAAATTACCGGTGTTCTATCGGCAACATTTCGGCCGATAGTGAGTACTTTGAAAAGGGCTTATATCGGCCGATAATATCGGCCGGCCGATACATCGGTCGGGCTCTACTAAAAAGGACAATTTACACCAGTTGTTAAAATCTGACACCACAGGGCCACCCTGGTCTTGATTATCTGCATTTAAAAGAGACACAATGACAGAATCATGAGCAAATTTAACAATACCTTGGTGTTGATTTTGACACATGTTAGTATAAAAGAGGTGAAAGGACACAACCCTGTGGGGAACCAGTGGAAGAAATAAGAGCATCAGATAAAACATCATTGACTCTAACCTGTTGAGATCTGTTAGTTAAAAAATCCATAAGGCAGCACAAAATTCCTTGGTCAATGTTGTGCTCATTTTTTAACCTCTCTGCTATGAATGTGTGAATGCTGCCATCCAAGCAATGTCTTTTTCAGGGAAGTCCCTGCTTATTTCAGCAAGACAATGCCAAGCCACATTCTGCACGTGTTACAACAGCGTGGCTTCATAGTAAAAGAATGTGGGTACTAGACTGGCCTGCCTGCAGTCCAGACCTGTCGCCCATTGAATGTATGTGGCGCATTATGAAGCGAAAACTATGAGAACGGAGACCCCGGACTGTTGAACAACTGAAGTCGTACATCAAATCAAATCAGTTTTATATATTTTATTTATTTTCCCAAATAGGTGATTGTAATCATGATTTGGTACAAAAGTATAATTCACAAAAGACTGAGTCTCTGAAGATAAAAGATGGGCAGAGGATCTCCAGTCTGCGAACAAATGCTTGAGAAAATTAATGAAACATTTAAAGTCAGTGTTTCTCTGTATGTCTTTCTGTCCATCTCTCTGACAGAGCCCAGTATGAGAACTAGAGTCTGCACTCCCAATGCTGTCACATGGAAAGAAACTTGCAAAATATGTCATAATATAGCTGATTGGATATCAAGCCAGTAAAATTAATTTACATTAAATTATATAAGGAAAGTATTAAACTTATTCTGACACTCACACATTCCCAAATATTAGTGTTGAAAGTTACATGGGTCTGATCTGTTCAACCTGCAATAAATCAGCAGCTCTGAGATGTCCTGCTGTTGCTGCTGTGTTCAGCGCTGCACAACTCATGCATCCATTACACTATATATATATATATATATATATATATATATATATAAAATCATTAACTTTGACAGGATTCCAAAAAAGTTCTCCACTGCGCGACGTGGACAAGACAGCCTGCAGGTGTAAATGATTTCTGATTCTGTAAGTAAATGGTTTCATCAGCCAATCGTTCTCAAAGCAAATGTGTCATCAGCTACAAAATTATTTTAGTTTAGTTTAGTTCATTGTTGAAAGTTTAAACCAGTGGTCTCCAAACTATTTCAGAAAGGGCCGAGAGGGTGCAGGTTTTGTTTGCAGCCACTGACTTCAGCAGGTGATCTCACTGATTAACATCCCTTTGAACAGGTGGGATGAGTTCATCAGTGAAATCACCTGCTGAAGTCAGTGGCTGCAAAGAAAACCTGCACCCTCTCGGCCCTTTCTGGAACAGTTTGGAGACCACTGGTTTAAACAGACCCAATATGTTCCAGCTTCCAAATTCTGCAGACATGAAGGCACAATATCACACAATCCAGATGGGCACACAGGCCGCATTCATTAATTCCACACGGCCCTCATTAATTTAATCCGTTTTTGAATAAAAAAATGTATATATGTAAAATTCTAGGTGGTTTCAAATCCTCAGATTTCATACACAGACAGGACACTTTACACCAGTTTATCGCCCAAAAGTCATGGAAAAAGTGATAAGAATAACCAAAACTGCTTACTTCTGGAAGGAAATGTTGTCTCCCTTCTTCCTCTGTTTGTGGCTTTGCTTTCTGGCATTCTGCACCTGTTTCTTGATGAGACTCATTGTTGCCCTGATCCCAAATGGTGACCACGCCCCCTTTCCGGACTCTAGTTCTTCATGGGGCTCTGGTCTCTCTCTCTCTCTCGCTCTCTCTCTCTCCGTGCGTGTGTGTTCTTGGACTGGCACCCTTGTACTCCGACAGACACAGTTTGACTCCTGTCTTTTTTTTTAAACTGAACTACTGTATCTTTTTTCTTTTTAACTGAATTGGTTTCATCATTTCACTGCTAATTGAACTCTTCCTACTGTCTCTTTTCAGTGGGACGGGTGTCTTCTACCAAGCAATGCCTGCTGTTGGAGCTGACGGAAAGAACATCATGAAGCTAATTCCTGTTCAGATGGTCAACGGACAGTTTGTACAATCTCAAATCAGCAAATCCTCATTTAATGTTTCAACACAAAAAGCTATAGCCTTAAAGATCGCTTCACCACCGGTTCAGCTGGCCAACAAGACGACCCAGAAATATACAACTCCTGAGCAGTTTGTCCGAAAACATGTTTCTCTTGTGAGCACTTTGCCTCATCAAATTGCAGTAAAGGGAAGAAATTGTGATGTTAACAATTTACTGAATAAGTATCAGCAACCAGGACAGATGGTAAACTTAATGTCCGCCGGAGATCAGACCACAACAACTACAACAAACGTTAGACAGCCAGCGCCAGTTCCAAGTCAGCCCTCAGTCACCGTCAGACCTCCCGTCCCTCCGAGTGGACAGAACCTTCAGATTCTCCAGAGTACACAAATCAAAAAAGTCCCACAATCTGAACTTCGTCCAGGTGTTAGGAAACAGATTTTTACTTCAAGACCCACCATCTCTGTAGCTTCGAGCTCGTCCACCGCAGCCTATGTATCGCCATTAACATTTATGAACCCAGACACCATGGCCTCCATCAGCAGTGCTGCCCAGTCACACAGAGTACTTACCAAGACATCAGGTCCGTCTCACAGTGGACCTTCTTATGGAGCATCAAAACCTCATTTAAAATTAATTCCAAAGGTTTCAGAGCGGCCTGATAGCCCCATAAAGTGGGTGATTGAAGATGAAGACAACTCATCTCTGGCTCCAAGTCTTGATCCTCTAAATAGTCCCTCCATTACCTCTGAGATCCTCCGTACTGTGGCACAGAGAGAAAATGCCAAAAACACACATGAAATAAAAGTTACACAACCTCCACAGGCAGGTCCAGCAGGAGGCGCACACGGGCAAGACAGCGCTCTGCTCATGTGCAACGGCAAGGTCTTCTTTGTGACCAAGAAGTGTGGCTTGTCATTTCAAAAAGATGGCAGCACGAACTCTGACTCAGCTACAGCTTCAGCACGTGTTCCTGCAATCGATAACACCTGTGTGACCTTGTCCAAGCAGGTACGTGTGTCAGATGCATGTCAAAGCTTGCTGGCTGCACACTGCCCACCTCAGAGCGACGACGTAATTGATCTTTGTGATGACGACTATCAGGACGACGTGTCCAAACAAGCAACTTCAGCACTCAGTAGGACAGACGTGACTCCTGTGGATGAAGACAACGTAATATTCGTCTCGTATATTCCACCCCAGTCAGTTTGTAGCTCCGCGGAACCCACCACGGCCGTGAGTGAAAAGACAGATGAGCGGGAGCCTGTGAGGAGTGTGGACAGTGGGGCGGGACCACAGAGGAGGCGTGGCTGGGACACATCATCAAATGCAGTCCCTGAATGTTTCATAGTCAGTGACACTACGGTCAGACATCCTCTCATGGAAAAAGCCTCCGTTCTCAGAGGAGACCAAAGCAGTGAGAGAAACGCTACCAATACACACACGAATACTACGAAGTATCGTGGTTTAACAATACTGAACTCGGATAAAGAGAACAGGGAAAAGAGTCTGCAGAGGATTTCAAATGTGGACAATGATCTGGAGACGATGGAGCCTTCAGGCGCCAGCGCAACAAGAGAATCATGCCTCGGAATACCGAGGGACAGACATCAAACAAAGGTACGAAACCTTTCGCTGCTTCATCACCTTAAAGTGTGTGCATGTGTTTTATTTTAATGAAGTGTTTAACATCTATTTTACCTGTGTTTTTTGAGCAGCAGGAAACATTAAGGAGGCCCTGTGGCTTGCTGATTTCTTTATTTTTCCTTGGTGCTTAAAAATCGTCTGGTCTGCTGTTGTTTAAAGTGTCCAACAGCGCGGTATTCCAAACCGGTTGTTGCTCTCAAAAACACTGTTCATTTAGCAGCTGGTCAGTGCTGTAATGAATTAATCAAATTCATCATTTAATCAAATTCATCAATCAAACACAATGTTTTGACAGCCATTTATTAATTAATGTTATTTTATTCATTTATTTTATATATATATATATATATATACACACACACAGTGGGGGAAAATAAGTATTTGACCCCCTGTCAGTTTTGCAGGTTTTCCCACCTACAAAGAATGGAGACATCTGTAATTTTTATCATAGGTACACTTCAACTGTGAGAGACAGAATCTAAAAAAAAAAAAAATCCAGAAAATCACATTGTATGATTTTTAAATAATTAATTTGCATTTTATTGCATAAAATAAGTATTTGACCCCCTAGAAAAACAGAGCTTAACAATTGGTACAGAAACATTTGTCTGCCATTACAGAGGTGAGACGTTTCTGTAGTTCTTGACCAGGTTTTCACACACTGCAGCAGGGATTTTGGTCCACTCCTCCATACAGATCTTCTCCACATCTTTCAGGTTTGGAGTTTCAGCTCCCTCCAAAGATTTTCTATTGAGTTCAGGTCTGGAGACTGGCCAGGCCACTCCAGGACCTTGAAATGCTTCTTACAGAGCCCCTCCTTAGTTGCCCTGGCTGTGTGTTTGGGGTCATTGCCATGCTGGAAGACCCAGCCATGACCCATCTTCAGTGCTCTTACTGAGGGAAGGAGGTTGTTTGCCAAAATCTCGCAATACATGGCCCCATCCATCCTCCCTTCAATACGGTGCAGTCCTCCTGTCCCCTTTGCAGAAGAGCACCCCCAGAGTATGATGTTTCCACCCCCATCCTTCACGGTTGGGATGGTTTTCTTGGGGTTGTTCTCATCCTCTAAACATGGTAAGTGGAGTTGATTCCAAAAAGCTCTATTTTGGTCTCATCTGACCACATGACCTCCCATGCCTCCTCTGGATCATCCAGATGGTCACTGGTGAACTTCAAACGGGCCTGGACATGTGCTGGCTTGAGCAGGGGGACCTTGCTGCCCTGCAGGATTTTAAAACATGACAGCATCATGTGTTACTAATGTAATCTTTGTGACTGTGGTCCCAGCTCGCTTCAGGTCATTGACCAGGTGCTCCTGTGTAGTTCTGAGCTTTCTCAGAATCATCCTTACCCCACAAAGTGAGATCTTACATGGAATCCCAGACCGAGGGAGATTGACAGTCATCTTGTGTTTCTTCCACTTTCTAATAAATAATCATAACAGTTGTTGTCTTCTACCAAGCTGCTTGCCTGTTGTCCTGTAATCCATCCCAGCCTTGTGCAGGTCTACAGTTTTGTCCCTGGTGTCCTTAGACAGCTCTTTGGTCTTGGCTATGGTGGACAGGTTGGAGTGTGATTGATTGAGTGTGTGAAAAGGTGTCTTTTATACAGGTAACAAGTTCAAACAGGTGCAATTAATACAGGTAAAGAGTGCAGAATAAGAGGGCTTCTTAAAGAAAAATTAACAGGTCTGTGAGAGCCAGAATTCTTGCTGGTTGATAGGGGATCAAATACTTATTTTATGCAATAAAATGCAAATTAATTATTTAAAAATCATACAATGTGATTTTCTGGATTTTTTTTTTTTTTTTTAGATTCTGTCTCTCACAGTTGAAGTGTACCTACGATAAAAATTACAGATCTCTCCATTCTTTGTAGGTGGGAAAACCTGCAAAACTGACAGGGGGTCAAATACTTATTTTCACCAATGTATATACAAAAAAGGAATTCAGTAAAGGTGCTTATATACATTGTGGACCTCATAACCAGACAACACACACACACACACCCCATAATAAGTATGAGTCAAAGAACTCAGACCAGAGGATTTCACTGTCTGAACTCTAAATGTTTAACTCACTGGATCTGCTTTGGTAAGTCCTGTTCTTTACACTGAATCTGTTTTTAGGCATTAGGGTCTGATCCCATGTAAGACATTAAACATGTGATTAACATTGTGCGTTGTATTGATTGATTGGGTCTGATATGAGTCCAGGGTGACGTGTTGAGCATTTATAGTGCAGTGGAATAAATGAAAGGACTTTGACGCTGTGTCAGTCCACAGACCAACTGTCAGTGAACCACAACACAGAGTGAGTTTCTGAGTGTGAATGACTGTAGGAGCTCCATGTAGGAACTCACTCATTAAGCCCCATAGATGAACCATGCCACTTGATCTGGGTGTGTTTTTGTTTGCAGACATCAGTGTGGAGCTCATCACCAGCACCAGAACCCTGTCAGCCCACTGACCTTCAGCCCATCGACCTTCAGCCCACCAACCTTCAGCACACTGACCTTCAGCCCACCAACCGTCAGCCCACCGACCGTCAGCTCAGGCTGATGTTTGGGATAACAGCTGATGTCAAAGTTTGCTTGCAGTTCATCGATGTCTCTGTCCGTGAAGAAGATCCACAATATGAGACCAAAACTGAGGAGCGTGTTTTCTCAAACCAACCGGCCAACATTTCTGAGGTATGCTTTTTTTAATGGCCACAGGAAGTGGGCTGGCTTGTATTTCATTTTTACTGAATGATTTCAAGTTCTCTTTGTGCAGCAGCTTTACTCTTCACGAGAAGACGGCAGCTCCAGTGGTCGAGTCAACACTGGAGGAGTGAGACCGGAAACTGAACACACGTGGTCAGGAAACCTGGAAACAGACATCAGTCCTGTTGAATGCGTAAGGACAGAGTCTGTCCTTTCCATAGATGCTCAGTGTCACAGTAGTCAAACTTCACAGCATGTGGAGTTTGAGCCTGCTGCTTACATGGAACCAGTCGATGAAGATTTAACTATCACAGATACAAGTGGCACCTTTAACCACCCACTGTCTCCTGTGGAGCTTGATGGAAGCGTAAGGAGAGTGGGTCGAGCAAGGAAGCGCACAATGTGTCCGTGTTGCATACCTGCTTCTAATTTCACAGAAAAGCCTGGTGCAAGGACTGAAGAATTAGAAACATCAGAGACACCAAATAAAAGAAGTGGGAGAATAATGAGAGCTGCAAGAAAACATAGAAAACTGACAGCAAGAATGAAAAGATTTCCAGCTGAGACGTCTCCAGTGTCTGAAGGTCCCGCCGCTAATGGCTTATCCGCAATGTCGATGGACTGTGACGAAGTAAAATTACATGAACAAATAAAAAGACTAAAAGACCTTCTGAAAGAGAAGGAGACAGCTCTTGAAAAGATGAGAAAAAGCATTGGCTCACCCAAAAAGTAAAAAAAATTCCAAACTTTCACAAGTTAATGTAACTCGTAATGCAGATACCGAGCTGATGGCACAAACCGCCGGGGCAGCATGTGATGCTACAGACCGCCGGAGCAGCGTGTGATGCTACAGACCACTCTGTGTTGTAACTGAGTGTCCTGAGTGGGTATTATTCATAGGTTTCAATAAAAGGAGTCTGTGGAGAACTGCTGCAGTCCTCCACTGGATCAGACCTGTTCTGCAGTTCCAGATAACTGATGTCCTTCACATATGCAATCAGTGAGGACAAAGAGCTAACGGGAATGCATGTCCACATGGAGACATTTTCAACACCACAACAACAAACAATGCAAATAATACAGTCCAAAGTTGGAAAAGTTGTTCCCCACCTTAGTTGGACTTCTGGCACTGAGAGGAGACAGCTGGTCTCTCATAGTTTGGACAGTAGGAGCTGAGTGCAGCTGTAAGCAGGCCACAAGGTGGTCATCAGTCATGGTGGATCTGTGTTTAGACTTCATGATTTTCATATGTGAAAAGGCAGATTCACACAAATATGTTGATCCAAAAAGTGCAGTTAGATTCTGTGCAGGTTGTCTGAGGTTGGGCTGCTTCTCTTTCTGCATTAGATTCCATTATATTCATGCCAGGTGTTGCTCTGGATTTGAGTTCACTGTCATTTTCAGTGGGAGGATCTCATTCTCAATAGCACAGTCCAAGACTGGTGACACTTTGGATGTTATACAGTTCACATCTATAGTTTCCCCAAATGGAAAATAGAGAAAACTGACAACATGCTCAATAGATGCAAAGTTAATAAGGTGCATGTCAAATTCTGACAAGATGCTCTGCACGCGATCATAACGTGCACTCTCAAGCTCTGCCCAGTCTTTGTCCTGATGCTTAAGTTCTGTGTCCATGTGTGGAAAGTTCTGCAGGTCACACTGTTGCAACCTACTTGATAGCAGGTGTAACTTGTTATTAAACATGTTCACGGAGCTGATCATGTTTTTAACCTTGCAGCTCTAGATTCAAGTTATTGAGCTTGTCAGTTAGATCGGTAAGAAAAGAGCCAGTTTGTGTACAGCAGCAGATCTGTCTGCTCTGCACCTGTCTCTTCCAGCTGTGCACGGAATAATCACCTCTGCAGACTCCTGGCTCAAACAGTGCATGTAATCTTGTTAGCCACATCATCACGTCTTCCCACTCAACCCTTGCTGGTGAATTATACAATAGTACATGAGGAAATCCTGGAAAGAGTCACACAGTTTGCACAATCCGATGAACCCAGCAGTACGTCCAACCATCGCTGGAGCCCCATCAGTTGTAATAGTCCAGCAGTTAAGGGATAGAATCGTGCACTTTTTTACAAAAGCGCCAAACTTTGTCCAGGGACTCTTTAGGTTATATTAAGTCATTTCCAAGCGGGAGACATTTGATTTTAGCTCTGTATCCTGCTTTTTTTAAAAGGGTGTTTGCATGGTTATACTACAGTGTATATTTTGCTATTCATATGACAATACGATCATATGGTTATTATGTAGGGGGCCAGTGATCAAGATTGGACCTTGTTAAGCTGTAGAGAATGTCTACTGCAACTAGTGCAAAGCTATACTGAGCTTATGTGATCATGTATCGTCCGTCGTGCGGCGTCATACGTCGTCGTACATCCTTATACATTAGCAGGGTGGTATGTTTCAAAATGGAAAGAGGTTAAATTGTAACATTAATTTACCATTTTTTTAAAGAGTGTAAACTATGTTTAAGTGCATTTGTAGCATACTTTCTTTTTCTATGCATGAAAACAGCTTTCAGTCACTTTAAGTAAATTAAATATAGAGTCATGATTTTATGTTATGGAAGATATAGCATAAGGTAAACTGAGTGTTTTAAATTGTAAACTAAATGGTTATGGCCATAAAACAAAATTGATTTCTTGTAATTAATAAAAAAGCATTTCTTTCTGTTCAAACACTGTTGTTATTTTAGAGTGTAAATATGTTAGAGTGCATGAGTAGCATCTTGCCTTTGCCCTATGCTCGCAAACAGCTATATTGCATAGGTATATTGATATTCACGAGTTATACAATATTTAGTCACTTTCCCTAGATTAACGCTTTTTCTAAGAGTGTAAGCACACTGAAGTACATTTGAAGCATCCCTACTTAGCCTTAATACATTTTTCATAACTTAAATAGACATTTGGATAAGAGTTTGTCATGAATTATATGCTGTAGAAGGCTGAAAATGGTTATTCTCTTAAACCCAAGTTTTTAGAGTGTAGACGTTTATGGATTCAATGTCTCCCGATCTTATATACTTCAGGACACTATAAGGTACCTCTGATAAAGTTTTTGCGCTTTTGTAAAAAAAAGTGCATGATTCCCCTAAAATTTGACCCTTAGCCGCCGGACTATAATGGAGACGAGTTTGAAGAGGGGCAGCTGGCTCTTATTAACAAATTCCATAAAAGCTTGAAAAGTATCTGTGCCTCTCGTGTGCCCTTTCAAAGGCAAAAGGGTCAGCAGCTCTTCTTTTACTTTCATATTGTCAAAAAATATTCTAATGAAAACATAGCTGAGCCACATCGACAGCATCAGTGGATTCATCAAACTGGAGAGAAAAACACTCATGTGTCTCAATATCGTTCCACAGTTGCTAACATCCTCTGCCATTCCCTCGCATTGCCGTTTAACCGAATTACTTGACAGCTGCACATCCTGAAGAGCAGACACAATCTCCTTTCAATTTTTAAAATCAATCAATCAATCAATCAATCAATTTTTTTTATATAGCGCCAAATCACAACAAACAGTTGCCCCAAGGCGCTTTATATTGTAAGGCAAGGCCATACAATAATTATGTAAAACCCCAACGGTCAAAACGACCCCCTGTGAGCAAGCACTTGGCTACAGTGGGAAGGAAAAACTCCCTTTTAACAGGAAGAAACCTCCAGCAGAACCAGGCTCAGGGAGGGGCAGTCTTCTGCTGGGACTGGTTGGGGCTGAGGGAGAGAACCAGGAAAAAGACATGCTGTGGAGGGGAGCAGAGATCGATCACTAATGATTAAATGCAGAGTGGTGCATACAGAGCAAAAAGAGAAAGAAACAGTGCATCATGGGAACCCCCCAGCAGTCTACGTCTATAGCAGCATAACTAAGGGATGGTTCAGGGTCACCTGATCCAGCCCTAACTATAAGCTTTAGCAAAAAGGAAAGTTTTAAGCCTAATCTTAAAAGTAGAGAGGGTGTCTGTCTCCCTGATCTGAATTGGGAGCTGGTTCCACAGGAGAGGAGCCTGAAAGCTGAAGGCTCTGCCTCCCATTCTACTCTTACAAACCCTAGGAACTACAAGTAAGCCTGCAGTCTGAGAGCGAAGCGCTCTATTGGGGTGATATGGTACTACGAGGTCCCTAAGATAAGATGGGACCTGATTATTCAAAACCTTATAAGTAAGAAGAAGAATTTTAAATTCTATTCTAGAATTAACAGGAAGCCAATGAAGAGAGGCCAATATGGGTGAGATATGCTCTCTCCTTCTAGTCCCCGTCAGTACTCTAGCTGCAGCATTTTGAATTAACTGAAGGCTTTTTAGGGAACTTTTAGGACAACCTGATAATAATGAATTACAATAGTCCAGCCTAGAGGAAATAAATGCATGAATTAGTTTTTCAGCATCACTCTGAGACAAGACCTTTCTGATTTTAGAGATATTGCGTAAATGCAAAAAAGCAGTCCTACATATTTGTTTAATATGCGCTTTGAATGACATATCCTGATCAAAAATGACTCCAAGATTTCTCACAGTATTACTAGAGGTCAGGGTAATGCCATCCAGAGTAAGGATCTGGTTAGACACCATGTTTCTAAGATTTGTGGGGCCAAGTACAATAACTTCAGTTTTATCTGAGTTTAAAAGCAGGAAATTAGAGGTCATCCATGTCTTTATGTCTGTAAGACAATCCTGCAGTTTAGCTAATTGGTGTGTGTCCTCTGGCTTCATGGATAGATAAAGCTGGGTATCATCTGCGTAACAATGAAAATTTAAGCAATACCGTCTAATAATACTGCCTAAGGGAAGCATGTATAAAGTGAATAAAATTGGTCCTAGCACAGAACCTTGTGGAACTCCATAATTAACTAGTCTGTGAAGAAGATTCCCCATTTACATGAACAAATTGTAATCTATTAGACAAATATGATTCAAACCACCGCAGCGCAAAATCAGCAAAGAGCACATCTGTGGCTTCCATGAATGTTTCTTTTACAATCTCACCATCCTTGAAAGATTTCTTTCCTCTTGTGAGAACACGACTGACACAATAAGAGCTGTGGTTGCAACGTTACTCATATATAAAAGGTATGTGAGAATTGGCATTTTTGCGTATTTACGCATTTTAAAATTTCTGCCGTCTTTTATATGAGATATAAATCAGTCTGTTTATAAAGTGCACATTAGATGTTGTAAAAAACAATTTACAGCAATCATGCTAATACAGTGCTACTGTAAATGGGTGTGACTTGCTGTAAAGCAGTCAAACAAAAAAAAAAAAAAACAATTTGCAGCAATCGTGCTAATACAGTGCTACCGTAAATGGGCGTGACTGGCTGTAAAGCAGTCAAACTAAAAAAAATACAAACAACTAAACCTCGGTTTGTAATCATGCCAAGCCAAACAAAATGAGTTAAAATGTGCGGTGATTTGGATGCCAGGAACATCGACAGAAAAGCAGACTGGTGGCCGTGGGACTGGACGCTGTGAGGTTCAGGTCAGTTACTCTGCTTCTTTCTTCAGTAAGTTAGTCGCACGTTATTTAACGTCCTGGTTAGCAAGTATTCATGATTGTAAGTCTGTCTGTGCACATACGTCAATAATTACTGGTCGCTGATGCATTTTATTGCTAATTATTAGTAACGGACACTGAACCATTGAATCAATATGAAGCAATTGTGTTAAAATGGTTCAGTGTTTTAAAGCAGGGGTTTTCAAAGTGGGAGAGTGAGCCGCCCCCCCCCCCCCCCCCCCCGAGAACAAATAAATAGCTGCAACAGCCCCCGACACACATCCACACAATTTCAGCATCTGTATGTTTCTTTCTCTTCTTTTACACATTTTAACCCACACTTTAAATATATTTGTGTGTCTATGTATTTACACATTTTACAGCTTTTGTAAACATTTTAAACATGTTTTTAAGGAACTTTTTATTCTTTCACACATTTTGCACCCTTTTCAAACATTCTAAATGTGTTTTTAAAGAACTTTCTATCCTTTTATTTTTTACCTTTTGTCATATTTTAAACTTTTTAAAAACATTTAAACATCTATGTGTCTTTTTACATTTTTTTGTCATAACTAGCACATTTTAACAAACAATATTAAGTCAACTTGTATCGGGGTTCTCCCAAGAAATTTTTAGTATAATGGTGCTGTTAGCAATAATCACCAGAGGCGCCGTGCATTGCGAGTCATTTTGGCTGGTTTTAGATGCATTGAAAGCAAGAATAATACACAAAAAATGACACGTAATATCAAAGTTCTTTTTTGCATGTTTCTAAGTTAATAAAATAAATAATGAAAGTTTAAAAACATTAATATTTGATTTGCTCTCTTTATCAATAATGACACACTGTACCTTTAATCCAGTAAATCAGGTAGAGTTTTTCTGTCATGTTGACAGTTTAGTTTTTTTTTTCTTAACATTTTTGAGCGGGATTGCATACTTTTAAAAACAATATAACCCCTAATTGTCTTGTTTGAACAAAAGCTGAACCTGGATTGATTTGATTGTCAAATCAGAATCAAATTTATTGCCAAGTAAGTTCATATACAAGTAATTTAATCTGGTGTCACTGGTGCATAAACAACAATAATAAAACAAAAATGAAAAGTAGGAAGTAACTCGAAGTAAAGAAATAAATCTGCTCTTTTATAGATGAAACCCTGGTTGAAAAACTTTCTGAATCAGTTTTTCACACTTTACTGTTTTACTGAGGGTGTGTGGTGAAGATGATCATTTATTAAAATTGCTTTGCTGCTTTTTTACAGCATGTAGCACCTAAGTCCAAATTCACACTGATTCCTCCTCTGTCTTTGTGAGAGAACAAGAGACTCAAACTTTGGAAAAATGGAGGCTTTCATCTGTAAAATAAAGCCTTAATTTCTGAACGTATCATAGCTACGCAGGCAGAAGGAGCTCTTTTTATTGGAAGACGTTCTTTCACTGACAGACTCTGTGCTCTGAGCTGCACTGTGGCCCTGCTTGGCTCGCTGCCTGCAGGGGAGAGGTGAACAGGCAGCAAGTCCGTTCAGCACAAACACAGCCTGTCTGGATTAGAAAACTCCCCAGGGCACAACATAACGGCACTGTGATAACAGTACGAGGTCTATTAGAAAAGTATCCGACCTTATTATTTTTTAAAAAACCATATGGATTTGAATCACGTGTGATTACATCAGCCAAGCTTGAACACTCATGGGCATGCAAAAGTTTTTTTTCACGCCTGTCGGTGGCGTCATTCGCCTGTGAGCACGCCTTGTGGGAGGAGTGGTCCAGCCCCCTCATCGCAATTCCTTTGTCTGAGAAGTTGCTGAGAGACTGGCGCTGTGCTTCATCAAATTTTTTTTCCAAAACTGAGGCACATCCGAGTGGACACCATTCGACAAGTTAAGCTAGTTTTCGGTGAAAATTTTAACGGCTGATGAGAGATTTTGGATTGTTTCTATCGCTGTAAGGACTTCCCACGGAGCGGGACGTCGCACAGCGCTCCGAGCCGACGTCGTCATCCTGTTTCCGGCTCGCAGCCGGCGCAGCGCGCCCGCCACAGGAAAAACACCTCCGTTGGAAGCCTTAAGGACAAGTTGGAACATGCCCTGCTGTTAAACAATTTCTCAGATACTCACTCAACTGAAAGCCACCAAAAGCCGCCTGGATTTTACAAATGGTTATCAACATGGAGGTGTTTTTCCTGTGGCGGGCGCGCTGCGCCGGCTGCGAGCCAACGCGCCAATCCGTCCGCACGTCTTTCATTAAAAAAATCTCCTTTAACAGTGGAATGTCCGGATAAACTGCTGATCCCGACCTCTTCTGAAAGTTCTCTGTTCTCTCACGATGTCCTGGGTCAACAGAGGCTTAAATTTGGAGGTTTTCAGCTTGAAACAGGATGACGACGTCGCCTCGGAGCGCTGCGCGACGTCCCGCTCCGTGGGAAGTCCTTACAGCGATCGAAACAATCCAAAATCTCTCATCAGCCGTTAAAATTTTCACCGAAAACCAGCTTAATTTGTCGAATGGTATCCACTCGGATGTGCCTCACAATTTTGGAAAAAATTTTGATGAAGCACAGCGCCAGTCTCTCAGCAACTTCTCAGACAATGAAAATCCGACGAGGGGGCTGGACCACTCCTCCCACAAGGCGTGCTCACAGGCGAATGACGTCACCGACAGGCGTGGAAAAACTCACGCATGTGCACGAAGGTTCAAGCATGTCTGATGTAAAAACATATGAATCAAATACATATAGTTTTTTAAAAAATAAAAAGGTAGGATGCTTTTCTAATAGACCTCGTATAATGGTCCAACGCCGTTGTTCCATTGTCTGGGGAGAACCCTGCATATTTAGTCTCTCATCTAGTCTCAGAGATACTTTTTTGTGCCTCCCTTAAGAACTCTGGCGCCCCACCTCACAGTTTGAAAACCACTGTTTTAAAGCATTTGATACAATTAAATGTGGTGACCTTTGCTGGCCAATCTTTAACATAGCACTTACATGGAACAATTAAACACTAAAATAAATGTGCAATAAGAGAAGAAAAAAAAAGAATGTGTGAAACAGACAGATTGAAGTTGTACATGAGGTGTATGAATTAGTGAGTCTTTTGGCAGATTAAATTAAAAATCAGAATCAAATTTATTGCCAAATAAGTTCTCACTTACTTGGCAATAAAAGGAATTTGATCTTGTGCCACTGGTGCATAAACAACAATAAAAAGAAAAGATACTTCAGTAAGAAGTAAAGGAGTCAAGACAAAACTATGTTCACTGTCAAATAAATATAGTGGAATGGGGCTGTGCGAAGGCATGCAGATGTACAGTATCTTTCAGTACAGGGATGATCAAATCTGTACTTTGTGGGAGTGGGGGGCAGGGTAAATGGGGGTCTCTGGCATTTTATAAGTCTAGCTACAGAAAGAAAGAAGCTGGTTTTGTGTCTTGAGGTTATGGTCCTGATGGATCTCAGCTCCCTGCCAGAGGGGAGGGTAACAAAAAGTTTGTGTCCTGGGTGAGAGGGATCGGCCATAATCTTCCCTGCCCGCCTCAGGGCCCTGGAGGTGTACAGGTCCTGTAGGCATGGCAGATTGCAGTCGATCACCTTTTCTGCTGCATGGATGATACTCTGCAGTCTGCTCCTGTCCTTAGCAGTGGCAGCAGTGTACCACATGACGATGATGGAGGAGGAGATGATGGACTCAATGATGGCAGTGTAGAAGTTCACCATCATTGTTTTCGGCAGATTGAACTTCCTCAGCTGCTACAGAAAGTTCATCCTCTGTTGTGCTCCCTTGATGAGAGAGCTGAAGTTGAGCTCCCACTTGAGGTCCTGGGTGATGGTGATCCCCAGGTAATGGAAGGACTCCACACTGGCATCTGGGAGTCACACAGGGTGACGGCCTGTGGAAAGAAACTGTTCCTGTGTCTGGTTGTTCTGACGTACAGAGCTCTGTAACGTCGACCAGAGGGGAGGAGTTTAAACAGGGTGTGTTCAGGGTGGGAGGGGTCTGCAGAGATGTTACCAGCTGGCTTCCTGGACCTGGACTGGTATAAGTCCTGGATGGAGGGCAGGCTGGCTCCGATGATTTTTTTTTTTTTTTTTTTTTCCTGCAGACCTGACAGTTGTTTGAAGTCTGCACCTGTCATGTTTGGAGGCA
Source organism: Thalassophryne amazonica (assembly GCF_902500255.1). NCBI lineage: Eukaryota > Metazoa > Chordata > Actinopteri > Batrachoidiformes > Batrachoididae > Thalassophryne > Thalassophryne amazonica. The sequence continues at coordinate 110,949,716 of NC_047108.1, read as the reverse complement.
GAGGAAAACCAAACAGAGATGGAGATGCACAGGACAGACTGGATAGTGGATGTGTAGAAGATGATGAGCAGTTCCTGGGGCAGGTTGAACTTCCTGAGCTGTCTGAGGAAGTACATCCTCTGCTGTGCCTTTTTCCTGACAGAGTCTTTTTGGGAGGTCAACTTCAGATCCTGGGAGAAGGTGGATCCCAGGAACCTGAAAGTGTCCACAGTAGGCAGTGTTGTTGAGGATGGAGGAGGGAGTGATGGGGATGGGGGGGGTCCACTAGTCCACTATCATCTCCACAGTCTTGAGTAAGTTCAGCTCCAGGATGTTCTGACCACACCAGAGGACCAATTGTTCCACCTCCTGTCTGTATGCAGCCTCATCACCATCATGGATGAGTCAAATGATGGTGGTGTCGTCTGCAAACTTCAGGAGTTTAACAGAGTGGTTCCCTGAGATGCAGTCGTTTGTATAGAAGGAAAAGAGCAGTGAGGAGAGCACACACCCCTGAGGGGCACCAGTGCTGATTGTACATGTGCTGGATGTGATGCTCCTCAGCCTCACCTGCTGCTTCCTGTCTGTCAGGAAGTTGGACATCCACTGGTTGAAGAGTTTTTGGTGGAGAATGTAGGGGATGATGTTCTGGTCCTAGTCCCTCCCCAACCAGGACCCTCTTGACCCCTGGCCATTTTAACCATTTTTCTTTATTTGCCTCTCACATGCTTGTATGTATGTATATATTAGAGAGAAAGAGAGCGCCCTGTGAAAAGTTATTGCCCCCTTGAGGTTTTACATCTTTGAAATTTTTAGGACATCAAAAAACCAAAACAAAAATTCAGACTTTATATTAAAATTTCTAAAAATCTGCCATTTAAACTCACAGTGAAAAGTAATTTCTACATCATGAATTAAAAGAAATAAAAATGCAAATGCCAAAATGATGTGAATAAAATAAGATAAACTTTATTGATCTCACAGAGGAGAAGTGCCCCCTTTAGCATAACACATCACTTTTACATCCAGTTTTCTACAGACAAGTCAGGAGACGGATACATCAACATTTCCAAGACACTGAATATGTCTTGAACTTTATTTACATCAGTTATGAAGAAATACAAACAGTATGGTACAATGTGGTAAATTTGTGTGGAGTGGACAGTTCTCAAAAACTGCGTGACTGTGCAAGAAGGAGAAGAGTGAGGAAAGCCACCAAGACACCCAGACAAGCTGAGTTACAGGTAAATAAAATAATTCTTTAACTAGTGCAAACATAAATTTCTGTTATTTTGGGGTGGATATTTTAGGGGAAAATGTCAAATATCAAAGTAGTAATGTGTGTAAAATTAACACATGCTTCAATGGAAGAATGACTCATACTTGTATTTAGCCAATGGAATGTTTTTATCTGTAGGTAGTTTCAAAGACCAATATTTGCCATTTGCTACAACTCTGTTTTGTGACAAAGCGTAATTTAACCAGGCAGAACTAAGCAGAGAACTGGAGGCAGTAACCAAAGAGCTAATTGTTCCTCCCTGAAAGACTAATAAATCATCTAACGACAGATATTTAGTACATAAGGGCGTGTTTATTCAAATGTACAATTCATTGATGTTTTGTATGAGAGTTATATTGTAGCCTGCAGGCTTATGGCAATTTTAATTTCAGGGCTACTTTTAAAATGTTAATAATTTTTAAAAAAAAATGGCTGCGCAAAATTTTGTGGGGTTTCTTTGGGGGGGGCGGTAGAGGTGTCTCGAGGAGTAATTCAGTGTAGAACCGCCACTGACACCAAATTCCTTGTATGAACGTGACAATAAATTTGATTGTGATTCTGTTTTGACCTTCGTTTCCGTTTTCTTTTATTCTGAAAAGCCAGAGCCGGAAATGTACATTGGCGCAGTTGAACACAAAGTTACCGCGTTTGAGAACTTTACTGCTCTAAGGTAAGCATAACACCAGCTCTTTAAATTATTGATCGGTTTGCGCCTGATAAAGTTGGTTTAACGTCACTGATGTTTACGCTTCGCACCTGACGTGCACGTTGTATTTGAGTCGAGCGGTGGTTTTAACGAAACGTGTGTCAGAAGAAGTCTTAGAGAAACTGAGACGAAGAACCTTCGAAATAACGTAGTTACGATAGGTAGTACGTTACTACTCAACCATTAACGAACGAGCACAGACTATAGCGGCGACAGAGACGAGAAACCACAGCTTTACTAGATGGGCAAGATCTGTGCAAAAGGCCTGCCTCGAGCGCATCGCGGCTCCGCCATCTTGGAAGGTTGAAGCTACGACTGAAACCATTACTCGAATAACTCGATTACAAAAAAAAAAGATCGAGGCAAATTCTGTGCCTCGAAGCTCTCTCCGCTTGTCTGTGTTGTCTTATGTCTCGTGTGTGTGTGTGGGTTTGTCCTCTCCTGGGTTGGTACGGGCACTCCCCCTAGCCTCCAGTGTGTGTATCTGTGGGTGTGTCGCCCTCAGTTCACCGACCGTCCTTTAAAGGGGTCCTTAAACCTGTAGTTAAAGTCCTTATTCTCTGTGAAGCCCGTAAAATTTTCACTGAAAGCCAGATAAATTTTTCGAATGGTTTCCAGGTGCCAGTCTCTAACAGCTTCTGAAAAAATTCTGATGGAAAAAATGTCCTTTTCATTCCGCCATTTCCAGACAATGAAAATCCGACGAGGGGGCGGGACCACTCCTCCCACAAGGAGTGCTCACAGGCGAATGACGTCACCGACAGGCGTGGAAAAACTCACGCATGCGCACGAGGGTTCAAGCATGTCTGACGTAAAAACATATGAATGAAATCCATATAGTTTTTGAAAAAAATAAAAAGGTACGATACTTTACGGACAGACCTCGTATATGTGTGTATCTGTGGGTGTGTTGCCCCGGTGTCACGTACAATTCTTTCCGCCTCGCTTAGGAAACAGCACTTGGAACTTGAGGTGGATGGATGATCAAGTGTGTCAAGTGGTTTTTTTGTCATTTCAACCATGTACAGTACATAGTGAGACGAAACAATGTTCCTCCAGGACCAAGGTGCTAATAATATACAATACAACCCCTGGCAAAAATTATGGAATCACCGGCCTCAGAGGATGTTCATTCTGTTGTTTAATTTTGTAGAAAAAAAGCAGATCACAGACATGACACAAAACTAAAGTCATTTCAAATGCCAACTTTCTGGCTTTAAGAAACACTATAAGAAATCAAGAAAAAAAGATTGTGGCAGTCAGTAACGGTTACTTTTTTAGACCAAGCAGAGGAAAAAAATACGGACTCACTCAATTCTGAGGAATAAATTATGGAATCACCCTGTAAATTTCCATCCCCAAAACTAACACCTGCATCAAATCACATCTGCTCGTTGACATTGACCCTATGTCGTGAAATTGACCCTATGTGTCTTTTTGCAAGGAATGTTTTCACAGTTTTTGCTCTATGGCAAGATGCATTATCTTCTTGAAAAATGATTTCATCATCCTCAAACATCAGAAAAGTGTCCCAAATATCAACGTAAACTTGTGCATTTATTGATGATGTAATGACAGCCATCTCCCCAGTGCCTTTACCTGACATGCAGCCCCATATCATCAATGACTGTGGAAATTTACATGTTCTGTTCAGGCAGTCATCTTTATAAATCTCATTGGAACAGCACCAAACAAAAGTTCCAGCATCATCACCTTGCCCAATGCAGATTTGAGATTCATCACTGAATATGACTTTCATCCAGTCATCCACAGTCCACAATTGCTTTTCTTTAGCCCATTGTAACCTTGTTTTTTTCTGTTTAGGTGTTAATGATGGCTATCGTTTAGCTTTTCTGTATGTAAATCCCATTTCCTTTAGGCGGTTTCTTACAGTTCGGTCACAGACGTTGACTCCAGTTTACTCCCATTCGTTCCTCATTTGTTTTGTTGTGCATTTTTGATTTTTGAGACATATTGCTTTAAGTTTTCTGTCTTGACGCTTTGATGTCTTCCTTGGTCTACCAATATGTTTGCCTTTAACGACCTTCCCATGTTGTTTGTATTTGGTCCAGAGTTTAGACACAGCTGACTGTGAACAGCCAACATCTTTTGCAACTTTGCGTGATGATTTACCCTCTTTTAAGAGTTTGATAATCCTCTCCTTTGTTTCAATTGACATCTCTCGTGTTGGAGCCATGATTCATGTCAGTCCACTTGGTGCAACAGCTCTCCAAGGTGTGATCACTCCTTTTTAGATGCAGACTAACAAGCAGATGTGATTTGATGCAGGTGTTAGTTTTGGGGATGAAAATTTACAGGGTGATTCCATAATTTTTTCCTCAGAATTGAGTGAGTCCATATTTTTTTCCTCTGCTTGGTCTAAAAAAGTAACCGTTACTGACTGCCACAATCTTTTTTTCTTGATTTCTTATAGTGTTTCTTAAAGCCAGAAAGTTGCCATTTGAAATGACTTTAGTTTTGTGTCATGTCTGTGATCTGCTTTTTTTCTACAAAATTAAACAACTGAATGAACATCCTCCGAGGCTGGTGATTCCATAATTTTTGCCAGGGGTTGTAGTAGAGATAGTAGAGAAACTTGAATCTTCGACTGGACTGGGTTGCTTGACGCAAGGACATTTCGCTTCAAATCGCAGAAGCTTCCTCAGCTAAAATTCTTGCTCTGGAAGTCTGACTTCTGTCTGACTCTTGTAGAGACGAATGAACAGAAGCCAACAAAAGCTGGAGTTTTAAACCTAACCAGACCCCTCCTACTGAGAGGCAGACTGCTGTAGGCTAGTGACTAAACAATAGCTCTAATTAGCAACTATTGTGCTCTAGTTAGCACTCTCCTAATGACAGGGCAGCTGTCCCTCCTAATGATGGGATGGATCCCTTTCTTGATGGCTCCCTTGATGACTCTCCTGATGACGTGAATGACTCATTACCATGAACAAAAGACTGAAACTCCTTTGACCTGAGTACCCCATTGTAAACGGGACAAAGCGTGTCTCAGACCCCCTCCCCGGTTAAGGCTGGGTTTCAAACGTTTCACAAAGAATGCCTCCTTGACCCCTCTCTCAAACCATTTCTTCTCTCTGGCTAATATTTTAACTTCCTTGTCCTCAAATGTGTGGTTAGTGTCTTTAAGGTGGAGATGAACTGCAGACTGAGGTCCACTGGCGCCCTCTCTGCGGTGCTGGTATAGTCTTTTGTGTAAAGGTTGCTTAGTCTCACCTACGTAGTGTTTGTTACAGTTTTCCTGACATCTGATAGAATACACTACATTGCTCTGTTTGTAACTAGGGATCATGTCCTTAGGGTGAACTAATTTCTGTCTCAAGGTGTTAATCGGTTTAAAGTAAACTGGGATTTTGTGCTGTCTGAAGATCCTCTGTAGTTTTTTCCCCTACTCCTGCTAAATAAGGGAGAGACACTCCTCTATAATAATAATATACAATAAATACACAGGACCACATTAGTGGGGAGGAGGTGGTGCAGGGAGTATAATTTTAAACAGACTTATTTTTAGCAGCAGCTTTTCAGTTTTGTTATTGTCTTTGTAGGTGAGGTGTGTGTGTGTGTGTGTGTGTGTGTGTGTGTGTGTGTCCGTTCGATCAGTCAGTGAGATGTGTGCAATTATCAGACCAGACTCTGGCTGTTCAGGAGTCTGATGGCTTATGGGAAGAAGCTGTTACACAGTCTGGATGTGTTGGCCCGGATGCTGTGGTACCTTTTTCCAGATGGTAGGAGGGTGAAGAGAGTGTGTGAGGGGTGTGTGTGGTTATCTACAATGCTGATTGCCTTGCGGATGCAGCATGTGGTGTAAATGTCCGTGATGGTGGAGAGAGACACACCAGTGATCTTCTCAGCCGTTCTCACAATATGCTGCAGGGACTTGTGATCCGATGTGGTGCAGTTCCCAAACCAGGCAGTAATACAGCTGCTCAGGATGCTCTCAATGGCTCCTCTGTAGAATGTAGTGAGGATGGGGGATGGTAGATGTGCCTTCTTCAGGCTTCGCAGGAAGTAGAGGCGCTGATGGGCTTTTTTGGTTATGGTGCCGATGTTGAGGGACCAGGTGAGATCCTCTGCCAGGTGAACTCCAAGGAACTTGGTGCTCTTGACGATCTCCACAGCAGAGCCATTGATGTGGAGTGGGGGGTGATCACGCTTGGTCTTCTTGAAGTCAGTGATGAAAGAAGCAAAACACCTTCGCAATTTACATCGATGTTTTGATGAATTTTTGATGATTTCTTCATTTACAGCAGCTTCATTAAACAAATGTACTCGAATGATTATCAGCACGATGGCGAGCTTACAGGCTAACCTCTGCTAACACTAGAAGACAGTTGGCAGTTATGGCTTCTGAAACAAGGGAGAAAAAAAGAAACAGCACAGTTCAGCTGAAGCATTAAGGGCCTTTCACACTGAACACGTCAGAAGCATCAAAAATTGGTCTAAAAAGCATTATTTTCAGTGAGACGCGTTGCTTTTTATACGCATCAAAAGCCGAGCTAAAACCATGCTTCTGACTGGAGCGCGGTCAAAGTTCAATCCAATCCAACTTTCGACACTCGTAGCTGTGACGTACCTTCGCGTTGTCCAATAGGAATGACGCGTCGGGCCAAAACACGGAAGACTAGTGGCAGAAACCATGGAAATATAGACTGGAATGGGCGTGCGTGCCTCAATCTATCCGGTTGTTAAGTGTGACGTAACGCATCGTGATTTTCAACTTCCAGCTCCAAACAAAAAAGGCGCGCTGTCATTAACATTGAGAACTACACTGAGATGATCTGAACAGGCTGCACTTACACCGTTGCACATGGACAACAGCATTAACATTGCAACATAAAACTCTTTGTATATTGTGCTTAAAACTCTCCTGGATATATTAACTGGGTTTTTAGATGTTGTTACTGCGTTTGTTCTATGTAAAAATGTCAGACGCTCAGGTTGTTTCTCCTTTATTTTCAAGTTGCTGCGAGCTGCGATCGCTTCCTGTTCATGTCATTCAGGGGGAAAGTGAAGTTTTTACTTTACGTCCTGTTTATTGTAATTAGTTTTTTTTTATTAACAAACAGACATGTATATTTTACCTGTGCATAATAAAATATGCAAAGTAAAAGAAAAAAAAAAGTTTTAAGTGTTCTGACCATAGAACCAGATGAATGCGGTTAACGGAGGTGGAGGCGGAGAACGGAGGGACGGAGGTTTGCGCACAATGTAAACACAAATTAAACTTAAACTGTAAATCCTTAAAAGGTTCAAACAGACATAACTTTAATTGTAAACTTGGAGGTCTTTCGGACCCGGAAACAGATTTATTACGTGGTGCGTTACGTCAGCGCTTAACCACCGGATTAGTGTTGCTCAGGACAGGAAGGCGCCATTACTAAGCGTGGAGATGTACCAATCATCAATAATAAACTGACCGCTTTTTTTGCACTAGCGGCGCTATTTAATGGATTTTAATAAATGTAGGCTTGTTTTAAAGCGCTTTGAAAGCCCTTTCCAATGAACCTATGCATGTGTGAGTGGAAAAAAAAACAAAACTTTTATGTAAAGAAATTTGGGGACATTATGACAAACTGTGCTGCTTTTCTCACTCTATTGTCGCTATTTGTTAACAGATTTGAATAAAAGTAGGCTTGTTTTAAAGGTCTTTAATTGCTCTTTCTAATGAACCCATACATGCCTGGGTAGAAAAAAAAAGTTTTATGTAACGTGTGGAAATTTGGTGAATTTACTGAGAGTTTTTTTTTTTTCCTGTCATCATAATTCTCGATGGATTTTTCTAAATGAAGCCTTGTAAGTTGTAATTTCAGAAAATTCGGAAGATTCAGACGGCTTTCGGTGGCTTTTCAGTCGTGTGACTAGCCGAGAAATTGTGGAAGAGCTGGGCATGTCACAACATGTCCTGTGAGACTTCAACACAGTGGCGCTTTTGCTCCGCCATCAGCTTCGCGCCAAAGCCATCGGCATGAATTTCGCTGCAACTCTTTTCATGGCCAAATCTTCTGTCACAGTGGAATGTGCCGAAAAAGTGCTGATGTCCACCTCTTCCACAATTTCCCGGATAGACACACGATGATCCCGCATCACCACAGCGTTCACTTTGGAAATGATCTGGTCATTTCAGCATGTTGATGGCCGACCGGAGCGCGGCTTGCTCTCCACCTTTGCGCAGCCGTCTTTAAACCGGTTGTACCGCTCCTTAATCTGTGTGATGCCCAGAGGATCATCACCGAAAGCCGTCTGAATCATCCGAATGGTTTGCACCTGGCTGTCGCTCAGTTTCTGGCAAAATTTGATGCAGTCGTGCTGCTCCAGTCGTTCCGCCATTTCCTTGCAAAGAAAAAACGACGAGAGACTACACCCATCCTCACACAAAGGCTGCTTACAAGCAAATGACGCAACCGACAGGCGTGAAAAAATTCAGGCCTGTGCACGAAGGTTCAAGGTTGGCTCATGCAAGCACACGTGATTCAAATCCATCAGGTTTTTGAAAAAAATAAAAAGGTCGAATACTTTTCTAACAGACCTCGTGTGTGTGTGTGTGTGTGTGTGTGTGTGTGTGTGTATATGTGTGTGTATATATAACATTTTTGTTTGCATGCATGTGAACGCGGCTTAATGAAAAGAACTTATGGCGTTGTCATAGTCTCAGTATATCGATATTAAATTTCAACATAAAGACTGTAAAATAGACATTTATTTTACATAATGGCATTAAGGCTATTGTACAGTTCATTTTAGTATTGGAGAATTTGTTTTTGTAGTTGGTGCAGTTGATGGTGAAGCACTGGCTGCCTTTTTTCTCCTCATTTCGCTTCTTTTTAACAGGCTCAAGGTGCTCTCTCCACCCTTAGTAATGGAAATAGAGACCTGGAATGGACGTCACGTGACTAGCTGCGTGCCGCACGGCGGCCATTACTTTATCAGTTACATTATCAGTTTGACCAACTGGCGCTCAGCCTGGGTTCCTGTGTCATACATCATACGGACAAAATGAGGAACCTTGGGGTAATTTTTGATCCCACGTTGTCTTTTGACCTCCACATCAGGGATGTTACTAGGACTGCTTTTTTCCATCTGAGAAATATAGCGAGGATCCGCCCCATCCTGTCCATGGCTGATGCTGAGACCCAGATTCATGCTTTTGTTTCTTCTCGACTAGATTATTGTAATGTTCTATTTTCAGGGTTACCACAGTCCAGCATTAGGGGTCTTCAGCTGGTTCAGAATGCTGCCGCCAGACTTCTGACATGTAGCAGAAGGTCTGAACATATCACACCCATTTTGGCATCTTTGCACTGGCGCCCTGTCACTGTGAGAGCAGATTTTATGGTTTTGCTACTGGCTTATAAGGTTGTTCATGGACTGACGCCATCTTATTTGGCTGATCTGGTGGAACTCTACATGCTGGCCCGGGCTTTGCGGTCGCAGGATGCGGGACTTCTCTGTGTTCCCGGGGTGAAGAAGAAGTCAGCAGGTCAAAGAACCTTTTCGTATCGTGCACCCACTCTGTGGAACAGTCTTCCTGCGACCGTGAGGCAGCCTGAGTCCATGGACGTTTTTAAGTCAAGACTCAAAACCTATTTTTATTCTCTTTCTTATGGATAGTTTTTATTTTTTTGTTTTATTATTGTACTTCTGTTTTTATTTATGTATTTGAATTTTTTTAAATTAATTTCTAATTATTTATTCAATTTTATGTTGACTTGTTTTATGTAAGGTGCCTTGAGACGGCTTTTGCTGTGATTTGGCGCATTATAAGCTAATTAAATTAAATTAAAAGCAGCAAGGTAAATGAGCACAATGGCAAGGCATACTTCAGATTTATATTTTAATACATAAGGATTGTTTATCCAGGCATGTATGGGTTCATTAGAGCTTTTAATCAGCTTGAATACAACTTACAAGGCCTCATTTATAAAAATCCATTGAAAATTATGACAAAAATTTCTACCCAGGCATGTATGGGTTCATTAGAGTAATTAAAGGGCTTTAAAACAAGCCTACTTTTATTAAAATCTGTTAACAAATAGCGACAATAGAGCGAGAAAAACAGCACAGTTTGTCGTAATTTCCCCAAATTTCTGCAATTTACATAAGTTTTTTTTCACCCATACAAGCATAGGTTCATTGGAAAGAGCTTTCAATGGGCTTTAAAACAAGCCTACATTTCTTAAAATCTGTTAAGAAATAGCAACGCGAGTGCAAAAAAAAAAGCGGTCAGTTTATTATTGATGATCGGCACATCTCCACCCTTAGTAATGGCACCTTCCTGTCCTGAGCAACACTAATAGATTGAAGCGCGCACGTCCATTCTAGTCTATATTTCTATGGCAGAAACCACTGATCTGTATAATATGGATTGGTGCAGAAACCACTGATCTGTACAAAACGGATTGGTGCAGAAACCACTGATCTGTACAAAATATTAACGTGTGACAGGACTGCTCATTTATAGAGCAGTTTTCTGAAGTCATTGGAAATGTTTTTTTTGTTGTTGTTGTTTGTTACCTCAAAATTTCTGATTACTGTTAAAAAAAGTTTAGGACACTTGTAATTAAAATAGCTAAATAAATCAATAAATGGTTCTTTAGAAACCTTTCAACTGTAAATTTAAAGCCACCTATTATTTCAGATTAGATAATTTCTTGTTTAACATAAGGAACCTTGGACATTTATTTTTAGACAAATAAAATAACATGGAAACTTGTACATTTTTTTAAGTCTGGTAGATTATTTATATAATTTCAACCAGAAAAACAGACACTAAATAAATACAAATGTTTATTATAAATGCAACAGGAAATAATTTAACAATGACTGCAGTCTGATTGTAAAGTAGGATTTCTGTGACACAAACCTCATGATTAATTTTTTTTTTATATAGTCATTTCAACTTGTAATTTCATCAAAATATGTAATTGCCTTTAATGTTGTTATCAGGATAGTCATTTCTAAAATATGAATTTGAGCACAATAAGTGGAGAGCTTCTACCTGTACAAAGGTCCTTTGACTTTGATTCGTGGACATTTTTAATGATCCGTTCATTTATTGTTAAAATATAAAATGAAACAGCTTTTTAAAAAATAATAAAATAGTTGCTGTTCAAAAAGCCTTTTATTTAGAAGCAGGTGATGTGCTGGATTCTCGGGACCAGATGAAGGTCTCTTCTGCAGCTTTGAACTCTGGTGGTGTTGGTGAAGAGCAGAGATGTTTTCTTTCCACTGGACTCCATGGTATTCAGCTCATCAATGGAAGTTTGGTTGTCTGCACAGCAAATGTTCCTGATTGGTACAAATAAATATTTCTTTAAATGTAAAGAAACACTAAACAGTTTATATATAAAAAAGAAAAAAAAAGGAAAAAAAAACGATGGAAAAAAAACCGCCAGAAAAACAAAAGTTATTTAAAGTTGAGATTTTGTAGTCTCTGAAAAAAGCTGTAGCTTTATTTGGTAAAAATAAAAAAGACTGAACCATTTACAGATTGAAGCGTTCACTCAGATCAACTGTGCTAAAAGGCCACGCTAACGTTAGCCGATCATTAAACCTTCACAGCAGTGCAAATGTCACATTTTATTTTAATATTATTCTCACCTCGAAAAAGCTGCAGAACTAAACTCCGTTGGGCAAACTGGGACTTCGCATATATCCAAAAAGTTTGAGATTTCGGACTGAGTGGGTCTGCTCCATCCCCCCCAGCTGCCTGCCTTGCTCTGCCCAGGGATGATGCCTGAAGGCCGGCTTCTCCATGCGGGTCGGCTTGCGGTTCGATCAATATCCCACCAAGTCGTCAATACTCCCTCGGTCGGCGTCACTCGAAAAGTAGCTGGTGAAAAAAGCTTCTCCCAGCAGGGTGATGGGAGAATCATTCTGCTGTTTTTTAAAGCTTTTTTTGTGGTTCAGGCGACGCAAATTCAAGATGGCGATCACTGAACTTTTTTCAGGTTGTGGAAACAGCCAGAGTGTGATGTAGCCGCGATCTCTGCCCTCTTGCTGCTTCCGAAGCAACGCGTCTGACATCACCACGCGTTAGAAACGCATCGGCCTGGCGTTACGACGCGTTGGGAAGTGTTAAAGCGTCACACTGAAGCGTTCAATGTGAAAGGCCCTTTAGTGGACGTATGTGACACCGGTGGGAAATATACACGTGGAACAAGAGGTGAAGCTCTTAACAGACAGAATATTTTACGTCCACTAATGCTTCATCTGAACGGTGCTGTTTCTTTTTTTCTCCCTTGTTTCAGAAGCCATAACTGGCAACTGTCTTCTAGTGTTAGTGGAGGTTAGCCTGTAATCTTGCCGTCATGCTGATAATCATTTGGATACATTTGTTTAATTGAAGCTGCTGAAAATGAAGAAATTAATCAAAATATTGACATAAATTGCAAAGGTGTTTTGCTTCCTTCATCATCCATCCACCTCAAGTTCCAAGCACTGTTTTCTAAGCGAGGCGGAAAGAACTGTACGGCGGAAAGAATTGTACGTGACACCTGTCCCGTCTTGTACACTTGTCTCCCCACTCATCTGGTGTCTTGTGGGTTGTCATCCCCCTGCACAGGTAATGGTTTTGGTGTTTGTCGTACCGGCTTTCTCTGTGCACGGTTCTCAAGACCAAGATCAAAATCCCTGGTTGTCAAGTCCAGGCACCTAAGTGGCTCTACTCTACTCTTTTCTACTCTTCTATTTTACTCTTCCTTTTTAGATATTTAAATATAACTTAGTATACTAACATAGACTATGTTTACATGCAGCCAATAACCCTTTCATAACCGGAATATTAGCAATAAACCGGTTGCGCACGGCCATGTAAACACCCGCAAAAACCTGAATATGCTCATATTCCAGTTTTTAAAAACCCGAATAAGACCCCTGGGTTACTCTTTCTAACCCGAATATCAGGTCATATAAACGCGCATCGGGATATCCCCATAGAAAGGAACATTATGTTGTGTTCTGCGCATGTCCTATCCGCAAGGAATCTTGGTCTTTTGAGTACGGCAACTACTTGTATGCGGCGTGCGCAACCCACTGGACACCACAGAAGCAGATCTAAACAGTGCATTTTGTTCTGCGTCCTTATCAGGCGGGTCGGTTGCGGCACCGGTCGGCATCACCGCGATTGCTCTCACTGCCTCCGATGCACTTACTGAGTCTGCGGGCTCAGTAAACGCAGCAGCGGGCCACTCACACCGCCCCCCTCTCTGCTGTGCGGAGCTGCGCCAACTCTGGCAACAGGTCCAGAGACTATGCTCGCTGTTTTGATGCGCTCTGGCAGCCCGCAAGGATAGATTTCTTGCAGAAAAATCCACAGTGCCGCAGGAACTCGGCATACCGCAGCCGCAGAGCTCCGTGGCCATGACTTGGATTCTTTGTGGGTCCCACATCTGTACCCCTGGCGGCAGTGAGCGAAGGGAGAGCACGCACATTGTGTTCTGCATGTGTCTGTTTATAATCTTCTCGCCCAGAAGAAAAGAGAGTGTTTACACAGGAGAGAAAATGTTAATGCCTGTCTGAGAAAAGTGTATAAAGTGTGTTGTGAGGGGTGAAGGTGGCCGAAAAGTTACGCGAAGCAGGATATGCACAAACGCCAGACCAAATCAAGCACCGGTGGAAGACGTGTGTCGCTGTTTAGATGGGGATATTCCAAATGATACCAATGACCATGTATACAGGAGTAACTCTGTCTGCTTAAGCATGTAAACATGTTATTCCTAATGATTCAGAAACTGGAATATTGACCTTAACCCGAATATTAACGGCATGTAAACACAGTCACTGTTCCACCTTAGAATTGGAATATAATATATAAGATATACCTTACTGAATTTTCATGGAGCTACTTAACTTCCAGTTCTGTGCTTGGTGGTTTCATTACCCCGGCAGACTGGTTTAGGTTAAGTTTTGGTATGACACGTTTATTCGTGCCTGATAATCTACATATATGTTCCATATACTGTTTGTATATTATATACTTATTCCTAGCTATTCTTACTTTCTACTAGTGATGGGATGAACAACACTGGTACGTCAACACTGTGTCGAGCACACAAGAGTGAAAGCCCGTATTGGTGCGTGTATCTCTTTAAGAAAAAAGTCATGTGACCGATACAGCAACTGTGTCGTTTGACTGCGCCATGCCAAATTGTGTTTATAAGGAAACAAACTATCGACATGTTGCGGATTTGTTGGATGGAGTTTTGCTGTTGGATTTTTGCTTGTCCTCACCTTGTTCCACTGACTTCATGGCTCGCTCAGAGACGTTTCCCCAGTCTGGAATAATTTTGATCTTTTGATGCCAAATAAGGTAAATCTTTTTCTCCTTTGGGCATTGTTTACTGTTATTTTTCCAATTAGATATGTTTGTACTCCTTTACAATACTGGAAGAATAACCAGAAAACATATCCACACCTTTATCAACTCGCATTGAAATTTTATGCTCACCATCTTCATCTGTACCCTGTGAAAGAGTTTTTCTAAGGCAGGGGAACTGGTGTGTAAGAGGAGAAATTGCCTTGGAGCAAAGACACTTCAGAAACCTTTGTTCCTCAATAAAAATGCTTTAAATGAATCTATTTTTAGTCTTTTATTTCATATGCTTTAACACCTAAGTTAACAAATTTCCATACATGTTACAGTTTTTAACTCTGAATTTTATTACAAATTTGCTATATTTTACAAACCAACTCAGTTTAGCATTTACACAAACAAGGTTTTAAGCAAATTTTAAACTCATGAACTCGACACACAAATTGAGCACATGAAATTATGCAATGATGAGATCATATTTTAAACAGAGGACTGGCGATTAACTTTCACAGGCTGATGTTGGGTTTGCAGCATGTTAGCTTTTCCATCTTATTTTCATTCTATTTACCTGCAATGACTTTATAACTACTGCAGGGGTCACTATTGAGCGACCAATACAGTGCCCACACAGTTTATGTAGTGTGTCAATACACTCCTTGAGGTATCATCATCCCATCACTACTTTCTACTTTTTTAATGTTTTTTCTAGCTACTAATAATTTTCTATACTTTTCTGATATTATGATAACTACGTATAATAATAGTCCTACAAAATAATATAATATACTTTTACCCTGTCCCTTATACATAAGTTACTATATATGATAGCTACTTTTAATATAGGGTGGTCACTAGCCCTAAAGACCAAGGTGATGGACGCTTACCCTAGTCCCTTAAACAAGGGTTTAAATATCATAAAACCTACCATCCCTGGTTCTCAAGACCTCTTCTGTTTTACTCTTCCTTTTTAGATATTTAAATATACCTTAGTATACTAGCATAGTTCCACCTTAGAATTGGAATATAATATATAAGATATACCTTACTGAATTTTCATATACCAGGCCTGGGTGTGGTGCTGTAACGTCCCCAGAAAAACAGAAAACTAGAGCGCTCAGGCCATGTTAAAGCTACCAGTTTCCAATGCGACACTCAGTAAAATAAAGCCTTTTAAGAGAAAGAGGGTCCACAATGATAATCTGAAATAGACTTACTACACATTTAAATTGAAGCAGCGTGTTTGTGTATTTTTAAAAAACATACGGTCTGCTTGACGTGGTGAGTGTTTTAGAGCAGTGGTGTCCAAACTATTCCAGAAAGGGCCAAGAGGGTGCAGGTTTTCTTTGGAGCCACTGACTCCAGCAGGTGATTTCACTGATTAACATCACTTTGAGTAGATGGGATGAATTCATGAGTGAAATCACCTGCTGGAGTCAGTGGCTGCAAAGAAAACCTGCACCCTCTTGGCCCTTTCTGGCATAGTTTGGATACTGCTGTTTTAGAGGGTTTTCATGTGATGTATCGATAAGATTTTATTCATATCGATGCCATTATCGATCCGATTCCTTATCGATACCTCTTGTGAATTTTCTGTGTACTAAAAGTAGACTTTACTGGTTTTCTATGTCAACAACATTTTAAATTTGTCACTGGATCCTTGATCTCTGGAAATAAATAGTCTGTAGTTTTTGTCAAAAGCATTTCCTTTCAGGCATTTTGGCATGAATGTCTCTCCATACCTCTGAGCTGAGCTCAGCCGGCTGCTGCACGTCAACACAGGACGTCTCATTTTGGGAGGAAAAAAACATTTTGATCGATTGCAGTTTGTATTACAATGTTTGGAAAGAGGTGTCATTTGATTTAAATGGTGTTTCGCTTTGAATTTATTAATTCTGACTGGACTCTGTCGTTCTAACTTGACTCAGCAGAGAGCTGCGCAGCGTTTGGAGCTGTGTGAACAAAACGGAGGTGCCGGGCCTGAGGATTCTGCACACCAACGGTAGCCGGAGCACTCTTCTGGGCGGCTTTGGTAGCAGCTGCTTCCTTTAAGCTTTTCCTCTGGTGGATTTAAAGCAGATAACCCATAGGTTGGAGAGGAAATGGCGTCTCACTAATTTAGAAGATCTTCATTTAGCCTGGAAAAAGAGTCTGTTGCTCTATAAAAAAGCCCTCCGTAAAGCTAGGACATCTTACTATTCATCACTAATTGAAGAAAATAAGAACAAACCCAGGTTTCTTTTCAGCACTGTAGCCAGACTGACAGAGTCAGAGCTCTATTGAGCCAAGTATTCCTTTAACTTTAACTAGTAATGACTTCATGACTTTCTTTGCAAATAAAATTTTAACTATTAGAGAAAACATTATTCATAACCATCCCAAAGACATATCTTTATGTTCGACTGCTTTCAGTAATGCTGGTATTTGGTTAGACTCTTTCTCTCTGATTGTTCTGTCTGAGTTACTTTCATTAGTCACTTCCTCCAAACCATCAACATGTCTATTAGACCCCATTCCTACCAGGCTGCTCAAGGAAGCGCTACCGTTAATTAATGCTTCGATCTTAAATATGATCAGTCTATGTACCACAGGCTTTTAAGGTGGCAGTAATTAAACCATTACTTAAAAAGCTATCACTTGACCCAGCTATCTTAGCTAATTATAGGCCAATCTCCAACCTTCCTTTTCTCTCAAAAATTCTTGAAAGGGTAGTTGTAAAACAGCTAACTGATCATCTGCAGAGGAATGGTCTATTTGAAGAGTTTCAGTCAGGTTTTAGAATTCATCATAGTACAGAAACAGCATTAGTGAAGGTTACAAATGATCTTCTTATGGCCTCAGTGGACTCATCTCCGTGCTCGTCCTGTTAGACCTCAGTGCAGCTTTTGATACTGTTGACCATAAAATTTTATTACAGAGATTAGAGCATGCCATAGGTATTAAAGGCACTGCACTGCAGTGGTTTGAATCATATTTATCTAATAGATTACAATTTTTTCATGTAAATGGGGAGTCTTCTTCACGGACTAAGGTTAATTATGGAGTTCCACAAGGTTCTGTGCTAGGACCGATTTTATTCACTTTATACATGCTTCCCTTAGGCAGTATTATTAGAAAGCATTGCTTAAATTTTCATTGTTACGCAGATGATACCCAGATTTATCTATCCATGAAGCCAGAGGACACACACCAATTAGTTAAACTGCAAGAATGTCTTTCAGACATAAAGACATGGATGACCTCTAATTTCCTGCTTTTAAATTAAGATAAAACTGAAGTTATTGTACTTGGCCCCACAAATCTTAGAAACATGGTATCTAACCAGATCCTTACTCTGGATGGCATTACCCTGACCTCCAGTAATACTGTGAGAAATCTTGGAGTCATTTTTGATCAGGATATGTCCTTCAATGTGCATATTAAGCAAATATGTAGGACTGCTTTTTTGCATTTGCGCAATATCTCTAAAATTAGAAAGGTCTTGTCTCAGAGTGATGCTGAAAAGCTAATTCATGCATTTATTTCTTCTAGGTTGGACTATTGTAATTCATTATTATCGGTACTAGAGTACTGACAGGGACTAGAAGGAGAGAGCATATTTCACCCATATTGGCTTCTCTTCATTGGCTCCCTGTTAAATCCAGAATAGAATTTAAAACTCTTCTTCTTACTTATAAGGTTTTGAATAATCAGGTCCCATCTTATCTTAGGGACCTCATAGTACCATATCAATCAATCAATCAATTTTTTTATATAGCGCCAAATCACAACAAACAGTTGCCCCAAGGCGCTTTATATTGTAAGGCAAGGCCATACAGTAATTATGTAAAACCCCAACGGTCAAAACGACCCCCTGTGAGCAAGCACTTGGCTACAGTGGGAAGGAAAAACTCCCTTTTAACAGGAAGAAACCTCCAGCAGAACCAGGCTCAGGGAGGGGAAGTCTTCTGCTGGGACTGGTTGGGGCTGAGGGAGAGAACCAGGAAAAAGACATGCTGTGGAGGGGAGCAGAGATCGATCACTAATGATTAAATGCAGAGTGGTGCATACAGAGCAAAAAGAGAAAGAAACAGTGCATCATGGGAACCCCCCAGCAGTCTACGTCTATAGCAGCATAACTAAGGGATGGTTCAGGGTCACCTGATCCAGCCCTAACTATAAGCTTTAGCAAAAAGGAAAGTTTTAAGCCTAATCTTAAAAGTAGAGAGGGTGTCTGTCTCCCTGATCTGAATTGGGAGCTGGTTCCACAGGAGAGGAGCCTGAAAGCTGAAGGCTCTGCCTCCCATTCTACTCTTACAAACCCTAGGAACTACAAGTAAGCCTGCAGTCTGAGAGCGAAGCGCTCTATTGGGGTGATATGGTACTACGAGGTCCCTAAGATAAGATGGGACCTGATTATTCAAAACCTTATAAGTAAGAAGAAGAATTTTAAATTCTATTCTAGAATTAACAGGAAGCCAATGAAGAGAGGCCAATATGGGTGAGATATGCTCTCTCCTTCTAGTCCCCGTCAGTACTCTAGCTGCAGCATTTTGAATTAACTGAAGGCTTTTTAGGGAACTTTTAGGACAACCTGATAATAATGAATTACAATAGTCCAGCCTAGAGGAAATAAATGCATGAATTAGTTTTTCAGCATCACTCTGAGACAAGACCTTTCTGATTTTAGAGATATTGCGTAAATGCAAAAAAGCAGTCCTACATATTTGTTTAATATGCGCTTTGAATGACATATCCTGATCAAAAATGACTCCAAGATTTCTCACAGTATTACTAGAGGTCAGGGTAATGCCATCCAGAGTAAGGATCTGGTTAGACACCATGTTTCTAAGATTTGTGGGGCCAAGTACAATAACTTCAGTTTTATCTGAGTTTAAAAGCAGGAAATTAGAGGTCATCCATGTCTTTGTCTGTAAGACAATCCTGCAGTTTAGCTAATTGGTGTGTGTCCTCTGGCTTCATGGATAGATAAAGCTGGGTATCATCTGCGTAACAATGAAAATTTAAGCAATACCGTCTAATAATACTGCCTAAGGGAAGCATGTATAAAGTGAATAAAATTGGTCCTAGCACAGAACCTTGTGGAACTCCATAATTAACTTTAGTCTGTGAAGAAGATTCCCCATTTACATGAACAAATTGTAATCTATTAGACAAATATGATTCAAACCACCGCAGCGCAGTGCCTTTAATACCTATGGCATGCTCTAATCTCTGTAATAAAATTTTATGGTCAACAGTATCAAAAGCAGCACTGAGGTCTAACAGAACAAGCACAGAGATGAGTCCACTGTCCGAGGCCATAAGAAGATCATTTGTAACCTTCACTAATGCTGTTTCTGTACTATGATGAATTCTAAAACCTGACTGAAACTCTTCAAATAGACCATTCCTCTGCAGATGATCAGTTAGCTGTTTTACAACTACCCTTTCAAGAATTTTTGAGAGAAAAGGAAGGTTGGAGATTGGCCTATAATTAGCTAAGATAGCTGGGTCAAGCGATGGCTTTTTAAGTAATGGTTTAATTACTGCCACCTTAAAAGCCTGTGGTACATAGCCAACTAACAAAGATAGATTGATCATATTTAAGATCGAAGCATTAAATAATGGTAGGGCTTCCTTGAGCAGCCTGGTAGGAATGGGGTCTAATAAACATGTTGATGGTTTGGATGAAGTAACTAATGAAAATAACTCAGACAGAACAATCGGAGAGAAAGAGTCTAACCAAATACCGGCATCACTGAAAGCAGCCAAAGATAACGATATGTCTTTGGGATGGTTATGAGTAATTTTTTCTCTAATAGTTAAAATTTTGTTAGCAAAGAAAGTCATGAAGTCATTACTAGTTAAAGTTAATGGAATACTCAGCTCAATAGAGCTCTGACTCTTTGTCAGCCTGGCTACAGTGCTGAAAAGAAACCTGGGGTTGTTCTTATTTTCTTCAATTAGTGATGAGTAGAAAGATGTCCTAGCTTTACGGAGGGCTTTTTTTATAGAGCAACAGACTCTTTTTCCAGGCTAAGTGAAGATCTTCTAAATTAGTGAGACGCCATTTCCTCTCCAACTTACGGGTTATCTGCTTTAAGCTACGTGTTTGTGAGTTATACCACGGAGTCAGGCACTTCTGATTTAAAGCTCTCTTTTTTAGAGGAGCTACAGCATCCAAAGTTGTCTTCAATGAGGATGTAAAACTATTGACGAGATACTCTATCTCACTTACAGAGTTTAGGTACCTACTCTGCACTGTGTTGGTATATGGCATTAGAGAACATAAAGAAGGAATCATATCCTTAAACCTAGTTACAGCGCTTTCTGAAAGACTTCTAGTGTAATGAAACTTATTCCCCACTGCTGGGTAGTCCATCAGAGTAAATGTAAATGTTATTAAGAGATGATCAGACAGAAGGGAGTTTTCAGGGAATACTGTTAAGTCTTCTATTTCCATACCATAAGTCAGAACAAGATCTAAGATATGATTAGTGGTGGGTGGACTCATTTACTTTTTGAGCAAAGCCAATAGAGTCTAATAATAGATTAAATGCAGTGTTGAGGCGGTCATTCTCAGCATCTGTGTGGATGTTAAAATCGCCCACTATAATTATCTTATCTGAGCTAAGCACTAAGTCAGACAAAAGGTCTGAAAATTCATAGAGAAACTCACAGTAACAACCAGGTGGACGATAGATAATAACAAATAAAACTGGTTTTTGGGACTTCCAATTTGGATGGACAAGACTAAGAGACAAGCTTTCAAATGAATTAAAGCTCTGTCTGGGTTTTTGATTAATTAATAAGCTGGAATGGAAGATTGCTGCTAATCCTCCGCCCCGGCCCGTGCTACGAGCATTCTGACAGTTAGTGTGACTCGGGGGTGTTGACTCATTTAAACTAACATATTCATCCTGCTGTAACCAGGTTTCTGTTAGGCAGAATAAATCAATATGTTGATCAATTATTATATCATTTACCAACAGGGACTTAGAAGAGAGAGACCTAATGTTTAATAGACCACATTTAACTGTTTTAGTCTGTGGTGCAGTTGAAGGTGCTATATTATTTTTTCTTTTAGAATTTTTATGCTTAAATAGATTTTTGCTGGTTATTGGTAGTCTGGGAGCAGGCACCGTCTCTACGGGGATGGGGTAATGAGGGGATGGCAGGGGGAGAGAAGCTGCAGAGAGGTGTGTAAGACTACAACTCTGCTTCCTGGTCCCAACCCTGGATAGTCACGGTTTGGAGGATTTAAGAAAATTGGCCAGATTTCTAGAAATGAGAGCTGCTCCATCCAAAGTGGGATGGATGCCGTCTCTCCTATCACCCCAATAGAGCGCTTTGCTCTCAGAGTACAGGCTTACTTGTAGTTCCTAGCTATTGTAAGAGTAGAATGGGAGGCAGAGCCTTCAGCTTTCAGGTTCCTCTCCTGTGGAACCAGCTCCCAATTCGGTTCCGGGAGACAGACACCCTCTCTACTTTTAAGATTAAGCTTAAAACTTTCCTTTTTGAAAAAGCTTATAGTTAGGGCTGGATAAGGTGACCCTGAACCATCCCTTAGTTATGCTGCTATAGACTTAGACTGCTGGGGGTTTCCCATGATGCACCCAGTGTTTCTTTTTATTCACCTCTTTTTGCTCTGTATGCACCACTCTGCTTTTAATCAATGGTGATTGATCTCTGGTCTCTTCCACTGCATGTCTTTTTCCTGATTCTCTCCCCTCAGCCCCAACCAGTCCCAGCAGAAGACTGCCCCTCCCTGAGCCTGTTTCTGCTGGAGGTTTCTTCCTGTTAAAAGGGAGTTTTCCTTCCCACTGTCGCCAAGTGCTTGCTCACAGGGGGTCATTTTGACCGTTGGGGTTTTTCTGTAATTTTTGTATGGCTTTTGCCTTACAGTATAAAGCGTCTTGGGGCGACTGTTTGTTGTGATTTGGTGCTATATAAATAAAATTGAGTTGATTTTGATTTGATTTGAACCAACTGCTACACATTGCTCACAATAAACAGCGTTATCTCGATGGTTTAATGCCTTCTAACGCCAGCTGCGTAGTAGCGGAGACGGGAGCAAATTGGTCATGTGATTGAAAACCCTCTACTGACCTGACGGCCGTGTACCCACAGTCAAAGCCGGCTGCTGTCTGTTTGGTTCAGACTCGCACTGTGTGTTGCTTTTTAATTTTCGCCTTTTCTTGGGCAACACACATTGCTTCACAAACACGGTAACTTAAAAAAAAAATATGAGGCTTGTATGTTCAACTTCCAGCTGAAATGCATCTGCTGAATCGCAGCTAAAGAGGGATAAAAAAAATCACGTAGGGACCCAGTACACCAGCCTTTAAAAATAATAATAATAATAAAAAACTAAAAATGGTTAAATTTTACAAGTTGGGGGAAAAAACAGAAAACCACATCCCATCGCCATTTCAGCAAAATGTCAAGACTTTCACACAGTGACGTTGTGCCATTGCTTTGGGAGAATCCTGGACTATTGATGTTGTTTAAAAATGCAAAAGTACTTTTTAGCCAATTACTTGATTAATCGATAGAATACTTGATTACTAAAATAATCGATAGCTGCATCCCTAGTTGAAGCACTGCAGCAGTCTCGCGCTGTCCGTGGAAAATGCATGCTCTGCACTTGTAATCACTGTCGATTCTTTGGACGACTTCTCTGCAGTTATTTACATTTAAGATGTGAAAACTTGTGCTTGGGTCAATTCAGGTACGTAGATTCGATTTCTGAAGTCAGATTTATCATAACTGTTCATCCTTTCTCCCTATAAGGCTGCAAATGGAGCGTAAAGTGGAGCTGCTGTTAGTGGAAAACTCATGTCATCAGTCAATCTGGCTGATTCCTCTTTTCCCACTTTTTATCTGTGCTTTGACAGAGAAGGATTAGAGTGAAATCATCCCATGCTGGACCCCAGTCGACTGCGGCCACCCGCCCATCAAGGAAGAGCAGTGGGCGGTGTGCATGCGTGTCGAAGCCCCTGCTCATCCGGCGGTCGCGCTCGACGCTCGAGCACCCGACCGCCGAGATCTCCAAACCAGCCGGCAACGCCGCTCATGAGCTCCTTGTCGTTGCCGATAGTAAGCTGCAGGTGACAGGGAATGATACGAGTCTTCTCACTGTTCCGAGCAGCACCACATAGTATCGTGGGCAGAGCGGAGAATCAGATGCTCAAACGAGTTATATTTGTGACCCCCAACAACTAATAAGCTAAACTTAGATTTAGCAACATCCCCGCCTTGCTTTGCATCACAAAGGACGTGACTAAATGCCAGTGGGCAGGCCTCATTTAAGGGGAGGACAGCTGTAGGTTTCACATAACCCAATCATATGTAAGTGATGATTAGGGTTGGGTATTGAGAAATGATTCGATCCACCGACATCAGTAGCCTTTTTGCTTAACGATTTCCTTATAGGTCCTTCAGAGTGGCCGTTGTGTTTGGGGGTGTTTGCTGGGAAAATGATTGTGTCTCTACTTTGATTACAGAACACCTGCAGGGTCTGTAATCAACCGTTTCTGCAGTGCGGCTCTTTGAAGCTTGAAGCAATGATGCATTGATCCGGCATACTGCTTCGTTGATTCTTTGTTTGATTTCACTTTATCTTAATTTTTCCCCGCTAAAAGCCCAAAGAGCATATGTCTGGGAGTAATATTGACCTTTTTTATGTTAAACCGACCTGTTATGGTCTTCTGAAACCGTTGATAGATGTATTTTATAACTTGAAAACGGGACTGATGCTAATGCGTTAGCATGTCTATGGCATTTTCAATGTTATAGTTAGCATTAAGTTGTTCGCATCTCCGCGCGTTTGTGTGCATTTGTTTTCTGTATAATAATTAATGGCTCAGAGTTTGTCGTAAAAGAGTCAAATGTATTACAAATTGTAATTTCTTAATTTGGTTATACAGTGGTCCCTCACTATAACGCGGTTCACCTTTCGCAGCCTCACAGTTTCGCAGATTTGTTTTTAGTGCAATTTTGCATGCTTCTTCTTTTTCTTTTTTTTAACAGCGCATTGTGTTCTGCATCCTCATTAGGCAGGCCGGTCAGCATCACCGCGATTGCTCTCACTGCCTCAAATGTGCTTACCGAGTCTGCAGGCTCGGTAAGCGCTGCAGCGGACCACTCACACCTCACCACTGTCTGCTGTGCGGCGTTGCGGCCAAAATCTGGCAACAGGTCCAGAGACTACGCTCGCTGTTTTGATGCAGAGCGCTCCGGCAGCCCGCAAGGATAGAATTCTTGCGGAAAAATCCGCAGCGCTGCATAGTCTCGGTAACCGCAGCCGCAGAGCTCCGTGGCCACTGAGAGAAGTTTGTATCTTTTTAATGACTTTGTTTCTTTGCGGGTCCCGCATCCATCCCGCAACGGTAACACCGGAAGCAGTGAGTGAAGAAAGAGCACGCACATTGTGTTCTGCATGTGCCTGTTTCTAATCTTCTCGCCTAAAAGAAAAAAGAGCGCCAACAATTACCCATAACTATGTTCTTCACTCGGAAAAAGACACCTGCACCGAGGTGTCACTCAGTGGAAATACACGCTGCGGAGCTTCGCCAGGACGAAGAGGCGCGATCAGAGGAACTGTGAAATGCTGGTGAGTCCAACCTCGTAGGTTGATCGTTAAAATTAAATTCATTAGTTCTAAAAGCCATCATAATTATTTATAGGAAAATGTTCTATTTTTATTTCTCAAACAAATGTCTGGGCCTGAAAACAGGTTTTGATCTTTGGTTTCATTCTATAATACTGGATGTATTTTTCTGAGGTTTGAGCTTTGAGAGTGTTTACGCAGAAGAGAAAAGTGAGAAAATGTTAATGCCTGTTTGAGAAAAGTGTGTAGTGAGGGTTTTTACAGCCTTAAAACATCTGTAATAATTGTAAAAAATAACGCTGACTACTTCGTGGATTTCGCCTATTGCGGGTTATTTTTAGAATGTAACTTCCGTGATAAACGAGGGACCACTGTATATTATTAATAATAATAACAGCAATAACAACAATAATAGTAATAATAACTAATAATGCTACAGTACAATTTTAGAGAAAGAGACAAAAAGAACCTTGATTAAAAACACAACAAAAAATATAAAACCAACTAACTATGAACATAAATAAATATAGAAATAAATGTTTCCTGTCAGCCCCATTGAAGGCCCTAGTCTGGGTCTCATTAACATAAGATCACTGTCCTCAAAATCATTGTTGATTAATGATCTCATTATGGATCATCACTAGGGATGGGTATTGATAAGATTTTAATCGATAGATGCCATTATCGATCCAATTCCTTATCGATACCTCTTGTGAATTTTCTGTGTACTAAAAGTAGGCTTTACAGGTTTTCTATGTCAATAACATTTTATTGAGTCTTAAAGTAAATAAATATGAAATTGGTCACTGTATCCTTGATCTCTGGACATAAATAAAATCTGTAGTTTTTGTCAAAAGCATTTCCTTTCAGACATTTTGGTATGAATGTCTCTCCGTACCTCTGAGCTGAGCTCAGCCGTCTGCTGCAAGTCAGCACAGGATGTCTCATTTTGGGATGAAAAAAAAATGTTTTGATCGATTACAGTTTGTTTGTATTACAAAATTTGGAAAGAGGTGTCATTTGATTTAAATGGCGTTTCGCTTTGAATTTATTAATTCGACTGGACTCTGTCGTTCTAACTTGACTTGGCAGAGAGCCGCACAGTGTTTGGAGCTGTGTGAACAAAATGGAGGACGATTCAGAACTTTTTGGCACATTCCATTGTGACAGAAGATTTGTCCATGAAAAGAGTGGCGGTGAAATTTGTGCCGAAGCTGCCGACGGCGGAGCAAAAGCAACTTCGTGGTTTAGTCTCACAGGACATGCTGGACTCTGAAAAATGATGCCCACCTCTTCTACAATTTCTCGGATAGTCACACGACTGAAAAGCCACCGAAAGCCGTCTGAATCTTCCAAATGGTTTCCACCTGGTTGTCGCCCAGTTTCTGGCAAAATTTGATGCAGTAGCACTGCTCCAGTCATTCCGTCATTTTCCTTGCAATGAAAAACCGCAGAGAGCACTACACACAACCTCACACAAATGGTGCTTACCAGCAACTGATGCAATCGACGTGTGAAAAAATTCACACATGCGCACGAAGGTTCAAGGTTGGCTCATGCAAGCATGCTTGATTCAAATCCATCAGGTTTTTGAAAAAAAAAAAAGGTCCGATACTTTTCTAACAGACCTCGTATAACTGTAAATTTTGAGCAACAACGCATAAACCCTTTTTACACGTTATTGTTCAAAATGTATGGAGTCATATGTAACAACTGAGAGAGCTGCTAAAAGGAGATAACCTCAGTTATATCCTGTTTGGGAGAAATAGAAGAGTTTTTCTTTATTTTTTTTTTCCTCCTAAAATGTCCCATCTCCCTACTGACCTGACCTAATTAAACTCTACGTACCGGCCCGGGCTCTGTGTTCTCAGGGTGCAAGATTACTTGGTGCCCCTAGGGTGAATAAAAAGTCTGCGTGCCACAGTCTTTTCTTATCATGCCCCTGTTTTGTAGAATGATCTCCCTATGGAAATAAGTCTGATTCTGTAGAGACATTCAAGTCCAGACTTAAGACATTAATTCTCCCTTTTAAGATAATTATAGTGGGCGATTTTAACATCCACACAGATGCTGAGAATGACAGCCTCAACACTGCATTTAATCTATTATTAGACTCTATTGGCTTTGCTCAAAAAGTAAATGAGTCCACCCACCACTTTAATCATATCTTAGATCTTGTTCTGACTTATGGTATGGAAATAGAACACTTAACGGTATTCCCTGAAAACTCCCTTCTGTCTGATCATTTCTTAATAACATTTACATTTACTCTGATGGACTACCCAGCAGTAGGGAATAAGTTTCATTACACTAGAAGTCTTTCAGAAAGCGCTGTAACTAGGTTTAAGGATATGATTCCTTCTTTATGTTCTCTAATGCCATATAACAACACAGTGCAGAGTAGCTACCTAAACTCTGTAAGGGAGATAGAGTATCTCGTCAATAGTTTAACATCCTCATTGAAGACAACTTTGGATGCTGTAGCTCCTCTGAAAAAGAGAGCTTTAAATCAGAAGTGTCTGACTCCGTGGTATAACTCACAAACTCGTAGCTTAAAGCAGATAACCCGTAAGTTGGAGAGGAAATGGCGTCTCACTAATTTAGAAGATCTTCACTTAGCCTGGAAAAAGAGTCTGTTGCTCTATAAAAAAGCCCTCCGTAAAGCTAGGACATCTTTCTACTCATCACTAATTGAAGAAAATAAGAACAACCCCAGGTTTCTTTTCAGCACTGTAGCCAGGCTGACAAAGAGTCGGAGCTCTATTGAGCTGAGTATTCCATTAACTTTAACTAGTAATGACTTCATGACTTTCTTTGCTAACAAAATTTTAACTATTAGAAAAAAAATTACTCATAACCATCCCAAAGACGTATCGTTATCTTTGGCTGCATTCAGTGATGCCGGTATTTGGTTAGACTCTTTCTCTCCGATTGTTCTGTCTGAGTTATTTTCATTAGTTACTTCATCCAAACCATCAACATGTTTATTAGACCCCATTCCTACCAGGCTGCTCAAGGAAGCCCTACCATTATTTAATGCTTCGATCTTAAATATGATCAATCTATCTTTGTTAGTTGGCTATGTACCACAGGCTTTTAAGGTGGCAGTAATTAAACCATTACTTAAAAAGCCATCACTTGACCCAGCTATCTTAGCTAATTATAGGCCAATCTCCAACCTTCCTTTTCTCTCAAAAATTCTTGAAAGGGTAGTTGTAAAACAGCTAACTGATCATCTGCAGAGGAATGGTCTATTTGAAGAGTTTCAGTCAGGTTTTAGAATTCATCATAGTACAGAAACAGCATTAGTGAAGGTTACAAATGATCTTCTTATGGCCTCGGACAGTGGACTCATCTCTGTGCTTGTTCTGTTAGACCTCAGTGCTGCTTTTGATACTGTTGACCATAAAATTTTATTACAGAGATTACAGCATGCCATAGGTATTAAATGCACTGCGCTGCGGTGGTTTGAATCATATTTGTCTAATAGATTACAATTTGTTCATGTAAATGGGGAATCTTCTTCACAGACTAAAGTTAATTATGGAGTTCCACAAGGTTCTGTGCTAGGACCAATTTTATTCACTTTATATATGCTTCCCTTAGGCAGTATTATTAGACGGTATTGCTTAAATTTTCATTGTTACGCAGATGATACCCAGCTTTATCTATCCATGAAGCCAGAGGACACACACCAATTAGCTAAACTGCAGGATTGTCTTACAGACATAAAGACATGGATGACCTCTAATTTCCTGCTTTTAAACTCAGATAAAACTGAAGTTATTGTACTTGGCCCCACAAATCTTAGAAACATGGTGTCTAACCAGATCCTTACTCTGGATGGCATTACCCTGACCTCTAGTAATACTGTGAGAAATCTTGGAGTCATTTTTGATCAGGATATGTCATTCAAAGCGCATATTAAACAAATATGTAGGACTGCTTTTTTGCATTTACGCAATATCTCTAAAATCAGAAAGGTCTTGTCTCAGAGTGATGCTGAAAAACTAATTCATGCATTTATTTCCTCTAGGCTGGACTATTGTAATTCATTATTATCAGGTTGTCCTAAAAGTTCCCTAAAAAGCCTTCAGTTAATTCAAAATGCTGCAGCTAGAGTACTGACGGGGACTAGAAGGAGAGAGCATATCTCACCCATATTGGCCTCTCTTCATTGGCTTCCTGTTAATTCTAGAATAGAATTTAAAATTCTTCTTCTTACTTATAAGGTTTTGAATAATCAGGTCCCATCTTATCTTAGGGACCTCGTAGTACCATATCACCCCAATAGAGCGCTTCGCTCTCAGACTGCAGGCTTACTTGTAGTTCCTAGGGTTTGTAAGAGTAGAATGGGAGGCAGAGCCTTCAGCTTTCAGGCTCCTCTCCTGTGGAACCAGCTCCCAATTCAGATCAGGGAGACAGACACCCTCTCTACTTTTAAGATTAGGCTTAAAACTTTCCTTTTTGCTAAAGCTTATAGTTAGGGCTGGATCAGGTGACCCTGAACCATCCCTTAGTTATGCTGCTATAGACGTAGACTGCTGGGGGGTTCCCATGATGCACTGTTTCTTTCTCTTTTTGCTCTGTATGCACCACTCTGCATTTAATCATTAGTGATCGATCTCTGCTCCCCTCCACAGCATGTCTTTTTCCTGGTTCTCTCCCTCAGCCCCAACCAGTCCCAGCAGAAGACTGCCCCTCCCTGAGCCTGGTTCTGCTGGAGGTTTCTTCCTGTTAAAAGGGAGTTTTTCCTTCCCACTGTAGCCAAGTGCTTGCTCACAGGGGGTCGTTTTGACCGTTGGGGTTTTACATAATTATTGTATGGCCTTGCCTTACAATATAAAGCGCCTTGGGGCAACTGTTTGTTGTGATTTGGCGCTATATAAAAAAAAATTGATTGATTGATTGATTGATTTTGTATGGCGAGCATACTGGTAAAGTATGGTGCTATGCTTCCTATCCTTTTAAATTAATTTTATTAGTATTTGAGCAGGTCGCAGCCTCAACTTTAAGTTTTGGGTCAGTTAGTGAATGTGAATCTGTAGGCCCTGTCACACCTTGGTGATTTAGCCAGTGTATGTCAATCATATTTAAAAAACACTGGCATAAGTCCAATAAGTTAAGGGTATGTTTTTTTGTTTTTTTTTTTTGTTGTTTTTTTTTTAAGTTAAGAGGATGTTGAAACACGCTGAAGCTCGCTGATGTACATCCTAATAAGCTGAGCTCCTTGAAAAATTTTGGGCATGCTGACAATTTTCCAATACATGCCAGCATGTGAATCATACGTCCTGCCCACGCGGGACATAAGTTGTTGGTAAATTATGTGATTGTTGGTCCTGATCAGGTCTGTGATGCCCAGGAAGCAGCCGGCGCTTAAAGAGACATCACTTCATTCATTCACGGCAGCGTTTACCACAGCCAATCAACTCATCAGCATTCTGTACACAATGAAAATGGTCCACCAGGATAAAAAATGAAAATAAAAAAATAAAATAATGTTAAATTACTCTTTCTGACCCACACCACACGATGCAGTACTGACCCAAACCACTGGGTGGAAACAGGGCTGTTGGCATACGCTGGTTAATTGTCAAGGTGTGACAGCTGCATTAGTTTATTAGATGTACGGCAGCATGTGCCAGTGTTTTTAATACGGTCGACATATGTAGGCTAAATCATCAAGGTGTGAAAGGACCTTTAGGGCTCACAGCTGGCGATCACCTTAGTATTTTCTCTGCTTCCCTATTGATTTACTGATGAATTATACCTTAGATGTGGTTTATCCGGGAGACTGATTCTGCTCTTTTTCTCCCTGTCCGAGGAACAGATTGTGGGACGGCTGCTGAACACAGGATGCCGGGCTGACAGACTAAAATGGATGTTGCTGCGGGAACAGGCCCACTGACAGCATGAGGACTGCTGGATGACTCTTGCCTGTGGCATAACTGCCTGCATGGACCTCTCATCAAATACATATTCATTTTTTATGTCATGTTGTTTTGATTTCCTGTTTTCTGTTTCTTCACATTTATAAAGCTTTGTAAAAACCTTGTAGCTGTTATAATGATCTAAGGAGTGGGTCACCCCTTTCAGTCTGGTCTGCTTGAAGTTTCTTCCTCCATATCATCAGAGGGAGTATTTCCTTACCACTGTCACCTATGTTCTTGCTCTGGTGATTGGTAAGGTTAGACCTTACTGTGTGAAGCACCTTGAGGCAACTTTGTTGTGACTTCGCGCTGTATAAATTAAATGAATTGTTGTATGAAATTCAGTGAGCAGGTGAGAGAGACACTGGATAGAGTGGAAGCAGTTTTGGACAACTGGAAAAGTACTGCAGGTACTGGGTGAGACATCTGGACAGTGGAATGAAGACAAGGGGAGTTGGTGGTGGAACAAAAATGTCTAGGAAAGCATCAGGATAAAGAGGTTGGCAAAGAAGAATTGGGATAGTCAGAGAGATGAAGAAAGTAGACAGGAGTACAAGGAGATGTGATGAAAGGCAATGAGAGAAGTGGTAAAAGCTAAGGAAAAGGCGTTTAGCGAGCTGTACAAGAAGTTGAAGAGTATGGAAGGAGAAAAGGACTCGTATCGATTAGCCAGACAAAGGGACAGAGCTGGAAAGGATGTGCAGAAGGTTAGGGTGGTAAAAGATGCAGATGGTAATGTGTTGACAACGGAGAAGAGTGTGTTGAGAAGGTGGGGGGATATTTTGAGGAGCTGCGAAAAGGCTGGATGATGTGGAGAGAGTAAATCGGGAGTACAAGAGATTAGTAAGGATGAAGTGAGGGCAACTATGAAGCGTAGAAAGGCAGCTGGTCCAGATGACATTCCAGGGAAGATATGGAAATGTCTTGGAGAGATGGCAGTGGACTTTCTAACCAGATTGTTTAATATAATCTTGGAAAGTGAGAGGATGGCTGAGGAGTGGAGTCGAAGTGTACTGGTTCTGATTTTTAAGAAAAAGGGTGATGCAGTAACTACAGAGGCATAAAGTTTATCAGCCACAGCATGAAGTTATGGGAAAGGGTAGTAGAAGCTAGGCTTAGAAAACAGGTGAAGATCTGTGAGCACCAATATGGTTTCATGTTGAGAAAGAGCAATACAGATGCAATGTTTGCTCTAACAGTACTGATGGAGAAGTACAGAGAAGGCCAGAAGGAGTTCCGTTGTGTGTTTGTGGATTTAGAGAAAGCATATGTCAGGGTGCCAAGAGAAGAGTTGTGGTATTGCATGAGGAAGTCTGGAGTGACAGAGAAGTATGTGATGGTAGTGCAGGACATTTACAAGGACATTGTGATAGTGGTGAGATGTGCATTATGAACAGTGATGAAAGTGGGTCGTGAGAAAAAAAAAACCTGAAAATTTTTGGTGAGGGCCAAAGGTCCAAAGCCCCTGGTGGGGGGTCTGGGGGTTCTACCCCAGAAAAATCTGAGATCTCAGATGCATTCTCGTGCATTTTCAGGTCTGTTTACCCACCAAAAAAAAAATCTCAAAATTAAATTTTTTTTGTTGGGTCAGATCAATTTTTACACCCCCGTCTTTTCACAGAACTTGTGCCACCATCCTTGAATCCAAAAACATACAGTTGTATGCAAAAGTTTGGGCACCCCTCATAATTTTCATGATTTCCCTTTATAAATCATTGGTTGTCTGGATCTGAAATGTCAGTTAAATATATCATATAGCAGATGAACACACTGATATTTGAGAAGTGAAATGAAGCTTCTAGTATTTACAGAAAGTGTGCAATAATTATTTAAACAAAATTGGGCAGGTTCATCAGTTTGGACACCCTTGTCATTTTATTGATTTGAATACATTTAGCACTAATTATTGGAACACAAAATTGGTTCTCATGACCTCCTTACACAGGTGAATTCAATTATGAGAGAGGGTATTTAAGGTGGCCATTTGCAAATGTTTCCCCTCTTTGCATCTCTTCAAATAAGTGGCAACATGGGAGCCTCTAAACAACTCTCAAATGACCTGAAAACAAAGATTGGTCAACATCATGGTTTAGGGGGGGGAAAAAAGCAAAAACAAAAAGCTATCTCAGAGATTGCAGCTGTCACTTTCCACCATGAGGAACATAGTGAGGAAATGGAAGATCACAGGCACAATACTAGTTAAGGCCCGAAGTGGCAGACCAAGAAAAATCTCAGATAAGCTGAAGTGAAGGCTGGTGAGAACACTCATAGTCAACCCACAGACCTCCAAAGACCTACATCATGATGTTGCTGCAGATAGTGTCTCTGTGCATCATACAACTGTACAGCGGACTTTGCACAAAGAGATGCAGTAATGCAGAGGAAGCCTTTTCTGCGTACACGCCACAAACACATTTGGACAAGCCAGCTTCATTTTGGAATAAGGTGCTGTGGACTGATGAAACTAAAGTTGTGTTATTTGGACACAACAAGGGGTGGTATGCATGGCAGGTACTGGGAATCTTGTTAAACTGGGGGGGTCACATGGATTCCATTCAATATCAGAAGGCATTTATGCAGAGGAACAAGTACAACGTTCTGGAATGGCCATCTCAGTCCCCAGATCTGAATATTATTGAAAATCTGTGGTGTGATTTTAAGCGGGCTGTCCATGCTCGGAAACCAACAAACCTTAGATGTTTTGTAAAGAAGAATGGTCCAAAATGCCTTCAACCAGAATCGAGACTCTCATTGGAAGCTATAAAAAGCCTTTAGATGCTGTTATTTCTGCAAAAGGAGGATCTACTAAATACTGGTGTATTTTTTTTCTGTTGAGGTGCCCAAATTTATGTACCTGCTTAATTTTGTTTAAAGAATTATTGCACACTTCTGTAAATTCTATAAATCTCATATGGTATCATTGTATTGTTTTTATTTACTTCTCAAATATCAGTGTTTGTCTGCTATATGGTATATTTAATTATTCAATTATTTATAAAGGAAAATCATGGAAATCATCAGGGATGCCCAAAATTTTACGAGCAACTACAACCCCAATTCCAGTGAAGTTGGGACGTTGTGTAAAATGTAAATAAAACAGAATGCAATGATTTTCGAATCTTCTTTAATCTATATTCAGTTGAATATACCACAAAGACAAGATATTTAATGTTCAAACTGATAAACTTTATTGTTTTTGTGCAAATATTTGCTTATTTTGAAATTGATGCTGCAGCACATTTCAAAAAAAGCTGGGACAGTGGTATGTTTACCACTGTGTTACATCACCTTTCCTTCCAACAACACTCAATAACTGTTTGGGAACTGAGGACACTCATGATTGGGTGTAAATGGAGCATCCCCAAAAGTCTCATCCATTCAAAGTGGCGAGGATCACCACTTTGTGAACAACTGCATGAAAAAATTGTCCATTTTAAGAACAATGTTTCTTAACATTAAATTGCAAGGAATTTAGGGATTCTATCATCTACAGTCCATAATATAATCAGAAGATTCAGAGAATCTGGAGAACTTTCTACACGTAAGTGGCAAGGCCGAAAACCAACATTGAATGCCCGTGACCTTCGATCCCTCAGGCAGCACTGCATTAAAAACCGACATTGTGTCTGCGTGGGCTCAGGCACACTTCAGAAAACCATTGTCAGTTAACAGTTCATCGCTACATCTACAACCCCTGGCAAAAACTATGGAATCACCGGCCTCGGAGGATGTTCATTCAGTTGTTTAATTTTGTAGAAAAAAAGCAGTTCACAGACATGACACAAAACTAAAGTCATTTCAAATGGCAACTTTCTGGCTTTAAGAAACACTATAAGAAATCAGGAAAAAAAATTGTGGTAGTCAGTAACGGTTACTTTTTTAGACCAAGCAGAGGGAAAAAAAATATGGAATCACTCAATTCTGAGGAAAAAATTATGGAATCATGAAAAACAAAAGAACACTCTAACACATCACTAGTATTTTGTTGCCCCGCCTCTGGCTTTTATAACAGCTTGCAGTCTCTGAGGCATGGACTTAATGAGTGACAAACAGTACTCTTCATCAATCTGGCTCCAACTTTCTCTGATTGCTGTTGCCAGATCAGCTTTGCAGGTTGGAGCCTTGTCATGGACCATTTTCTTCAACTTCCACCAAAGATTTTCAATTGGATTAAGATCCGGACTATTTGCAGGCCATGACATTGACCCTATGTGTCTTTTTGCAAGGAATGTTTTCACAGTTTTTGCTCTATGGCAAGATGCATTATCATCTTGCAAAATGATTTCATCATCCCCAAACATCCTTTCAATTGATGGGATAAGAAAAGTGTCCAAAATATCAACGTAAACTTGTGCATTTATTGATGATGTAATGACAGCCATCTCCCCAGTGCCTTTACCTGACATGCAGCCCCATATCATCAATGACTGTGGAAATTTACATGTTCTCTTCAGGCAGTCATCTTTATAAATCTCATTGTAACGGCACCAAACAAAAGTTCCAGCATCATCACCTTGCCCAATGCAGATATGAGATTCATCACTGAATATGACTTTCATCCAGTCATCCACAGTCCACGATTACTTTTCTTTAGCTCATTGTAACCTTGATTTTTTTTCTGTTTAGGTGTTAATGATGGTTTTCGTTTAGCTTTTCTGTATGTAAATCCCATTTCCTTTAGGCAGTTTCTTACAGTTCGGTCACAGACGTTGACTCCAGTTTCCTCCCATTCGTTCCTCATTTGTTTTGTTGTGCATTGTCGATTTTTGAACAACCAACATCTTTTGCAACATTGCATGATGATTTACCCTCTTAAGAGTCTGATAATCCACTCCTTTGTTTCAATTGACATCTCTTGTGTTGGAGCTATGATTCATGTCAGTCCACTTGGTGCAACAGCTCTCCAAGGTGTGATCACTCCTTTTTAGATGCAGACTAACGAGCAGATCTGATTTGATGCAGGTGCTAGTTTTAGGGATGAAAATTTACAGGGTGATTCCATAATTTATTCCTCAGAATTGAGTCCATATTTTTTTCCCTCTGCTTGGTCTAAAAAAGTAACCATAACTGACTGCCACAATTTTTTTTTCTTGATTTCTTATAGTGTTTCTTAAAGACAGAAAGTTGCCATTTGAAATGACTTTAGTTTTGTGTCATGTCTGTGATCTGCTTTTTTTCTACAAAATTAAACAACCGAATGAACATCCTCCGAGGCCGGTGATTCCATAATTTTTGCCAGGGGTTGTACAAGTGCAAATTAAAACTCTACCATGCAAAGCGAAAGCCATACATCAACAACATCCAGAAACGCCACCTTCTCTGGGCCCGAGCTCATTTGAAATGGACAGACACAAAGTGGAAAAGTGTGCTGTGGTCTGATGAGTCCACATTTCAAATTGTTTTTTGGAAATCATGGACGTTGTGTCCTCTGGACAAAAGAGGAAAAAGACCAGGTTGTTACAAGCGCAAAGTTCAAAAGCCAGCATCTGTGATGGTATGGGGGTGTGTTAGTGCCCATGGCATGGGCAACTTACACATCTGTGATGGCACCATCAATGCTGAAAGGTACATCCAGGTTTTGGAGCAACACATGCTGCCATCCAAGCAATGTCTTTTTCAGGGACGTCCCTTCTTATTTCAGCAAGACAATGCCAAGCCACATTTTGCACATGTTACAACAGCATGGCTTCATAGTAAAAGAGTGCGGGTACTAGACTGACCTGCCTGCAGTCCAGACCTGTCGCCCATTGAAAATGTGTGGCGCATTATGAAGCGCAAAATATGACAACGGAGACCCCGGACTGTTGAACAACTGAAGTCGTACATCAAGCAAGAATGGGAAAGAATTCCACATACAAAGCTTCAACAATTAGTGTCCTCAGTTCCCAAATGCTTATTGAGTGTTGTTTGAAGGAAAGGTGATGTAACACAGTGGTAAACATACCACTGTCCCAACCTTTTTGAAATGTGTTGCAGGCATATTTCAAAATGAGTAAATAATTGCACAAAAACAATAAAGTTTATCAGTTTGAACATTCATCTTGTCTTTGTGGTGTATTCAATTGACTATAGGTTGAAGAGGATTTGCAAATCATTGTATTCTGTTTTTATTTACATTTTACACAATGTTCCAGCTTCATTGGAACTGGGGTTGTACATTGTGGTTCATAAAACTACACTGTAAAAGAAATACATTTTGAAGTTAAAAAACGTTTCTTGCATTAGAAAACTTTATTTTTAGACAAATAAAATGAAAAGTAATGTGTACATGTACTAATGGTAGATTAATTAATTCATTCATTCAGCAAAAGTATGTTTCTGATGTGGTCAAGAAAGATTTCTTAATATATAAAGAAATATGTAACAACGCTGTGCTATTTTCTTTGATTACTTGATGGTTAAAAAACTTTAAATAAAAAAATCAGTTATTTCATGTTGAACGAATGAATGAATTTATTCGGCACACATGGATCCAATGCAAATCAACAAAACATACAAAGAAAGGTCTTTACTTTTTAAAATTGAAAAGACACTCATTAGTTTTTTTTTTTTTTTTTCTCATGTAAAGACAAAACCTAGTGGGTTTTCTTCAGTGGGGGAGCTCAACTCAATGGGGTGTGAAATTCCAAGGTAGAGAGAGATGTGCATGCATGTGCGGTGGAGCTCATCCCGACTGGTAGTTCATCTTAGCAGAACAACAGCAATGGAGCTCAAAATTTGGGAGCATTTTAACCAAATTAATGAGAAAAACATGCAATGCAAAATCTACAAGGCAGAATTTGTATTCCACAGCAGTACAACGGCGATGCAGGAGTATTTGAGAAGGAAACGTGGCTGATTCTGAAGAAGAGGAACAGTTGACTCAGTAAGATAATTGGCTGGTTAGCCACTAACATTAACATCTAGTGAGCTACTTACTTGGGCAGCACTGTGGCTTAGTGGTTAGCACTGTTGCCTTACAGCATGACGGTCATGGGTTTGATTCCCACCTGTGGAGTTTGCGTGTTTTCTCCTTGTTTGTGTGGGTTTCCTCCAGGTGCTGCCACTTCCTCCTGCATCCAAAGACATGCAAGTTAGATGGACATGTTAAACTTGAACCTGTCTGTAGTTGTGAATGTGTTTGTATGTGCCCTGTGACAGGTCCAGGGTGAACCCCACCTCACGCCCTGTGACTGCTGGGATAGGCTCCAGCCCCCCGTGACCCTTATTTGGACTAAGCAGTTGAAGGTGTGTGTGTGTGCAAGTAAGCTACTTACTTAAATTGATGGCTGTAAATGTTAACATTGACGATTTCATTAGCTTTAGCACACACGTTATGTGTTTGCTGTAACGCTATAACAGCGATTTCCTGTTTAAATTGGAAATGTGATAATGCTAATGTTTTATAATGCTACGTTATAGTGCTAAAAAAAATATGTTCGTCTTCAATGGACGACTTTGTTACCAAGACAACAACATGCACACCTCAGCAAGCAAATAACAGCTGCATGCTGGTGCAATAAGCTGCAGCTTATGTATGATCCGATTAGTCGACTAATTGCAAAAATAATTGGTGACTAGTCAGTTACCAAAATAATTGTTTGTGGCAGCCCTAGTTTGCAGATGACACTGTGATCTGTACTGAGAGTAGAGAGCAGGTTAAGTCTAGTCTGGAGAGGTGGAGATATGCTCTGGAGAGAAGGAGAATGAAAATCAGTTGGACTGAGTCCATGTGTGTTAATGAGAGGGAGCCCAGTGGAATAGTGCAGTTACAAAGAGTATAAGTGATGAAAGTAGATGAGTTTAAATATTTGGTGTCAATTGTCCAAAGTAGTGGAGAGTGTGGTAGAGAGGTGAAGAAGAGAGTGCAGGCAGGTTGGAGTAGGTGGAGAAAGGTGGCAGGAGGGATTTGTGACTGAAGAATATCAGCAAGAGTGAAGGGAAAGTTTACAAGACAGTAGTGAGACCAGCTGTGTTAGACGCCTAAGAGGCGGTGGCACTAACAAAAAGACAGGAGCCGGAGCTGAAGATGTTGTGATTCTCTTTGGGAGTGACGAGGATGGACAGGATTAGGAATGAACATATCAGAGGGACAGCTCAGATGGGATGGTTTGGAGACAAAGTCAGAGAGGTGAGACTGAGATGGTTTGGACATGTACAGAGGAGGGACCCGGGGTATATAGGGAGAAGGATGCTGAGGATGGAGCCACCAGGCAGGAGGAGAAAAGGGAGGCCAAAGAGGAGGTTTATGGATGTGCTGAGGGAGGACATGCAGGTGGTTGGTGAGACAGAGGAAGATACAGAAGACAGGGTGAGATGGAGACGATTCATCTGCAGTGGCGACCCCTTAATGGGAGTCGAAAGACAAATAGTCCAGGGCACTGCTCCATCACATAGATTTTTTTAATTTAGGGTGCTGCCTTTATGTTTCCCAAGTAATTATTTTTTCATGTTACAAGTTTTGGAGCTTTCCTGGATTGTAAATGCCAGTGGCTGGTGAAATCCTCAGTCAGGGTGGACATGAACGCAACCTGTGAAAAACTGAGCTGCATCCAGCTTTTCCACAAAATGAAAATAGGGAAAGCATTTGCTATATTTTTTGAGATGAGCAACCATTTGCCAGATGATGACCCATTCACTTGAGCTGGAGATCCTCCAGTGACACAAAAGAGATGTGATGTGCATCTTCAAGCTGCTGATGACTCCACTAATGGGAGGTCACCTTAAAAAGCCAGCCCACCTGGCATCTCCCTCTTCTGCCATGGTCATAGTGAATTGCAGAAGGGGACTTGGTGGGGGGATCAATCTTTGTCAGGAGCCTCTGTTGAGACCTTACTGCCATGGGTGGCCCTACCAGGAGCTAGTGGTCCAGGCAGCATTGCTCTCAACATCTCAGGCCCACACAAGCTTGTCTACTGCGACAAGGTGTTGAACCACAAAAGCCACATTGATAAATCCACTGTGCACCCTGTTGATCAAAACTCTGAAGGAATCTGTTTAAAGACATTTTTTTGAGTAGTTAAACTTGATGCAGTTAAAGTGTGTGTCCTCTCTCTTCAGTCTGCGAGGTGGAGGGCAGCCAGTGGACCAAAACAGCACTGTGTTTTAAAAATACACAAACACACTGCTTTGCTTTAAATATGCAATAAGTCTGTTTCAGAAGATCATTGTGGCCCCTCTTTGTCTTAAGACTTTATTTTGGTTAGTGTGCCGCTGTGTAACCTTGTAGCTTCTGCTGCTACAT
This sequence comes from Thalassophryne amazonica, assembly GCF_902500255.1. Taxonomy (NCBI): domain Eukaryota; kingdom Metazoa; phylum Chordata; class Actinopteri; order Batrachoidiformes; family Batrachoididae; genus Thalassophryne; species Thalassophryne amazonica. The sequence goes on along the minus strand of NC_047108.1, from coordinate 110,909,680 downwards.
TGATTATTTGATTGGTCGTATCAGTCCTTGTCACAGATTCAAGCTGCAGAAATCAGATTCCTCTGTTCTGGGGCATCTGGCGAGGATGCCCCCTGCTGGTCTCCCTAGCGAGGTCTTCCAGTCACGTAAACTGGGAGGAGGCCTTGGGGATGGATGCACGTGGAAGGATTATATTTCACGTATGGCTTGGGAATGCCTCTGGATCCTTTGTGCCTGAGGATAGGGAAGTGTAGGATGAGCTGCTTGGTTTGCTGTCAGCATGAACTGGATAAGTGGCAGAAAATGAATGAATGCATGAACTGCTGTCAAATGTCAAAATGGGTCAGATTTCGCACAAAGGGTGTGTCAGGTTTTAAAAAAACAGCTTAATGCATCAACTTCAATATCATAATTTTGGAACATTTCAAAATGGTTCATGGTTCAAAAGTGGTTGAATGTTTCGAAATGACTTTCTTCACTGTGAAGATGTGCTGTTTCCCCAAACGCAATCTGTGTTTGTAAATCGAGCTGTTGCGGCGCTAACAAGCTAAATGGTGAAACGTTTCTGTGTACAGAGAGAAGGAGCATGGATGATCTGGATGCATTAGAAGTCTACATCCCGATGGAGGCGGAGGTGAAGAGCATTCCAGTGTCGAGCTTACCGAAGACAATGTTGACAAAGGAAAGGTTTCCCCTCAATGGCTCCGAGGTGCCGCTCACAGACTCCCCGAACGCTGTGTGGATTAGTCCGGCAGTCATCCGGATGAAAGGCCAGTTAGCAGCCACAAGAGAGTCCATCGTCTCACTGCTGAGTGAAAGGCTTAAGACAGCACAGGGACCGTACAATATGGCTTTTGTCTCCTCCAACCATACGGCTTACAGGGTGCTGAAGGACACCTTGCCTGGGAGTAAGGTTTCCTCCACCACCTCTCACACCCCCCTGTTGCCTCTGGGAAACAAGGCCCAAACTCGTCAAAACGTACTCGTTATCCATTGTGGTCAGATTTACCTCAACATCAAACGGCCTGCTTGTGGGTGTAAAGGAGGACGGAACAGGATGCCCAACCCACCTATGCCTGGAACCCACAAAATGGTAAGATTTTTTGGCTGATAACAAAATTTTGACTTAATCAACGGTGAGCAGAAGGAAAATGCGTCGAATCAGGAATGTTAATTCATAGTGATGGTTATGAAGAACTGGAAGCAGTTTCTGACTGGTCAGAAATTGAATTATTGTATTGTTTAGGTCAGGGTCAGGGGTGGTGGCCAAGTGGTTAATGTGCTTGGTTTCAGTTCAGAAGGTTCCGGGTTCAAATCCCACACCTGCCACATTTCTCCATGTAATGTGGAGTTGTGTCAGGAAGGTCATCCGTCGTAAAACTTGTGCCAATTCAACATGCAGATCCACCTTGGATTTGCTGTGGCGACCCCGAGTGCAAACAAGGGAGCAGCCGAAGGGGCTTACTTTTACTGTATTGTTTAGGTCAGGGGTGTCCACACTTTTTCAGCTTGAGAGCTACTTTTAAAATGACCAAGTCAAAATGATCTATCTAGATTACAAACACTAAATATACATCAGCTCAGTTAAACTTAGTGCAGAACTGTAGTGTAGAAAAGACTGTGCTGCTGTGCACCATTTGCTTGATTCTCTAATGTCCGACACTTCCCTGTGTACGTGAATGCATTACTCCCTCTGCGCCTGCACATGTAGAGTAATACAGGCGAGATCTGACTTTTCTTGTCTGGTATTGTCAGACGGATGTTTCTTTGTTGTGAGCATCCATGACTAAACAGTCAGCTCTCTTGTAAGCATATTTTCAAGACTTTTTTGGGGGGGCTCACCATTTTGTACGATCACTGTAAGAATGAAAAGGTTCAGGTACTACCTCACGAGGCTGTGACTGTTGCGGAGTAGTTGGAGACACAAATGTGCAACAAAAAACATGAATTAGGGACAATTTTACATTTGGAATCACACTGAATTGGTGCTTCAGACACATTAGCCCATGTTGCCTGGATGCCAGCCAATTGCCAAACAGAGTTGCAGTGAAAATAGGTCCAAAAATTACGAGTGGTCTGCATACATATCGTGTGAGTACCGCATGGCATTCAGTTTGAATTTCAGTCACAGCCTTTGCAGCTGCAAGGATTTCACAGCACAGTGCGCTGGGAGGGGAAGTTCTTTTACAGCTGCTAAAGTTCTCCTCGCAGTGAGCCGCGTGCTGCAAGATAGTGGGACCAGCTTCCCCCGCTAGATTTTTAAATTTATAATGCTCTGATGATTGCCTGCATTTTGAGCGTCAAATTGTGTGAAGCCATAGGTTTTTTTTTTTTTTTTTTTTTTTTTTTTTTTTTTATCTTTGTTACAGCCTTACTTTAAAGCCAAAAGAAACAAGGCATCAGGTCAAAATACAGAACAGTGTAGACGTTTGTCAGGAACATCAGAACTGCTCATTTATACACAGCAGTTTATTCAACAAAAGCCTTATGTGTGTTTTTCTTACATTAAATAACTTGTAATTAAAATATTTTTAAGTAAAAAAAAAGATTCTTTAGAAATCTTTGATGTTTGTAAATTAAAACCATGATGATTGATTCCTTCATTTAATGTTAAAATAAGGAAAGGGTTTTTTTTAAATAATAACATAGTTGCTGTTTGTAGAGCCTTTGTTTTATTTAGAAGTGTAGCAGCAGGTGTGAGTTTGCAGAGACAACAGGTGAGCTGGACTTTCAGGACATTTAACCAGATGAAGGTCTCCTCTGCAGCTTCAACTTCAAATTGGTGGCATTTTTGGAAACACTTTCCTCACATTTTGAAACACAGAGATGTTCTTTTCTGTCTGGACATCAGATTTTGGTATATTTATTTTGACTAACAAAGAAGGCCCTTTATAAGCCGAAGCATCCCCCGAACCCCCAGCTTTTTAAGGTGATTTTTCTATCTCATTACGCTGAGAAAAAAAAATCCTGCTGAGAACCCTGCAACGCCGTCATCAGCTCTGTTAGTTGCTGTGACGAGAAACTGTTTGTACCACTTTTCTCCGTTGCTTCACGAATCACAGCTTCAACAAAGCAGCAACCAGAATGACTTCATTAAAAATGGGACCTAATGAATGTAGGCTTGAGTGGACCGTAGGGTACATGGCTGACTAAAGTCTGAATGAGATGTTTGCCATGATGTGTAGGTGTCAGTCTTCAGTCTTCAATGTCTTGTTTTGTCTTTTTCTTTCACCTCTCTAATAGGGGTGTAACGATACACAAATCACAGTTCGGTACATACCTCGGTTTTGAGGTCACTGTTCGTTTCATTTTTGGTACAGTATGGGAACAAAATGCAAAACCTAAATTTGCTTGTTGTTTAAACCAACAATTTACTGTAACATTAAACAAACAGGAAAATAAAATAATTGCAAAGTGCTGCCTGGTAATAAGTTAAATGTTCTCAAATAAACTAAAAATGTATGAAATATTATAAAAAATACATTCCTAGTAAACAGCTTTTAACAGAACCTTTCCGCATGTAAAGAGCAGCACAAGGGTTCCAGCATGAAGCCCTCTTCAATTTTAATCAACCTTCATATTTTTGCCAGAAAAATTAACTTGTCCAAAACTGTCACACTCTATAAGGAAATTTTGTAAGAGAATTAATGTTAAAGATTCTATGGTTCCCAAACCGGACCCCATCTACACCCTGACTGCGCCTAGAAATTCTGTCCATAAAGGTAATGAACAGAACCGGTGACAAAGGGCAGCCCTGGTGGAGGCCAACGTGCACTTTTGAAAGTCATCAGATTTAGTGAGAAAGTCGCTAAGTTGGCACCACTTAATGTAAACACATGCAACGCGAACTCACCCGTACACAGCCCTGTACCGAACCAAGCGTCCCGTAGCGAAACGGTTCAATACAAATACATGTACCGTTACTCTCTGATGATCTTGAAGATATTACAGTAAACAGTAGTTAAAAAATCTTTTTTGATTTATCGAGTGGTCTTAATTTTTGCATTAATATTCTGAGCATTAATAGAGCATCGTAAAGTCCATTGCGTCTTCCTGGACTTCCTGACTGCCTGTCACGGTGTGTCCCAGGTTGTCGGCTGTACAGGGGATTACAGAAGCACAGACAACTCCCACCTTCATTTGTTCAGCTCTACTTTTGGGTCATGTCCCTGTTAAGAAACACGACAAAGACCCCAAGGCATCGAACTACAGCGTAGGACAATTTGAACGATTTTATTGTCCAGCACCTTGGTGACAGTCTAGATGGGTGGTCACATCTCAGGCTCAGTGGACAGTAATCAGTCCAAAATAGCCTCAGCTTCTCTGAGGGGAAAAACACAAATGTAATCCAGAGCCAGGCGGAGTCCAAGAACAAGAATTCAGTTAAGGGAAACAGTCTTTCTATGGGTTAGGCAGCAGTGTTGTCTGAAACGCAGAATGCATTCAGGAACCGTGAGTTCTCATGCCAGAGTCCACGCAGCCAGTGGAAAGAGAGCTCCAGAGTGACAGCAAGATACAATCACTGGGAGTCTAAAAACACTGTAACTAATGCACAAGAAAACAGGCAAAAACTGAGGTCCAGAACAACAACAAGGTCATAAAGGACATTGAGGTATAGAATGCTGGAGAGCAGGGCAGAACCTAATACCATCTGGCAACTAGGAGACGCTGTCAGTATTTAAAGGACGCTGATCAGTTAAAACCCAGTAGCACGTGGGGATGCAAACGCAGAGGTCAGCACCCTGGAAGTGAAAACTAAAACTGGGAGGTGATGGTCTAGTGGTTAAGTGTTGGGCTTCAGACCATCTGAGGATCCTCTGTTCAAACCCTAGTCTGACCGGAAAATCACTAAGGGCCCTTGGGCAAGGTCCTTAATCCCCGAGTTGCTCCCGGTGTGTAGTGAGTGCCTTGTATGGCAGCACCCTACCATTGGTGTGTGTGTGTGTGTGTCTCTGTGAATGGGTGAATGTGAGGCATCATTGTAAAGCGCTTTGAGAGACTGATGCCGATGGAAAAGCACTATATAAATGCAGTCTATTTAGCATTTAAAACTATTTGGCAAAATAAAAGCACTACAGGAAACAACACAAAGGGGGGAAAAGATCATAATTAACCAAGAACCAAGGACTGGAGATAAATGTGACCCATGATGCTTTCAAGTCTATGCTGAGGAAATGCCACAACTGTCCACGTCCCAAAGTGTCGAGCGCAACGGTCTTCATCATATCCCCTCAAAGGGCCCTGCTAAGCTGTTAGAAAACACATCGTGTACCCTCTAAATTATTTTAATTCAGTCTGTAAGTTAATACGTCCCCCACAGGTTCTGTGTGTCTCACAATCAAGATCTGCTTGTAGTGTCGACCTTTAGCTTCAATTCAAAATAGCTTTAATTAAAAAAAAAACACATTAACATTTAAGAATTAGACATTTCTGGACATAGTACCATGTTCAGAACCCAAATAATAATTGAATAAACTTAAAGGACATGTTGCACATCCTTTATCACATCTAAATTCCACTTCACATATTGTAAATAAGATGCTCCTATTTTTTTTTCAATTCCAGTCATGTTTATGTATGCACATGTACTACATTACCTGTGTGTGTGTGTGTATACACAGTATATACAGTGAGGAAAATAAGTATTTGAACACCTTGCTATTTTGCAAGTTCTCCCACTTAGAAATCATGAGGGGTCATCATCTTAGGTGCACGTCCACTGTGAGAGACATAATCTAAAAAAAAAAAAAAAAAATCCAGAAATCACAATGTATGATTTTTAATAATTTATTTGTATGTTACTGCTGCAAATAAGTATTTCAACACCTGTGAAAATCAATGTTAATATTTGGTACAGTAGCCTTTGTTTGCAGTTACAGAGGTCAAACGTTTCCTGTAGTTTTTCACCAGGTTTTCACACACTGCAGCAGGGATTTTGGTCCACTCATCCATACAGATCTTATCCAAATTTTCAGGTTTGGAGTTTCGGCTCCCTCCAAAGATTTTCTATTGAGTTCAGGTCTGGAGACTGGCCAGGCCACTCCAGGACCTTGAAATGCTTCTTACAGAGCTCCTCCTTAGTTGTCCTGGCTGTGTGTTTTGGGTCATTGTCATGCTGGAAGACCCAGCCATGACCCATCTTCAATGCTCTTACTGAGGGAAGGAGGTTGCTTGCCAAAATCTCGCAATACATGACCCCATCCATCCTCCCTTCAATACGGTGCAGTCGTCCTGTCCCCTTTGCAGAAGAGCACCCCCAGAGTATGATGTTTCCACCCCCATGCTTCACGGTTGGGATGGTTTTCTTGGGGTTGTTCTCATCCTCTAAACATGGTAAGTGGAGTTGATTACAAAAAGCTCGATTCTGGTCTCATCTGACCACACAACCTTCTCCCATGCCTCCTCTGGCTCATCCAGATGGTCACTGGTGAACTTCAAACGGGCCTGGACATGTGCTGGCTTGAGCAGGGGGACCTTGCTGCCCTGCAGGATTTTAAACCATGACAGTGTCATGTGTTACTAATGTAATCTTTGTGACTGTGGTCCCAGCTCTCTTCAGGTCATTGACCAGGTCCTCCTGTGTAGTTCTGAGCTTTCTCAGAATCATTCGTACCCCACAAAGTGAGATCTTGCATGGAATCCCAGACCGAGGGAGATTGACAGTCATCTTGTGTTTCTTCCACTTTCTAATAAATAATCATAACAGTTGTTGTCTTCTACCAAGCTGCTTGCCTGTTGTCCTGTAGTCCATCCCAGCCTTGTGCAGGTCTACAGTTTTGTCCCTGGTGTCCTTAGACAGCTCTTTGGTCTTGGCTATGGTGGACAGGTTGGAGTGTGATTGATTGAGTGTGTGAACAGGTGTCTTTTATACAGGTAACAAGTTCAAACAGGTGCAATTAATACAGGTAAAGAGTGCAGAATAAGAGGGCTTCTTAAAGAAAAATTAACAGGTCTGTGAGCCAGAATTCTTGCTGGTTGGTAGGGGATCAAATACTTATTTGCAGCAGTAACATACAAATAAATTATTAAAAATCATACATTGTGATTTCTGGATTTTTTTTAGATTATGTCTCTCACAGTGGACGTGCACCTAAGATGAAAAGTTCAGACCCCTCCATGATTTCTAAGTCGGAGAACTTGCAAAATCGCAGGGTGTTCAGATACTTATTTTCCTCACTGTATATGTATACGAGGTCTATTAGATAATAAACCGACCCTTTTTTTTAACTATATGGATTTGAATGACGTGCAATTACACCAATCATGCTTGAACCCTCGTGCGCATGCGTGAGTTTTTTCACGCGTGTTGGTGACGTCATGTCCCTGTGGGCAGGCCTTGAGTGAGATGTGGTCCCGCCCTCTCGGCTGAATTCCTTTGTTTCACACGCTGCTCGAGACGGCGCGCGTTGCTTTATCAAAATTTTTTCTGGACCTGTTAGGAATATCCGAGTGGACACTATTTGAGAAATTAAGATGGTTTTCGGTGAAAAGTTTAACGGCTGATGAGAGATTATGGGGTGTTTCTGTCGCTGTAAGGACTTCCCACAGAGCAGGACGTCCTGCAGCGCTTCCAGGTGCCGTCGTTGGCCTGTTTCGACCTGAAAACATCCTAATTTAAGGCTTAATTCACCCAGGACGTCGTGAGAGAACAGAGAACATTCAGAAGAGGCCAGCATGAGGACTTTATGCGGACATTCCACTGTTTAAGGACATTTTTTAATGAAAGACGTGCGCGCAAATTCGCCGAGTTGTTTCCGTGACGACTCGGCAAATCTGTGTGCACCGCGACAGGAAAAACACCTCCGTGTTGAAAACCATTTGTAAAATTCAGGCGGCTTTTGATGGCTTTCAACAAGTGAGTAACTGAGAAATTGTTTAACAGCTTGGGCATGTTCCAACTTGCCCGTTAAGGTTTCCAACGGAGGTGTTTTTCCTGTCGCGACCCCCCACACGTTCTTTCATTACAAAATGTCCGTTAACAATGGAATGTCCGAATAAACTCCTCATGCCGACTTCTTCTGAAAGTTCTCTGTTCTCTGACGACTTACTGGGTCAACAGAGCCTGAAATGTGGAAGTTTTCAACTTGAAACGGTGAGACGCTGCCGCCTCGAAGCACAGATCGCCGTCAGGCGCCGTGGGCCGTCTTTACGGCGACATTACCAGACCAAAATCTCTCATCAGCCGTTAAAATTTTTTACAGAAAACCAGCTGAATTTATCGAATGGTGTCCACTCAGTTGTGCCTTACAGTTTTGAAAAAAGTTTGATCAAACAAAGCAGCAGTCTCTGAGCCATTCCTAAACAATGAAAAAATAGACGAGAGGGTGGGCGACTCCTCACTCAAAGACTGCCCACAGGCAAATGACGTAATTGACAGGCGTGAAAAAACTCTCGCATGCCCACGAGGGTTCAAGCATGTCTGATGTAATCACACGTGATTCAAATCCATATGGTTTTGAAAAAAATAATAAGGTTGGATACTTTTCTAATAGACCTCGTGTGTGTGTGTATATATATATATATATATATATATATATATACTATTTCTACCTCATTTTCTTATTTTATTGTTTTGTTACAAGTATTATTATTGCTTATCCTTGCACATGCACATTTTCCTCCACTCGCACCCATCTTGTGTGTTTTTCTTAAGAGCTGACGTAACGTGAATTTGTCCATTGTGAGCTCAATAAAGTCTTATCTTATTTAATGTCCCACTTAGCAACACATCATCAAAGTATTTGTGATTGTAAGTTTTTCCGTGCACATGCTGTAATAATTAGTGGTCAATGATGTATTTTAATGCTAATTATTCCTCTTGCTCAACGAGTTAGCAGGTGTATTTCTGGAAAACCCCTTACTTGCCATTTCTTGCCGTTTCTTGGCATGAGACGTATATTTTAGCAAATGCAGAAACATCCCGATGGTCGTCAGAGTGAAACAAACGCTGTTTTGTCCAATAACGAAGTTTCTGAGCTTTCATTTGAAAGTGATGGTTCAGATTTGCACAGTGGTGGGCACAGATAACCAAAAAATTAAAATGAGATAACTGAAAAGTTATCTTCGATAAAGATAAAACGATAAACCACCCAAAAATGTATCGGAAGTTACAGATAACCGATAAATTCTAGTATTGTCTCCGATACACTTGCAACTACTAACAAGCTGATTTTGAGTTTTAATACAATGATCACTTTTGGAAGAATCAAAAGCAACAACAGACCCAAACAATGAGTCAGCACTTGTCTTTGAGTGTCCTGCCCCCTCCTGCTTACTACATGGCTTCCAGCACAGAAGCAACAAAAGAGCCACAAAGCTCAGCTGTATTCAATTACAACACTGCCGTCAGGCAGAGGTCTTGGAAAATAAAGCCCTGCTGACTTATGGTTTGGTGTATAAATAAAATGAATACTGATAGAATAACTCCATTAATGTCAATTCTGTCATTTGTGCAAAGTTAAGATATAACATATATCTTTTAATGTTGAATAATGCATTAATTCTGAAGTTTTGTAACAAACAGACAGATGGCATTCTGGGTAAAATGTGCCTCCGCTACACTGATTGGTTGATTCATTCTATGTATATAATGATATTATATTTATATAGATGTATATTTTGGGTTGTTTCAATACCTTTGATAAGTGGGTTCTGCTGGATTGCTGCTGCCAAGGGCTCAATAAAGATGGTAAATAATGATGGAGAGAGTGGACATCCCTGCCTGGTCCCCCTGTGAAATGTGAAACGTTGTGATGTTAGTCCATTAGTAGTGACTGTGGCTGATGGTGATGTGTAAAAAATCTTGTTCCAATTCATAAATGAGTCCCAAAAGCCAAACCTTTGCAGTGCAGTGAGTAAAAAAAATTCCAGTTAACCCTATCAAATGCCTTTTCAGCACCTAGGGTAACTGTGAGTGTGTACTTTTGTTGTACTGATGAATAATGCATTAGGTTGTATAATCTGCGGGTATTGCTGGATGATTGTCTTCCTTTGATAAAGCCGGTTTGGTCAGGGTGAATAATGTATGGTATGACTTTTTCAATTCTGAGGGCTAGTGCTTTACTGATGATTTTGAGATCTACATTGATGAGTGAAATTGGGCGATAATTTGATGCCAGGGTGGGGTCTTTATTGGGTTTGGGGAGAAGTGATATAAGTGCTGTGTTCATGTGTGTTGGGAATTTGAGATTTTGTTTTATTTCATCTATTGTTCTCATAAATAATGGAGATAGGATTTACCAAAAGTGTTTGTAGAACTCAGCAGGGAAGCCATCAGGTCCTGTTGCTTTATTGTTGGGCATTAAGTTAAGAGCAGAGTGAAGTTCTTTTTCTGAAATTGATAATTCTAATGCATTTGTTTGTTCTGTGTTAAGCTTTGGTAAATTAATGTTGTTGAGAAATTGATTTATGTCTTCTTGACTTGGGTTCAAATCAGAGGAGTACAAATTTGTGTAATAGTCTTGGAATATTTTATTTATTTCTTGTGGAGCACTGGTTGGCTCCCCTGCTGAGTTCATGATGGAAGTTGTTTTTTCTTTGTTTCTTTTGATTTGGTTTGCTAGGTATTTGCCAGATTTATTGCTGTGGTGGAATGATTCTTCTCTGTCTATGAATAAGGAATAGATTTTGTTTGTTAATTATTTAATTTAGCAAAAGTTTATTTTTTCTGAGTTCATTGTATATAATTTCATTTGGTTTTGTTGCATCCAATTCTTTAATTTTCATTTCTAACTGTTTGTTTTTCCTTTTCTACTTTCTTTTTATGGGCAGAGAATGATATTATTTTACCTCGCAGAACGGCTTTCCAAGTTTCCCAGAGTATTGTTGGTGAAGACTTTGGGGAGTCATTTATTTCAAGGAAGGATGTCCCCTCTCTCTTAAAGTAACTGTCGAATTCTGAGTCCTCTAAAAGAGATGTTAAAACGCCATCTGCTAGAGCATTTTCTGAAAAGCAGGCAAGTTCCAAGTGAATGTTACGGAGTGGTCACTGATGGTGATTTGATATATTTCAGATTCGGAAATATTGGGTATGATTGAGTTGCTTGTCAAAAATAAATCAATACGAGAGTAAGATTGGTGAACTGATGAAAAAAAAATGTATTCACGGGCATTTGGGTGTAGAAGTCTCCAACCATCACCAAGACCAAAATCACTCATGAACTGCTGTATAGTTATAGTAGAATGACAAGGTTTATTTGAGATTTTTGATCTGTCTATTGATGGGTTAATGACTGTATTGATGTCACCTCCTACAATTACTGGGCAGTGAGAATGATTAGAAATAGATGAAAATAGATTATGAAAGAAGGTAGGATCATCGAAATTCGGACCATAAATGTTAACAATTGTGATTGGGTTATTGTTAATGGAAATGTTGATGATAATAAAGCGCCCTTCTGGATCTGTAATTGTTGTTATGACTAAAATATATTTTTTTATTTATTAGGATACATACTCCTCTTTGTTTTGAATTATATGGAGAAGAAAAGGAATTGGTAAATTCTTGTAAGAGACAGATGTCTGCATGAATGCTATGTAAATAATTTAGAACTTTAATTTTCTTTGCCGGAGAGCCAACCCCTCGAATGTTCCATGTTACAAATTTAAGCTGCATAATTTGTTATTTTTATGGTAATCTGGAATGCTATGTGTGTATGAATAAGTCTGCAAGTGTGTGTAAGGGTGAGATTGTGATGTGTGTGCATGTGTGGTTTGGAGCGCAATAAATGTTAAGGAGAAGGGGAGAAAAGGAAGAAAAAAAATGGAGACATCCCCAGACATACAACAAAAGAAGCAATAACATGAACAAATAAAACAAGAGAAACGACATAAGCGAGCAATGAAATACGTGCATGGTATGTACAGTGTGATAGGTGTGAGCGCGGTGCAATTAGATTTAGCTTCTGGGTAGAAAGAGTACGACAGAAAACACAGGTGGTAATGTAATGTTCGTAAAGCCAGGGTGTAATGTTTTTGTCTCTAAACAGTTGTCCGTCAATGTACAATTTATCAACTGTGATGACTACTTTTTTACCTTGCTTCATCATGTCCTTGCGTATGGGAAATAACTGCTTGCGTCTGCGGATGATCTCTTGTGGGTATTGGTCATTAAGTCCGTAATGGGTCCCTTTCAGTTGTCTGCCTTGCCTTTGGACTAATTCTTTTTGTTTGAAATGTTCAAACTTCACGATAATGGGCCGGGGTCGATGGAGTTGGGGAGCTTGGGTCCTAAATGGTGCACACGGTGGAAATTGATGTTGACAGTATCTGGTGGGAGTTTGAGTGCTTTAATCATGAAGTCTTTTACCAGTTTTTCGGGGTCGTCGATGTGTGGGTCCTGAATGACCGTGAAAATCAAGTTGTCCCTCATACTGCGTGCTTGTATATCCAGGACAGTTTCATTCATAGTTTTATTTTCGGTCGTGAGAGTGGCGAGCTGGGTTGAAACAGTGGAGAGTTGGTTTGTGAGCGAGATGACGGTGTTTTGTAGTGATGCGTTTTCCTTAGTGAGAGATACGATTTGATGTTGACTGTATTATAAACTGCGGCGGAGTTCTTGGAATTCTTTATGCAGGAGTTCAATCAGCGCGACTCTTGAGTCCAGAGAAGATAATCACTCCTTTATAGATAGTAAAAGGTTTGTCATTTCTGGGCTGTCCAATGGTTTAGCAGGAGAACACTGAGGTGAAAGATCAGATGATGATGAAGCGGATTCTACTGTGCATGGTTTTTTAGTCTTTTGAGTGCGTCCCATGATGCAGAGTTTGTTGAAATGCTCGTCATTGTAATCCTCCAGGTGCTCTAGTCCTGTATTGTAATACAGTTTGTGTAAAATGGCACAGGATCCGATGAAAAGAGGAGAATAAAAACTTGAAGGGAGAAAAAAGTTTGCTGTTGTTTTGATCCATTCTATGTAAACCAACATGTTAATGTGTGAGGTGTGTCGTGTGTTGGTGTTTAGAGATAAATGTGCTTTTGTAAAATATGCCATTTTTTATTTGTTTAAAAAAAACATTTTCAAAAAAAAAAAAAAGTTGGTGCCAGTGTGAGTTTTGACCCTTTTTCAGCTGATTTTTCATTCGTGCGAGAATTTTTTGGATTGCACGGAGTTTCAGGTTAATTGCGCATCCTGCATTGTTTGGTATACATGGAGTAACAAGCTGCATTTAACATCTCACGACCACCTCCTGATCAGTGATTGTATGGTCAGATGAAAATCAAACCTGTTTGATATTCTGGTCAGCCGTCATGAGGGTATCCCGCTGCTGAAGCGCTACAAGCATCCAACCGCTCGCACTGTGCCTGTGCAAACACCACGGACCTGTCTTGTAATGTTTTTTTTTTTTAACTTTGATGTCTCCCACTGAGAGTTTTTGTAAATTAAGTTTGAAATAAAGCTTCTGTTTACGTTTTGCTTCTGGAAACACGAGTCCGACGTGTGGTTTTTGAACGTACAATGTGTGTGAGAACATAAATCTTGCGCTCTGAACTTTTATACTGCGGTTCTGTGGTACAGTTTGAGCTGGAACAGAGTACAGTGATTGAAAATATCAGCCCAGCTTCAGTTTGAGTACTGCCATGAACACTACTGGCCAGTAGATGGCAGTAGAGACCTTGAAAACTTGCCAAAACAAAATTCCAGATCATCTGTGTTGCTACTTGCTACGTTTAAGATGCGTGGAATTTAATAAACGCAAACACAATAATGTCTATAAATGCAGAGAATGTATTCACGAGTTTTAGGCACTGGAGTTTAGTGCTGTTGTCTGTGGAGCCTGATCAGAGTGTCTCAAATGCATTCTCCTGTCGTGAACGTACTGAGATTACCCTATCACCCATACTGCACCTGGACACAGCTGGACACAACTGAATTTACCCCAGGTGGACTCCAGTTAAGCTGTAGAAACATCTCAAGGATGATTAGTGGAAACAGGAGGCACGTGAGCTCAATTTTGAGCTTCATGGCAAAGGCTGTGAATACTTATGGACGTGTGATTTCTTAGGGTTTTTTAAATTATCATTATTATTAATAATAATAAATTTGCAAAAATCTCAAAACAAAAATAAAAACTTTCACATTGTTATTATGGGGTGTTGTGTGTAGAATTTTGAGAGGAAAAAAGAAATGTGGAAAAGTTGAAGCGCTGGGAATACTGTCTGGATGCACCATAAGTCATAGTATGAACACCTGAAACCTTCTGTTTGAGCTTCTTCACTATGAACAAGTTCAAGGTTTTTTCCCCAGATCGTAAGTCTCTTGGTTATGCTGTGCATGTTATTTGTCTTTCAGGACTTACTAAGCCATGACCAGGGGAAGAGGATGCATACGACACATGATGTCCAACATAATGAAAGTCAGGACCATTATGAACCTCCATCCAAAGTGGCCCATCCTTCCATCCCGCTACCTGCTGGTGTGTTTACAGTGGACAACCTGTGTCAGGATGAGCACAGCCAGCCTGCAAACAGACAAGCAGCCAGAGAAAGTCTTTTGTTTCATCCTCAAAGGGACAAGGGAGAAGTAGCCACTGCACTCGGCTGTCCCTGTGCGAGTCCGTGTGGCGATCTCTGTGAGAGTCCAGAGGTGTCCAGACCAGTTGGTGGTCTCAGTGCAACTCCAGAGGTGACCAGACCAGTTGGTGGTCTCAGTGCGATTTCAAAGGTGTCCAGACCTGTTGGCGGTCTCGGTGCGACTCCACAGCTGTCCAGACCAGTTAGCGGTCTCAGTGTGACTCCACAGGTATCCAGACCAGTTGGCGGTCTCAGTCTGACTTCAGAGATGTCCAGACCAGTTGGCGGTCTCAGTGCAACTCCAAAGGTGTCCAGACCAGTTGGCGGTCTCAGTGCGACTTCAGAGATGTCCAGACCAGTTGGCAGACTCAGTGCGACTTCAGAGATGTCCAGACCAGTTGGCAGACTCAGTGCGACTTCAGAGATGTCCAGACCAGTTGGCGGTCTCGGTGTGACTCCACAGGTGTCCAGACCAGTTGGCGGTCTCAGTCTGACTTCAGAGATGTCCAGACCAGTTGGCGGTCTCAGTGCGACTCCAAAGGTGTCCAGACCAGTTGGCGGTCTCAGTGCGACTTCAGAGATGTCCAGACCAGTTGGCAGACTCAGTGCGACTTCAGAGATGTCCAGACCAGTTGGCGGTCTCGGTGTGACTCCACAGGTGTCCAGACGAGTTGGCGGTCTCGGTGCGCCTTCAGAGCTGTCCAGACCAGTTGGCGGTCTCTGTGCAACTTCAGGGCTGTCCAGACCAGTTGGCGGTCTCGGTACAACTTCAGGGCTGTCCAGACCAGTTGGCGGTCTTGGTGCAACTTTAGGGCTGTCCAGACCAGTTGGCGGTCTTGGTGCAACTTCAGAGGTGTCTGCTGCAGACAGTGATCCCTTTGTGAGTCCAGAGCAGAGCTATGAAGCATCTCAGAGTGCTGACAGTGCCACTGGCAGCCACAGCTGGACCCGGAAAGATTCTTTTTCTACCACAGTTCCGGGTCATGAGGTTGACTTTAATGAGATGGCTCAAGATGAAAAGATCGCAAGAATGAAGGCCAAACTTCGAGAAAGTGAAGCTGCTCTCAGCAGACTGCAGTTGCCATGCTGAAGCTCCAGAGTACACCGCGTTACATTTATATCTTTTTTTTTTGTTTGGTTTTTTGCTAATTGATGTCAGTCTGTCCATGTTGATCATAGACTGCACCTGTCCTAAACAATGCTTGATTGATGTCACCTGTAGGTTTTCTATAGAGACCCGGAACAGCTGATATGAAGACGTATCTAGCTGTTGGCAGCCCCTCCTGCATTGATTCATGATGAACTCCTTTAATGCATAAAGGGGCGGAGCGTGGAGGGCTCAGTGTGTGATGAAAGAACCCTGAACACGCCCTCGCTGTGAGTCCAAACCAGCTAAGGTAACAGGCTAGCCTTGGTTCGGCTGTTTATTAAATCCAAGCAGTAAACTTCAATGCCATCATTTTCAACCTTCTGCGAAGTAAACAAATATTGCAGTTCCTTGACTGCAATATTTTTTGTTGCTCTCTTTGGGAATGTGCACATTCTCAGAGGAGTTAATGTCAAAATGTCCAACTTTACAGCAGAAATAAACATGTTTTCAGCCTGGTTCACATAATGATTTACTTTGTTGTGGACATTAAAAATTATGAGCCACTTATTTTCTCAGTAATCGTACATTTACTGGACCAAATGGTCAAAGCTACTGAGAGCTTCTAAAAGTACTAATGTTGTTAGCATATAACATTAAATAAGGGGAGAGTTTGACCCTGTGAATATTACAGCAGAGATGTCTTAGCTGATCCTTTTGGAGGATGTTTGTCCACAAGAAGACTGATTATTCCAGGTGTTTGCAATAAAATACTACAGACGACACAACAACAGCATAATGGTGAGCAGAACCATAGAGCGGAATCTTAAGTTACCAGCGGTACGAGAGGTGGAGTCCCTGGACTCAGCCGTTCTCGCTCAATCGACCACGCCCACAATTAGATAAAATCAGCTACCCGTGAAAACCTTAAACACATCAACACGAGTTACATTAAATCAGTAAATGTTACCATGGTAATGTGAGTGTACACAGGAAGCTGGGTGAGACCCTGTTACTCTGTCTGACCTGCACGGGTAGCTGTGTTTGTGTTCAGACACACCCAGGGGACTGGGGGTGTGGGCATGGCCATAACCCCTGCTGCTTTAACCAGATTAATAGTATGAATTTAGCCATTACTTATCAAAAATCAGCTAGTTACAAAGACTCTGTCTAAAAAATACTAACAATATTCCTGCAAACACCAAAAAGCCCTCGAGGCCTGTTTTCACTGCGGACACTAAACGCGTGCAGCGGGTGCGAGGCAGTTTGGGTCGTGTCCCAGTTCACTTTGCCAGTTAAGTGGTGGGAAATGGCTGCACAAATCTGGTGTGTTAACCATGACTTTTAGAGGTTTGGAATTTTGTTCCAAAATCGGCCAATCAGAATGGCACCGAGCTGTCATTTTAAAGTGGTTACGAGGGTCTTGATCACAGCCTCTTCAAGAACATGCTCATCGATGTTTTGGCAAAATATGAAGTTGTGGTCACATATCTGACTTTTGCACTGTGGCACAAAATGTTCACAATCTGGCCGGTGTCCCGTCGAGATGAGGTGAATGTCGAGATGAGGTGCGTCGCGCTACAGTGCATGCATACGCATGTGCACATTGTTCTTCCCTGGACTTGAAGACGTCACCCGTCGAGATGAGGTGCCTCACGCAGCTGCACATGTGGAGATCATGGTGGAGATGATGTAACTCGCTCAACGTGCAACTGTGCATGCACATTTTTTTTCCGTCCAAGTTTCTTTTTAATAATTGTATTCAGTGTATTTATAGCCTAGTAAGTAAAACATTTTCTGTATTTAAGTTAGGAGCATAAACGTACAGTAGTGTTCAGAATAATAGTAGTGCTATGTGACTAAAAACATTAATCCAGGTTTTGAGTATATTTCTTATTGTTACATGGGAAACAAGGTACCAGTAGATTCTCACAAATCCAACAAGACCAAGCATTCATAATATGCACACTCTTAAGGCTATGAAATTGGGCTGTTAGTAAAAAAAAAGTAGAAAAGGGGGTGTTCACAATAATAGTAGTGTGGCATTCAGTCAGTGAGTTCATCAGTTTTGTGGAACAAAAAGGTGTGAATCAGGTGTCCCCTATTTAAGGATGAAGCCAGCACCTGTTGAACATGCTTTTCTCTTTGAAAGCCTGAGGAAAATGGGACATTCAAGACATTGTTCAGAAGAACAGCGTAGTTTGATTAAAAAGTTGATTGGAGAGGGGGAAATGTATATGCAGGTGCAAAAAAGTATAGGCTGTTCATCTACAATGATGTCCAATGCTTTAAAATGGACAACAAAAAAAAAGACACGTAGAAGAAAACAGAAAACAACCATCAAAATGGATAGAAGAATAACCAGAATGGCAAAGGCTCACCCATTGATCAGCTCCAGGATGATCAAAGACAGTCTGGAGTTACCTGTAAGTGCTGTGACAGAAGATGCCTGTGTGAAGCTAATTTATTTGCAAGAATCCCCCGCAAAGTCCCTCTGTTAAATAAAAGACGTGCAGAAGAGGTTACAATTTGCCAAAGAACACATCAACTGGCCTAAAGAGAAATGGAGGAATATTTTGTGGACTGATGAGAGTAAAATTATTCTTTTTGGGTCCAAGGGCCACAGACAGTTTGTGAGACAACCCCCAAACTCTGAATTCAAGCCACTGTTCACAGTGAAGACAGTGAAGCATGGTGGTGCAAGCATCATGATATGGGCATGTTTCTCCTACTATGGTGTTGGGCCTATATATCACAAACCAGGTATCATGGATCAGTTTAGATATGTCAAAATACTTGAAGAGGTCATGCTGCCTTATGCTGAAGAGAACATGCCCTTGAAATGGGTGTTTCAACAAGACAATGACCCCAAGCACATGAGTAAATGAGCAAACCAACAAAATTAATGCCTCGCAGATGTAAAGAAATCATGAAAAACTGTGGTTATACAACTAAATACTAGTTTAGTGATTCACAGGATTGCTAAAAAAGCAGTTTGAACATAATAATTTTGAGTTTGTAGTGTCAACAGCAGATGCTACTATTATTGTGAACACCCCCTTTTTTACTTTTTTTTACTAATAGCCTAATTTCATAGCCTTAAGAGTGTGCATATCATGAATGCTTGGTCTTGTTGGATTTGTGAGAATCTACTGAATCTACTGGTACCTTGTTTACCATGTAACAATAAGAAATATACTCAAAACCTGGATTAATCTTTTTAGTCACATAGCACTACTATTATTCTGAACACTACAGTATGTATATGTATATTTTGCCTGTCGAAATAAGCTAACTCCAGGTTAAAAATACTTATCGTTTTATAATGAGTAGATTTTATACATTACTACATTCGGATGAACAATTTATACATTTACTTGCACATCAAAATAAGCGAACTTCGGAAAGTAATTTTTTCAGTGCACACATATGCAGTTATGCGAGGAACGTCATCTCGACAACGCACCTTAGCTCGACAGAACACCGGCGTTGCTGTGGGAGGACTGTGTGCGTGTTGCATGAATGTATAAAACCATCTTTTTTTTATTTCCAGAATATCACATGACTACAGCAGGACTGATGTACGAGTGTCCTTGCAAAGTCATTACGACAGTTGCTCACTTACGCACCGCGGTGCTACACTTCATAAAAACCCGTCACCACATTTAGGAATAGATGAGCATATTTGGAACGTGTTCTGCATATGCTCTGCGTTGGATTTGCAGTCCGCGACACATTGCTGACACCCATTTGTTCGGCAGCAGTCGAGAAGGTGGGACCGTTTTGTCTTGAGCCAGTGGCAGGTGGTCGTAACCCCCCTGAGAATCAGGTGCAGCTGAAAGGATTATTGTTTTGTTAAAGGATTAATGATCTTCAGCTTGGTATGGAAGGTGACACCTGCAGCAGTGGAAGGAATGCTTTTTATTTATGCGTCTTCTGGTGGCCAAGTGGCTAGTGCACTTGGGTTCATTGCAGAAGGTTCCCGGTTCAAATCTCACCCCTATCACATTTCTCCATGTAATGTGGAGTTGCATCAGGAAGGGCATCTGGCATAAAACTTGTACGAGTTCAACATGCAGATCCATTTCAGATCTGCTGTGGTGACCCCGAGTGAAAATAAGGGAGCAGTCGAAGGGGCTTTTTACTTTAACCACCAATTGCTGTCAAAGTTCTTTTTCCAGATGAAATAAACTCTGGATTCATACATGAGGTGCAGAGTAGCTGTAATTAGTTTGATTGTTAAAATCTCCCAACATGTCAGCAGGCGTGACATGGTGGCTTAGCGGTTAGCACTGTTGTCTCACAGTAAGAAGGTGTGACAGACTGGCGTCCTGTCTGGGCTAAACCCCGCCTCCCGCCGTGTACCTGCTGTGATAGGCTTCAGACCCTAATGTGACCTTTGAAGATGAAGGAATAAAACATTTAATCCTGGCACCTGAAATAAATGATAAATCAATCAAACCATTTGATGTCTGTTTCAATTTATTTTAATTTATATAGCGCCAGATCACAACAGAGTTGCCTCAGGGTGCTTCACCTAGGTAAAGTCTAACCTTACCAACCCCCAGAGCAAGAACACAGGTGACAGTGGTAAGAAGGAAGAAACCTCAAGCAGGCCAGACTCAGAGGGGCGACCCTCTGCTTGGGCCATGCTAACAGTTAAAGGTTACATTCTGTTGAAAACCCGAGAACGTTAATGGTGTGAGTATTAATGATCTTTTGGCTGTGTGCAGCATTGAAGTTGCTCCATCCATCCATCCATTTTCTTCCGCTTTATCCGGAGTTGGATCGTGGGGGCAGCAGCTCAAGCAAAGCCGACCAGACCTCCCGATCTACACACACCTCCCCCAGCTCCTCCGGGGGAACCTCGAGGCGTTCCCAAGCCAACCGAGAGATGTAGTCCCTCCAGCGTGTCCTGGGTCTTCCCCGGGGCCTCCTCCCAATGGGACGTGCCCGGAAGACCTCTCTAGCGAGGCGTCCAGGGGGCATCCGGGAAAGATGCCCGAGCCACCTCAACTGACTCCTTTCGACGTGGAGGAGCAGCGGCTCAACTCCAAGCTCCTCCCGAGTGAAGTTGCTCCAGTTTTGGTAAAACCTGATGCAAATTACTATTTGAGCTGAAACTGAAATTGACCTTTATTACCATTTTTGCTGTTTTTACCCCGTAACTCTTCAAACTCTTCCCATCCTTCACTGACCCCTGACCCGGCTACAGCTGCCAGTCTGGATGGCCACCATGCATTTCTGTGTAGGTCCACTGGGGCTGGACTGTAAGGGTTGTTTAGTCCCCTTAAATGGTACCAAGAACTTACTGGGCCCACGGATGCAACAGGTGGAAAATCTTTACAAAAATTCTCTCTGCTCAAAAGTGCATTTCTATTACTATACTATTCTATACTATTTACCTTTTTTGTGGATCATATCGTTGATTTGTGTTTTCATTGTCAAAGTGGCATTATTAGAAACAAAACCAAGTTATTAAAAAAAAAAAAAAAAGAAAAGCTATCAGCCGGCTGATCCAGTGCTGCACGTATCATTTGTTCGTTCATTGTCTTTATCAGTTTACTCCAATCAAGGGTCATGGGGGCGGAGCGTAACTCAGCAGTCAGTGTGTGAGGCGGGGTTTATCCTCGACAGGACGCCAGTCTGTCAGCTGGCCTAACCTGCATGTCTTTGGATGTAGGGGGGGAACCATATTTTCCTTGGGTTTGACCTTGACCTTTGACCAAACCACTCCAAAATATAATCATCTCAAGATATTGATTCGAGTTGTGTTTCCACCACATTTGAAACAAATCCGTCCTACTGTTTTTAAGTTATCCACACACACACACACCAGTGAAAACAACACCCTGCTTTCACAGCTGTGCCAACGTGCAGCGTGATTACTTGGGGAAAAATAACAAAATTGAAATTTGGCCTTTAGGTGTATAAAAGACACGACGCCACTTCCAGCAGGACCAGTTCAACCATCAAAGGTTAGAAATGTGGTAATAATGATGCTAAACATGTCTTCTGTACGAGTCCTCTTAACGCGTCTTAAAGGGGGTTGAATTCATTCATCTAAAAAAATAACCTTGTCTTCTTAGCATTTTGTGAGCGTCTCTTTGAGCACATTGATGCTACAGAACCAACAAACATCACAACGTGTGAATTTCATGACAATTTGTTTCTTTAAGGACGGTTTTGCATCGTGGCTTGAACTGGTTCCCGGGAACGTGGACCAGGCACGGCGCATTTTACACATAGTCCTCAAACATAGCACGACGGGAACCGAGGATGAGGGAAGCCACAAGACAGCAGCATCAGCAGGCGCTGGGTTCTGCTCCGGTCCAGCCCTTGTCTCCAGGACACTGCCGCCTCGGACAGCGGCACCAGATCCAGCAGACCTTCAGCCAGCACCCAGCTGGATGTCAGCCCTCTGCTGGTGCAGGTCTTAAGTTTCAGTCCAACTGGTATTCAATGAATGTCTTCAATTTGTCTTGTCTTAATCTTTAGTAACCCTGTCTGTGTCAAATTTCTCGTCCCGTTTTTGGTCCGATGGACACGTGAGACACCGCCGTTGTCTGATGGTTTGATCAGCTTCCGTTTGACAGTGTTGAACTCTAAAATTAGACTCTTGAAGTTGGTGTGAGAGTTTGTGGATATCAGGTCTCATGTGAACAGTACAACAGGAACACATTAGAACAGCCCCGTCTGTGCCGACGCGTGGGGGAGGTGTCCTGGCGGCTCTGGACTGCCCACTTGCTGTCAGCCTATAAGACATGAGCGTGGCTACAGCGTGTCACGACAGACGCCATGCCGCGCTCCACACTGCCACACACCCTGAAGGTAAGAGGCCCCACCGACACCCTCACACCAGGACTGGGCTTCATGTCCAGACCTCTGACAGACAGGAACCACCGATTAACAGAAAACCACTGCCGGTCGACAAACGAGGACCTACTGTCCAACCAGAGGTGGGAGGGGTTTACCGCCCTTTGACCTGGAGTCTTCAGACGTTATCTGTCCGGCTAACAAGTCTGAGTTTCTTCGGTTCATGAACTGAACAGTGTGTTAGGAAGTTTAATCACACAAACTGATCAGTACTTTTATTCATCCATTTTCTGGACCTCTTGACTCCACTTAAGGGTCACGGGGGGACGGGAGCCTATCCTAGAGGTCACAGGGCCAGAGGCAGGGTCCACCCTTGACAGGACACCATTCTGTCTCAGGGACACAAGTGAATAGATTATTTCTGAAGAAGTGAGCAAAAGAAAAATGCAAACTGTCCATAAAATAGTTGCTTGAAAAGATATGACTTCTTCTGTGGTCGTGGTTCATAAGGTGGGGCCCGAGACCCCCTTAGGGGCGGCTCCAAACCTCATGGGGTGCCTGAGGTTGCGTCTGCACAGAGGTCATAAAAATAAAAGGTCACCCATTAAATAAAGTCATAATTGCACACAACAGCCAAAATTAATAAAAAAAAAAAAAAAAAAACTTTTTAAAAATTTTCCTTTAATTCACCAAAGGGGGAGGGGTTACTCATATTAGTGAATCAGTGGTTAGCACTGTTGTCTCAGCAAGAAGGTCGTGGGATTGATTCCTGCCTGGGCTGCCTCCCACTTACAGCTTATGTAAAATTATAACTTATTAAATAAAATTAATAAATAAAACTTATAATGTATAACTCTCAATCTTCTCCATGCTCAGCTATAAACATCAATGTTGCCAGATACAGCTGTTTCCAGCACAAAAGCTGTTCTGCAAAAGCAAGCAGAAAATTATATATTTCAATAAAAAAAATGTTATTTAACACACATATTAGTGTGTATGTATGTACAGTTGAGCTCAAAAGTTTATATACCCTGGCGGAATGATTGTTTTTTTTTTTTTGGCCATTTTTCAGAGAAAATGAAGGATAACTTTTTTCACTCACGTTTAGTGGTTGGGTGAAGCCATTCATTGTCAAACATCCAAGTTTACTCTTTTTAAATCATAATGACAACACAAACTACCCAAATGACCCTGATCAAAAGTTTACATACCTCTGTTCTTAATAACATGTATTGCTCCCTTTAACATCAGTGACAGCTTGGAATCTTTTGTGGTTGTTTGTGGACGAGGCTCTCTGATGATAAAGCTGCCACTGAATATGTTTCGGACTTTATTTACATGAATTACAATGAAATATAAACAGTATGACACTTTATGGTAAATCTGCATGGAATAGACAGTTCTCAAAAACAAAAATTCCGCCAGGGTATGTAAATGGTTGAGCTCAACTGTACATTATATATATATACATATATATATATATATACACACACACACCAGGGTTCCAGCCACGATGGGCGGCGCCAGGCAGCCCTGGTGGGTATTGTAAATTTCCGCTCGGCTCTTGGGTATATACAGTGAGGAAAAGAAGTATTTGAACACCCTGCGAAGTTCTCCTACTTAGAAATCACGGCGGGGTCTGAAATTTTCATCTTAGGTGCATGTCCACTGTTAGAGACATAATCTAAAAAGAAAAAATCCAGAAATCACAATGTATGATTTTTATGTATATATATATATTTTATTTGTATGTTACTGCTGCAAATAAGTATTTGAACACCTGTGAAAATCAATGTTAATATTTGGTACTGTAGACTTTGTTTGCAATTACAGAGGTCAAATGTTTGGTAGTTTTTCACCAGGTTTGCGCACACAGGGATTTTGGTCCACTCCTCCATACAGATCTTCTCCAAATCTTTCAGATTTGGAGTTTCAGCTCCCTCCAAAGATTTTCTATTGAGTTCAGGTCTGGAGACTGGCCAGGCCTCTCCAGGACCTTGAAATGCTTCTTACGGAGCCCCTCCTTAGTTGTCCTGGCTGTGTTTGGGGTCATTGTCATGCTGGAAGACCCAGCCATGACCCATCTTCAATGCTCTTACTGAGGGAAGGAGGTTGTTTGCCAAAATCTCGCAATACATGACCCCATCGATCCTCCCTTCAATACGGTGCAGTCGTCCTGGCCCCTTTGCAGAAGAGCACACCCCCAGAGTATGATGTTTCCACCCCCATGCTTCACGGTTGGGATGGTTTTCTTGGGGTTGTTCTCATCCTCTAAACATGGTAAGTGGAGTTGATTCCAAAAAGCTCTATTCTGGTCTCATCTGACCACATGACCTTCTCCCATGCCTCCTCTGGATTCCAGATGGTCAGTGGTGAACTTCAAATGGGCCTGGACATGTGCTGGCTTGAGCAGGGGAACCTTGCTGCCCTGCAGGATTTTAAACCACTATAGCATCATGTGTTACTAATGTAATCTTTGTGACTGTGGTCCCAGCTCTCTTCAGGTCATTGACCAGGTCCTCCTGTGTAGTTCTGAGCTTTCTCAGAATCATCCTTATTCCACAAAGTGAGATCTTGCATGGAATCCCAGACCGAGGGAGATTGACAGTCATCTTGTGGTTCTTCCACTTTCTAATAAATAATCATAACAGTTGTTGTCTTCTACCAAGCTGCTTGCCTGTTGTCCTGTAGTCCATCCCAGCCTTGTGCAGGTCTACAGTTTTGTCCATGGTGTCCTTAGACAGCTCTTTGGTCTTAGCCATGGTGGACAGGTTGGAGTGTGATTGATTGAGTGTGTGAACAGGTGTCTTTTATACAGGTAACAAGTTCAAACAGGTGCAATTAATACAGGTAAAGAGTGCAGAATAAGAGGGCTTCTTAAAGAAAAATTAACAGGTCTGTGAGAGCCAGAATTCTTGCTTGTTGGTAGGGGATCAAATACTTATTTGCAGCAGTAACATACAAATAAATTATTAAAAAGTCATACATTGTGATCTCGGGATTTTTTTTTTTTTTAAGATTATGTCTCTCACAGTGGACGTGCACCTAAGATGAAAATTTCAGACCCCTCCATGATTTCTAAGTGGTGGAACTTGCAAAATTGCAGGGTGTTCAAATACTTATTTTCCTTTGTATATACAAAAAAGGAATTCAATAAAGGTGCTTATATACATTGTGGACCTCATAACCAGACAACATACACACACACACACATATATATATATATAAACGCAACACTTGGTTTTGCTCCCATTTTGTATGAGATGAACTCAAAGATCTAAAACTTTTTCCGCATACACAATATCACCATTTCCCTCAAATATTGTTCACAAACCAGTCTAAATCTGTGATAGTGAGCACTTCTCCTTTGCTGAGATAATCCATCCCACCTCACAGGTGTGCCATATCAAGATGCTGATTAGACACCATGATTAGTGCACAGGTGTGCCTTAGACTGCCCACAATAAAAGGCCACTCTGAAAGGTGCAGTTTTATCACACAGCACAATGCCACAGATGTCGCAAGATTTGAGGGAGCGTGCAATTGGCATGCTGACAGCAGGAATGTCAACCAGAGCTGTTGCTCGTGTATTGATTGTTCATTTCTCTACCATAAGCCGTCTCCAAAGGTGTTTCAAAGAATTTGGCAGTACATCCAACCAGCCTCAGAACCGCAGACCACGTGTAACCACACCAGCCCAGGACCTCCACATCCAGCATGTTCACCTCCAAGATCGTCTGAGACCAGCCACTCGGACAGCTGCTGAAACAATTGGTTTGCATAACGAAAGAATTTCTGCACAAACTGTCAGAAACCATCTCAGGGAAGCTCATCTGCATGCTCGTCGTCCTCATCGGGGTCTCGACCTGACTCCAGTTCGTCGTCGTAACCGACTTGAGTGGGCAAATGCTCACATTTGCTGGCGTTTGGCACGTTGGAGAGGTGTTCTTTTCACGGATGAATCCCGGTTCACACTGTTCAGGGCAGATGGCAGACAGCGTGTGTGGCGTTGTGTGGGTGAGTGGTTTTCTGATGTCAATGTTGTGGATCGAGTGGCCCATGGTGGCGATGGGGTTATGGTATGGGCAGGCGTCTGTTATGGACGAAGAACACAGGTGCATTTTATTGATGGCATTTTGAATGCACAGAGATACCATGACGAGATCCTGAGGCCCATTGTTGTGCCATACATCCAAGAACATCACCTCATGTTGCAGCAGGATAATGCATGGCCCCATGTTGCAAGGATCTGTACACAATTCTTGGAAGCTGAAAATGTCCCAGTTCTTGCATGGCCGGCATACTCACCGGACATGTCACCCGTTGAGCATGTTTGGGATGCTCTGGACCGGCGTATACAACAGCGTGTACCAGTTCCTGCCAATATCCAGCAACTTCGCACAGCCATTGAAGAGGAGTGGACCAACATTCCACAGGCCACAATTGACAACCTGATCAACTCTATGCGAAGGAGATGTGTTGCACTGCATGAGGCAAATGGTGGTCACACCAGATACTGACTGGTATCCCCCCCCCAATAAAACAAAACTGCACCTTTCAGAGTGGCCTTTTATTGTGGACAGTCTAAGGCACACTTGTGCAATAATCATGGTGTCTAATCAGCATCTTGATATGGCACACCTGTGAGGTGGGATGGATTATCTCATCAAAGGAGAAGTGCTCACTATCACAGATTTAGACTGGTTTGTGAACAATATTTGAGGGAAATGGTGATATTGTGTATGTGGAAAAAGTTTTAGATCTTTGAGTTAATCTCATACAAAATGGGAGCAAAACCAAAAGTGTTGCATTTATATTTTTGTTGAGTGTATATATATATATATATATATATATACATATATATATATATATATATGTGTGTGTGTGTGTGTGTGTATGTACACACACATACACACACAGTTGTATGTAAAGGTTTGGGCACCCCTGTTGATTTCCATGATTTTCCTTTATAAATCATTGGTTGTTTGGATCAGCAATTTCAGTTAAATATATCATATAGCAGACAAACACACTGATATTTGAGAAGTGAAATGAAGTTTATAGGATTTACAGAAAGTGTGCAATTATTCTTTAAAGAAAATTAGGCAGATGCATAAATGTGGCACCCCAACAGAAAAAATACATCAATATTTAGTAGATCCTCCTTTTTGAGAAATAACAGCCTCTAAACGCTTCCTGTATCTTCCAATGAGAGTCTGGATTCTGGTTGGAGGTATTTTGGACCATTCTACTTTACAAAACATCTCAGGTTTGTTGGGTTTCCGAGCATGGACAGCTCGCTTAAAATAACACCACAGCTTTTCAATAATATTAAGGTCTGGCGTCTGAGATGGCCATTCCAGAACGTTGTACTTGTTCCTCTGCATGAATGCCTTACTAGATTTTGAGCAGTGTTTAGGGTCGTTGTCTTGTTGAAAGATCCAGCCCTGGCGCAACTTTAACTTTGTCACTGATTCATGAAACATTGTTCCCAAGAATCTGCTGATATTGACTGGAATCCATGTGACCCTCATCTTTAACAAGAATCCCAGTACCTGCACTGGCCACACAGCCCCACAGCATGATGGAACCACCTCCAAATTTTACCGTAGGTAGCAAGCGTTTTACTTGGAATGCTTTGTTCTTTTTCAGCCATGCATACCGCCCCTTGTTATGTCCAAATAACTCAGTTTTAATTTAATCAGTCCACAGCACCTTATTCCAAAATGAATGTGGCTTGTCCAAATGTGCTTTAGCATACCTCAAGCGACTCTGTGGCGTGTACGTAGAAATCCTTTGCATTACAGCATCATACAGCATCTGTTTGTGCAAACTGCACTGTATTGTTGAACGATGGACAGAGACACTATCTGCAGCAAGATCATGTTGTAGGTCTTTGGAGCAGGTCTGTGAGTTGACTACGACTGTTCTCACCATCCTTTGCTTCAGCTTATCTGAGATTTTTCTTGGCCTGCCACTTCGGGCCTTAACTAGTACTTTGCCTGTGGTCTTCCATTTCCTCACTATGTTCTTCACAGTGGAAACTAACAGCTGAAATCTCTGAGATAGCTTTTTGTATCCTTCCCCTAAACCATAATGTTGAACAATCTTTGTTTTCAGGTCATTTGAGAGTTGTTTAGAGGATCCCATGTTGCCACTCATTAGAAGAGATGCAAAGAGGGGAAACATTTGCAAATGGCCACCTTAAATGCCCTTTCTCATGATTGGATTCACCTGTGTAAGGATGTCACGGGTCAGTGAGCTTACCAAACAAATTTTGTGTACCAATAATTAGTGCTAAATTTATTCAAATCAATAAAATGACAAGGGTGCCCAAATTTCTGCACCTGCCTAATTGTGTTGAAATAATTATTGCACACTTTCTGTAAATACTAGAAACTTCATTTCACTTCTCAAATATCAGTGTGTTTGTCTGCAATATGGTATTTTTTAACTGAAACTGAAATTTCTGATCCAGACAACCAATGATTTATAAAGGAAAATCATGAAAATTATCAGGGGTGCCCAAACTTTTACATACAACTGTATACAGTAGTGTTCAGAATAATAGTAGTGCTATGTGACTAAAAAGATTAATCCAGGTTTTGAGTATATTTCTTATTGTTACATGGGAAACAAGGTACCAGTAGATTCAGTAGATTCTCACAAATCCAACAAGACCAAGCATTCATGATATGCACACTCTTAAGGCTATGACATTGGGCTATTAGTAAAAAAAAAAAAAAAGTAGAAAAGGGGGTGTTCACAATAATAGTAGCATCTGCTGTTGACGCTACAAACAAAACTGTTATGTTCAAACTGCTTTTTTAGCAATCCTGTGAATCACTAAACTAGTATTTAGTTGTATAATCACAGTTTTTCATGATTTCTTCACATCTGCAAGGCATTCATTTTGTTGGTTTGGAACCAAGATTTTGCACTTTTACTAGTGTGCTTGGGGTCATTGTCTTGTTGAAACACCCATTTCAAGGGCATGTCCTCTTCAGCTTAAGGCAACATGACCTCTTCAAGTATTTTGACATATCCAAACTGATCCATGATACCTGGTATGCGATATATGGGCCCAACACCATAGTAGGAGAAACATGCCCATATCATGATGCTTGCACCACCATGCTTCACTGTCTTCACTGTGAACAGTGGCTTGAATTCAGAGTTTGGGGGTCGTCTCACAAACTGTCTGTGGCCCTTGGACCCAAAAAGAACAATTTTACTCTCATCAGTCCACAAAATATTCCTCCATTTCTCTTTAGGCCAGTTGATGTGTTCTTTGGCAAATTGTAACCTCTTTACGACTTTGCGAGGAATTCTTGCAAATAAATTTGCTTCACACAGGCGTCGTCTAACTGTCACAGCACTTACAGGTAACTCCAGACTGTCTTTGATCATCCTGGAGCTGATCAATGGGTGAGCCTTTGCCATTCTGGTTATTCTTCTATCCATTTTGTTGGTTGTTTTCGGTTTTCTTCCACACGTCTCCATTTTCCATTTTAAAGCAATGGAGATCATTGTAGATGAACAGCCTATAATTTTTTGCATCTCTCCAATCAACTTTTTAATCAAACTACGCTGTTCTTCTGAACAATGTCTTGAATGTCCCATTTTCCTCAGGCTTTCAAAGAGAAAAGCATGTTCAACAGGTGCTGGCTTCATCCTTAAATAGGGGACACCTGATTCACACCTGTTTGTTCCACAAAATTGACAAACTCACTGACTGAATGCCACACTATTGTGAACACCCCCTTTTCTACTTTTTTTTTTTTTTACGAATAGCCCAATTTCATAGCCTTAAGAGTGTCCATATCATGAAGCTTGGTCTTGTTGCATTTGTGAGAATCTACTGAATCTACTGATACCTTGTTTCCCATGTAACAATAAGAAATATACTCAAAACCTGGATTAATCTCTTTAGTCACATAGCACTACTACGAGGTCTGCTAGAAAAGTATCGGACCTTTTTATTTTTTGCAATAACCTTATAGATTTGAATCACGTGTGATTGCATCAGCCAAGCTTGATCCTTTGCGCATGCGTGAGTTTTTTCATGCCTGTCGGTTGCGTCATTCGCCTGTGGGTTTCAGGGACGATTTTATGGGCATCACACAGATTAAGGAGTGTTACAGCTGGTTTAAAGACGGCGCACAATGGCGGAGGGCGCGCCACGATCCGAGCGGCGATCGACAGGCTGAAACGACCGGATCATTTCCAAACTGAATGCTGTGTTGATCCGGGACGTTGTCTGACTACCAGAGAAATGGCAGAAAAGGTGGACATAGCACTTTTCCGGCACATTCCACTGTTAAAGGAGATTTTGTCATGAGAACGGGAGCGGAGGAATTCTCCACGGAGTCGCTAATGGCGCGGAACGAAAGCACCTCCGTGTTGGTCTCACAGGACATGTTGTGACATGCTCAGCTCTTCGACATTTTCTCAGATACTCACTCGACTGAAAAGCCACCCAAAGCCTTCTGAATCTTCCGAATGGTGGAAGAGCTGGGCATGTCCCGTGAGACTTCCAACACGGAGGTGCTTTTTGTTATGCACCATTAGCGACTCCGTGCTGACACGCGAATTCCGCCGCACGTCTTTCATTACAAAATCTCCTGTAAGAGTGTAATGTGCCGAAAACGTCCTATGTCCACCTTTTCTGCCATTTCTCTGGTAGTCAGACAACGTCCCGGATCAACACAGCATTCAGTTTGGAAATGATCTGGTCGTTTCAGCCTGTCGATCGCCGCTCGGAGCGTGGCGTGCCCTCCGCCATTGTGCACCGTCTTTAAACCGGCTGTAACACTCCTTAATCTGTGTGATGCCCATAAAATCAACAAATCAACAGTGCGAGGGCGCAAAGGAGGAAGCAAGTCGGCGCCAAAAAATTAAACCTGTTTAATTTTGTGGCGTCCTGTGCTCGACGCAGAAAGGAAGCGGTTCCAGTGCAAGTCGGGGCAAAGAGGCGTTACCCGGTGTGACTCGAAGCAAGAAATACACTCCTCTGGAAGCCACTCCCAGATGTTGATTCAGGGAGTAGTGATGAAGATTCCTTTATTGGTGAATAAGAGTTCATCCCCTCTGATTCCTTCTCTGATGAGGACATGCCAGCACCAACGGATTCACAGCCGAAATAGCCTCTTCACATGAGACTTGCACATAAGCAGACTAAAAGACTAATAATTGTTATAGAGGAGGACGATGAAGAGAAGCCTTCATCTGTGAAAGGAAAGTCTTCCCAATTCAGAAAAGGCAAACAGCATGCTGAAGACAAACCACGGTGCCAAAAACGCAGGCGCACTGGAGAAAAGTCTTCTTCATCCCAGAAGCGCAAGCGCACTGAAGAGAAGGCCCAGAAAAGCAAGGATGCAAGCGAAAACGCCAAGGTATTTACATTTTGCTTTTATATTGTAGCATTGTCTGTGTTCACGTCTTTCTGTTTATGGTTTTATTTATATATGCTCCTAAATGCAAAACAAGTCTTACCTTTTGGGCAATAGAGGTTTCATCTTATCTCATGTTATCTTTAGGCAGGACCTTGTGAGACAGCGAGAGATGAAACTGTTTGGGTTCAGCGACAAATTGAGGACTTCAGCACCGTTCAGCCAACGCACAAACCCAGACATCAGTCAGCAATGCAGGACCGAAGGAGATTGCAAGACGCAAAGTGACTAGTCGCTTGCAAAGCTTCCTTTGTCTATTTGACATCAGCATGCTGAGGACCATCATAGACTGCACAGTACACAAAGCCCACAAAACAAACCCTGACTGGAGCACAAGTGTCTAGCTGATGGCATTCATCGCTTTTATTTATTTATTTATTTATTCAATGTTTTACCAGGTAAGTCAATTGAGAACACTTTCTCATTTACAATGACGACCTGGACAAGAGGCAACACAACAGCAGGAGAGAATAACAGATTCACAATCTCCACATACAACAGTGAAAAACATACAGTAAAACAACTGTAGAAACAACAACAATAAAACAGAAAATGTTAAGAATTAAGATATACAATATTAAAAACATGTGCAATGGTCCTGTAAAATGTTAGAAATTGAGTTTTTAAAAGTAGATAGAGGTAAAAACAAACTAACCTTTAGAGACTGTTGTAAGTTATTCCAGTCACTTGCTGCAGAAAACTGGAAAGAGGAGCGACCAAAGACTGTGCGAACTTTTGGGACCACCAGACTGATGTAAGTGCTGGAGCGGAGAGCGTGACTAGAAGTGTGGATGTTTAATAAAGAGCTCAGATAGGATGGAGCCAAGCCAATCAAACATTTGTAAATACACAATAGCCAATGGATTTGTCTACGTGTGTGGAGAGAGGGCCACTTCACCATTGAGTACAAGTCACAGTGGTGCGTGGTGAAAGGTGCACCTGTAACAAAGCGTATGGCAGCATGATATACCACATCAAGTTTATGGAGCAGAGTCTTTGATACCATTCTGTAAACTAAGTCTTCATAATCAAGGATGGGGAGAACTGTAGTTTTTACCAAAAGCTCTCTTATTGGGCAAGTGAAAGTGTTTTTGTGGCGGTATAAAAAGCCAATTCTCGCCTTTGCTTTGGTGAGCAGATTAATGATGTGGGTTTCAAAAACTAGAGAGTTATCAAGCCTTACACCTAGATACTTATAGTGCGAGACAGTCTGAATTTCTGATCCGTCCAGGGATACAATTTTACCTGGACTCTCAGGGAGCGGGAGGTTTCTGTTAAAGAACATACATTTGGTTTTTCTTGTATTTAACGTAAGTCGAAGCTCAGAAAAGGCATGTTGAAGTGAAATGAAGCTGTCTTGGAGCAAAGACAGACTAGTGTTGAAACAGGGACTATGTGCATACAGGACAGTGTCATCTGCATACAAATGCATTTGACACTGACCTGCAGCATATGTGATATTATTTATGTAAATATTGAACAGGGTGGGGCCTAGGATGGATCCTTGAGGCAGGCCTTTGTGAAGAGGTAGGGGTTCTGAGAGGAGCCCTTCAACTCTCATCGCCTACATACGCCCAGAGCAACAGCTTTTAAACCATGTAATGGAGTTGTCTGAAAAACCTGTCTCCCGTAGCCTATCCATCAAGATGTTTAAGTCCACAGAATCAAAAGCTTTGGCTAAGTCAACAAACATAGCCACACAATACTCCTTATTGTCAACAGCATTGATGATATCATTGAGGACCTTCAATGAGGCAGTCAGACAGCTGTGCCTGTCTCTAAACCCAGACTGCAATGGGTTATAGATTTGGTAAGACTCCAGGTAATCTATCAGGTGTAAATTGACAATTTTTTCAAAGATTTTCAAAAGACAGGGCAAGATGGAAATTGGCCTGAAGCAGTTCATGTCGCTGTTGTCTCCTCCTTTAAATAGAGGAGTGACCGCAGCAGATTTCCAGTCTTTTGGAAAAACCCCAGTCTGTAAGGAAAGATTGAATAGTCTACAGATGGGGGCTGCTAAACTGTGAGCTGCTACTTTTAAAAAGAAAGGCTCTAGTGAATCGAGTCCGGCAGATTTGGAAGTGTCCTGTCTCAGCAGTTCATTGAGCACTTCAGATTCCAGGATGGGATGGATAGAGAGGACAGGTCTATCAGGGGCTGATTGGGGTTGTTTCACAGGGGTTGTGGCCTGAGATAAAAGGTCTGTATGGCCAACTTGAGCAAAATGTTTATTAAAATTGTCCATAATTTTTGCCTTATCAGTGATAACCACACCATCAGCTTTGATCATGATTGGCAGACAGGGACTTATTTTCTTATTTTCCATAGACTTAATTGAACAAAATTTTTTAGGGTCAGCACTACTAGCGAGTAATTGCTCTTTAAAATGAGTAACTTTTACCCTTATAATTGTCTGAGTGCATTTGTTTGGGACAGCTCCATAGGTCTGCCAATCTGATTGTTTATTATAGAATTTAGCTTTTTGCCAAAGTTGGTGTTTCTGACAGATGAGCTCAGCTAAATCTGGTCTAAACCAAGGACTATATCGATTTTTTTACTCTTATTTTTCTTACGGGAACATGTTTGTTTAAAATTGAACTTTTGAAATGTGACCAGGCAACTTCAACATCAGGGATAAAATCAATGCTGCGCCAAATAACTTGGGATAGATCATGTAGGAAGGCCTGCTCGTCAAAATGTTTTGTTAGCCGTTTGAATATAAACAGAGGTGGGGTTTGTGGAGTAATGCTCTTGCGAATACAGGCTATGATACAGTGATCACTTAGACTTTGACAGAATACACGAGACATATTTATCAGGTCTGTTAGTAAGTATAACATCATTCAGTGTCCCAATGTTCATAGACCTGGAGTTATACCTGGTGGGGCTTGACACAATCTGGGACAAGCCAAGTGCATCTAATTGTAACTGCACTGATGGTAGAGGGTTAAGCATGTCCCAGTTCAGGTCCCCAAGCAAGATGAATTCTGAAGGAATAAGGAGCAATGCACTGATAGCAGGGAGAGCACAGGCAGGTGCTGAGGGTGGTCTGTAGCAACCAGCAACAATGATAGAGAAGTTTGTAGACAGGTTAACCTTCATGATGACCAACTCAAATTGCTTTGCAACAGATTTAGATGTTAACACTGAGCAGTGTAAATTTGCCTTGGAATTAGGGTTGCCAACCATCCCTTGAAAAACGGAATTGTCCCTTATTTGGAAATAAAAGTGTGCGTTCCGTATTGACCTGAAACGGGACGCAGTTTGTCCCGTATTTCTGTGAGAATCAAAAAGTCTGTAAAATGTCAATAGAATTGACTGGCGCTTTATATGGAAACTTACGGTAAATTTGATCCCAGCCTCTGTCCTGCTTTTCACCAATGAGCTGACAGACGAGTTGACGATACAGAATCACTCTTATCTCATTGGTCGAGGGACATCTGCTCGCAAAAAGATACCTACGTCATGAGCCAACGACGGTCGCTGGATGACAATAACAAATCAACATGGCTGATATCGATACAGACACCGACACTGGCACTGCAGATATGTCTACGGACAGCAATGTCTGTAACGTCACTACTCCTCCTAAAAAAAAAAAAAACAAAAAAAACAAAAAAGAATGCAAAAATACAGGGGAGAATGAGAAAAGGAAAATGGCTGGGTGGAAAAGGTGCGCGACAACAGTATTGTTTACTTTTCAGACTTTATTTTTTGCACTTCTTATTACACTAAATGTGTAAATGTGCACTGTTACATTGTTTTGCACTGTTACATTGTTTTGGATGATGCAAATTTTCTATTGTTTTTTTTTTTGTTAATTTATACAATTTAAGTTAAGCAATAGCACTTAGACAAAGACAGAATGCTCATATTGAAATTGTGAGTGAAAATTTATTTTGCACTAAAAATAAATTGCTAAATAATCATTTGTTGTCCACGTGTTCATATCAGAACAAATGCATGTATGCATCTACCTAAATTCAGGGTCAAGTCAACAGTCAAATGGTTAAAAATCGTTTCACACAGACGCTGGGAAGGGTGAAGGCAATGGTCAGTCGGCCGGTCGGCCCTGGCGGTGAGGTGTCCCTTATTTATTTTCAGAGAGTTGGCAACCCTACTTGGAATAAATGGCTACTCCACCCCCCTTGGAACTCTGTCCTGGCGAAATATATCCAGGGATGGCGACTGCAGAATCGGGTGGATTTTTTTGAGCCAGGGTCTCAGAGATAACCAGAACATCAGGGTTTGAAGTGTGGACATAAGCAGTCAACTCAGCCATTTTTTGGGATCAGGCTGCGGGTGTTTAGATGTAAAACACCTAGGTGCTTTCTAGTGCAGGAGTCAAAAGTTAATTGATGTTCACTGGGGGGGTCTGAATGTAGGGACATTAGTCAGCAAACTGTGATCAGGACCTGTATTAGGTTGAATGTTTCCTGAAATAAGCAGCAGAAGGGCAATGAGGCACCTCTGCTTGAACAGTCTGTAAGTGACATCCACCTTGGTCTGATGTCCAGCAGAGAGGTGGAGTGGTGATAAAATGCACTCCTTCAAAACCAGAATACTTATGTGTGGAAGCAGAGTTGGGGAGTCATAGCTGATTGGAGGCGGTGTGGGTGACAATGATTCCGGATCCCAATCAGCTGGACGCGTCCCCCTGGCAGGCACCATAGGCGCAGCACCAAGCGTGCTGCAGTAGGGGGAACACTCAAAGCAGACTGTCAGTAAACACAGCAGGGCGAGACGCACAGGAAAAAACAGCCCCATAGTCCGCGAAGGATCCGCTGGTCCTGCTGCATGTTGGCTCCGTATCTGCCCCATGATAAAATCCAGCCCGTGATTTTTCCACTATGAGGAGCCAGCTGAGCGGTGATGCGGTGAGCCGCTGACAGCAGGTGGAGAGCAGCTAGCAGCAGGGCAGGCAGGTTCAGGTGGAAAGCAGCTAGCAGCCAGGCCCAGGTGGAGAAAAGCTAGCAGCCAGGCCCAGGTGGAGAAAAGCTAGCAGGCTAGTAACACATCTCCATTGTCCAATTTAAAGTCCAGAATGTTTTAAAACTGAAATATTAAAACCTCAAAAAGGGTTTTGGATTTTGCAGCTTAAAAGACACTATTTTGCAGTCTAAAATCACATAACAGCACATTAAATCAAGATATACTTCTCAGAGCAGCACAGCACTCTGGGTGACTCTCAACACATCTCTGTTTTATTCTTCAGAGGAGCGATTGGCAGAACCGGTGCCAAGCGTGACTGCTGGTCAAAATGCTTCGGCATTCTGGAAATCATGTCCACAATGTCCCAAGACCGATATGAAGAGTTGATGCGCTATTTATGCTTCGATATCAAGGACACCCGTTTGGAACGCATGCAGACGGACAAATTTGCTGCCATTTCAGACATTTGGGGGCGCTTTGTTCAAAACTGTGTGCTGTCGTACAACCCAGGGCAACACATAACAGTTGATGAACAGTTATTTTCAGCAAAAGTCTGATGTCCTTTCCAATACATTGCATCTAAACAGGACAAGTTTGGAATAAAGTTTTGGATTGCAGCAGACTTGGACACTAAGTACATGTGCAATGCCATTACTTACTTAGGAAAAGACCCCAGCCGTGCCATAGGAGAGCGGCTTGCAGACAATGTTGTGACAAGCCTTATGGAACCCTTTTTGGACAAAGGCAGAACTGTCACTATGGACAATTTTTTCACATCATTGTCTCTGGCGAACAGGCTTCTACAACGCAACACAACTCTGCTTGGCACAATAAACAAAATTCAACGGGAAGTTCAGAGGAGGTAAAAAAAAACACCAGAGAACGTGAGGAGTTTTCAACACAGGTGTTAACTTCTGGCAGTGCCCTGCTAACAGTTTATGCAGCTAAAAAGAAGAAAATGTGTGTCTTCTCAGCACGGTGCATAAGAAAGTGGAACTTGAAGATTTGCGGCAAAACCAAATGTAATCGTAGACTACAACCATTTGAAATGTGGTGTTGATATGCTGGATCAAAAACTGTGTGCTTACACAGTGCGCACAGGAACACGGAGATGGCCTATAGCTGTCTTCTACAACATCCTGGACATTGCTGCTGCTAATGCACATGTACTGTACAAGGCATGTACAGGGTCAAAGGAGTCGAGGCGAAAGTTCCAGTATAAGCTTGCAATTGAACTGAGAAATAGACACATGCAGGAACGCGCTCTGGAAAGAGAGAGAGAGAGGAGGCACTACTTGAAATGAGAAGAGTTTCTGAAGGGAAAACAACAACATGCCAAGTGCGTCAGAGTTGCAACAGAAATCGCAGTACAGAGAAATACGCCATTTGCTACAAGTACACCTGTCGGAAATGTAGGAAAGGATCTCCATTCATGTGGAAAAACTAAACAAAAAAACAGAACACTGTACATAGGAACTCACAATTTGTTGACTGTGCTCACAAATTGTTTATCAATGCTTGCCTCTTGCTTGCCTCTACTGGTGGTTGGCTCTCACTGCGGTATTGTATCACTTCCTGTTCCGGAGCACAGCGGTGTTTTTCTGTATCTGTTAGCTGTTTAATCTGCGCAGTTAGATTTATCTAGTTATCTAGATTACGATTTGTTTCCCAGTGTAATCTTTACGTGCCTTAACTAAAGCACTCCTTCTGCTGAATCACCTCTAAATTATTTACACATTATTCACTTTGCGTGTTTTTAGGAATCCGCTAGGTTAGCGTAGCTACTAGCTCTTAGCCGATTTAGCATGGCGGCTTCTCCTGTCTCTCCCCGCACTTTCTGCTCTGGTGTGAAATGTTTAGTTATTCCTCGGCCTCCTTTAGCAGTAACGGTACTTGTAATAAGTGTAGCTTATTCGTAGCTTTGGAGGCCAGGCTGGGCGAATTGGAGACTCAGCTCCGCACCGTGGAAAATTCTACAGCTAGCCAGGCCCCTGTAGTCGGTGCGGACCAAGGTAGCTTAGCCGCCGTTAGTTCCCCCCTGGCAGATCCCGAGCAGCCGGGAAAGCAGGCCGACTGGGTGACTGTGAGGAGGAAGCGTAGCCCTAAACAGAAGCCCCGTGTACACCGCCAACCCGTTCACATCTCTAACCGTTTTTCCCCACTCGACGACACACCCGCCGAGGATCAAACTCTGGTTATTGGCGACTCTGTTTTGAGAAATGTGAAGTTAGCGACACCAGCAACCATAGTCAATTGTCTTCCGGGGGCCAGAGCAGGCGACATTGAAGGAAATTTGAAACTGCTGGCTAAGGCTAAGCGTAAATTTGGTAAGATTGTAATTCACGTCGGCAGTAATGACACCCGGTTACGCCAATCGGAGGTCACTAAAATTAACATTAAATCGGTGTGTAACTTTGCAAAAACAATGTCGGACTCTGTAGTTTTCTCTGGGCCCCTCCCCAATCGGACCGGGAGTGACATGTTTAGCCGCATGTTCTCCTTGAATTGCTGGCTGTCTGAGTGGTGTCCAAAAAATGAGGTGGGCTTCATAGATAATTGGCAAAGCTTCTGTGGAAAACCTGGTCTTGTTAGGAGAGACGGCATCCATCCCACTTTGGATGGAGCAGCTCTCATTTCTAGAAATCTGGCCAATTTTCTTAATCCTCCAAACCGTGACTATCCAGGGTTGGGACCAGGAAGCAGAGTTGTAGTCTTACACACCTCTCTGCAGCTTCTCTCACCCTGCCATCCCCTCATTACCCCATCCCCGTAGAGACGGTGCCTGCTCCCAGACCACCAATAACCAGCAAAAATCTATTTAAGCATAAAAATTCAAAAAGAAAAAATAATATAGCACCTTCAACTGCACCACAGACTAAAACAGTTAAATGTGGTCTATTAACCATTAGGTCTCTCTCTTCTAAGTCCCTGTTGGTAAATGATATAATAATTGATCAACATATTGATTTATTCTGCCTAACAGAAACCTGGTTACAGCAGGATGAATATGTTAGTTTAAATGAGTCAACACCCCCGAGTCACACTAACTGTCAGAATGCTTGTAGCACGGGCCGGGGCGGAGGATTAGCAGCAATCTTCCATTCCAGCTTATTAATTAATCAAAAACCCAGACAGAGCTTTAATTCATTTGAAAGCTTGTCTCTTAGTCTTGTCCATCCAAATTGGAAGTCCCAAAAACCAGTTTTATTTGTTATTATCTATCGTCCACCTGGTCGTTACTGTGAGTTTCTCTGTGAATTTTCAGACCTTTTGTCTGACTTAGTGCTTAGCTCAGATAAGATAATTATAGTGGGTGATTTTAACATCCACACAGATGCTGAGAATGACAGCCTCAACACTGCATTTAATCTATTATTAGACTCTATTGGCTTTGCTCAAAAAGTAAATGAGTCCACCCACCACTTTAATCATATCTTAGATCTTGTTCTGACTTATGGTATGGAAATAGAAGACTTAACAGTATTCCCTGAAAACTCCCTTCTGTCTGATCATTTCTTAATAACATTTACATTTACTCTGATGGACTACCCAGCAGTGGGGAATAAGTTTCATTACACTAGAAGTCTTTCAGAAAGCGCTGTAACTAGGTTTAAGGATATGATTCCTTCTTTATGTTCTCTAATGCCATATACCAACACAGTGCAGAGTAGCTACCTAAACTCTGTAAGGGAGATAGAGTATCTCGTCAATAGTTTTACATCCTCATTGAAGACAACTTTGGATGCTGTAGCTCCTCTGAAAAAGAGAGCTTTAAATCAGAAGTGTCTGACTCCGTGGTATAACTCACAAACTCGTAGCTTAAAGCAGATAACCCGTAAGTTGGAGAGGAAATGGCGTCTCACTAATTTAGAAGATCTTCACTTAGCCTGGAAAAAGAGTCTGTTGCTCTATAAAAAAGCCCTCCGTAAAGCTAGGACATCTTTCTACTCATCACTAATTGAAGAAAATAAGAACAACCACAGGTTTCTTTTCAGCACTGTAGCCAGGCTGACAAAGAGTCAGAGCTCTACTGAGCTGAGTATTCCATTAACTTTAACTAGTAATGACTTCATGACTTTCTTTGCTAACAAAATTTTAACTATTAGAGAAAAAATTACTCATAACCATCCCAAAGACATATCGTTATCTTTGGCTGCTTTCAGTGATGCCGGTATTTGGTTAGACTCTTTCTCTCCGATTGTTCTGTCTGAGTTATTTTCATTAGTTACTTCATCCAAACCATCAACATGTTTATTAGACCCCATTCCTACCAGGCTGCTCAAGGAAGCCCTACCATTATTTAATGCTTCGATCTTAATATGATCAATCTATCTTTGTTAGTTGGCTATGTACCACAGGCTTTTAAGGTGGCGTAATTAAACCATTACTTAAAAAGCCATCACTTGACCCAGCTATCTTAGCTAATTATAGGCCAATCTCCAACCTTCCTTTTCTCTCAAAAATTCTTGAAAGGGTAGTTGTAAAACAGCTAACTGATCATCTGCAGAGGAATGGTCTATTTGAAGAGTTTCAGTCAGGTTTTAGAATTCATCATAGTACAGAAACAGCATTAGTGAAGGGTTACAAATTATCTTCTTATTGGCCTCGGACAGTGGACTCATCTCTGTGCTTGTTTCTGTTAGACCTCAATGCTGCTTTTGATACTGTTGACCATAAAATTTTATTACAGAGATTAGAGCATGCCATAGGTATTAAAGGCACTGCGCTGCGGTGGTTTGAATCATATTTGTCTAATAGATTACAATTTGTTCATGTAAATGGGGAATCTTCTTCACAGACTAAAGTTAATTATGGAGTTCCACAAGGTTCTGTGCTAGGACCAATTTTATTCACTTTATACATGCTTCCCTTAGGCAGTATTATTAGACGGTATTGCTTAAATTTTCATTGTTACGCAGATGATACCCAGCTTTATCTATCCATGAAGCCAGAGGACACACACCAATTAGCTAAACTGCAGGATTGTCTTACAGACATAAAGACATGGATGACCTCTAATTTCCTGCTTTTAAACTCAGATAAAACTGAAGTTATTGTACTTAGCCCCACAAATCTTAGAAACATGGTGTCTAACCAGATCCTTACTCTGGATGGCATTACCCTGACCTCTAGTAATACTGTGAGAAATCTTGGAGTCATTTTTGATCAGGATATGTCATTCAAAGCGCATATTAAACAAATATGTAGGACTGCTTTTTTGCATTTACGCAATATCTCTAAAATCAGAAAGGTCTTGTCTCAGAGTGATGCTGAAAAACTAATTCATGCATTTATTTCCTCTAGGCTGGACTATTGTAATTCATTCATTCATTCATTCCCTAAAAAGCCTTCAGTTAATTCAAAATGCTGCAGCTAGAGTACTGACGGGGACTAGAAGGAGAGAGCATATCTCACCCATATTGGCCTCTCTTCATTGGCTTAAAACTTTCCTTTTTGCTAAAGCTTATAGTTAGGGCTGGATCAGGTGACCCTGAACCATCCCTTAGTTATGCTGCTATAGACGTAGACTGCTGGGGGTTCCATGATGCACTGTTTCTTTCTCTTTTTGCTCTGTATGCACCACTCTGCATTTAATCATTAGTGATCGATCTCTGCTCCCCTCCACAGCATGTCTTTTCCTGGTTCTCTCCCTTAGCCCCAACCAGTCCCAGCAGAAGACTCTCCCTCCCTGAGCCTGGTTCTGCTGGAGGTTTCTTCCTGTTAAAAGGGAGTTTTTCCTTCCACTGTAGCAAGTGCTTGCTCACAGGGGGTCGTTTTGACCGTTGGGGTTTTACATAATTATTGTATGGCCTTGCCTTACAATATAAAGCGCCTTGGGGCAACTGTTTGTTGTGATTTGGTGCTATATAAAAAAAATTGATTGATTGATTGATTGATTTCTCTTGAATATTTTTATGTGTGAAATAAATGTTGTTTTTTCACTGAAGTCCTTTGTTTGGTCTATCCTTCAATTTAGGCCAGGGGTGCCCAACCCTGGTCCTCAAGACCTGTTTTCCTACATGTCTCCCTCTTTCAACACAGTCTGAGTGGGGCAAGGGAGCAGGTAGTGATCTAATTTGCAGCTCAAAGGAACCAGTCAAGAGGGTGATCACCACAACACTAATTTGAGAGGGGGAGGAGGGCCTTGCAGCAGCAGAAAGTTCCAGCCGTTCTAGTTAAATGACCTTTGGAGTTTGCCCACACCCGCTTTTCTACCTGAAACTGTTTTGTGTTGTCCAGATGAGCTGCAGTGCCCGTGGTGGTGTTTCTTTTTTTTTTTTTTTGTCTGCAAACTGAGCAGTTGATTAAAATGCTATTGTAACTTCTGCACCATCTGTGCTGTACTCTGTACTTCAGAATGTCCAGCTTATTTTCTGACTGTAACACATTTACGTTGTGATGTCATTCCTACTTGTGATTTACAGCTTCCAAGGTAAATGAAATGCGGCATTAAGACTGGCTGCCATCGTGTGAGGGTCACATTTTCCAGCAGTGAAATTGGTTGCAGAAACAAACTTGTAAGACTTACTGGTGATGTTTGATGTTTTGGTGGTGCCATTGAACCATCTGTTCAGCTCTGATTAATTTGCACTGGTTGACTGCTTTCTTATATTGTTCCATGTGCTTTTTTAGGGTCTTTTGTTCTTCAGATAACCACCTTTTTATTGAACACAATAAAACAGATCATAGAAAATCATACACATCTTCTCATAGACTCTACATTATCATACAATGAAAGTTTCAAAATACAGAGAAATATAACGTAAGCATTATGAAAAAAAAAAAAAAAAATAGAGGACCAGGAGTTTTTACGAATCACAAGGCATACAATGTTGTTTTTAAAAAAAAACCTTAAAGTCTTATAATTCAAATAAGCAAGAAACAACATATATCTCCACAGATCTTTCTAGCCATTTTGTTGGAGTATAATTTTTTAAGGGATAGAAAAAACAATTTGAAATCATTTATAAACCAGTCAAAGGAGGGTTTGCTATTTCTCCACTTACTACAATGAATATGATATTTACCTAATAATCAAATTTACTATATCAGAGACATTGGATTTCACAAAATCCATATAAAATAATATATAAGAAATCTCAAAGGCTGGGATGTCATTATTCTCAGTAACAACCAATTTTTTATTTCTACCCAAAACCTCCAGGACACGGTGTCAGGAAAAAAAAAAATGTTCTACTGTTTCATCTATTTAAACAGTTCTCTTCTTCTGACATCTTCTCCAGGACGGCATCCCATGTACGAGGTCTATTAGAAAAGTATCCGACCTTATTATTTTTTTC
The DNA here is from genome assembly GCF_902500255.1 of Thalassophryne amazonica. Taxonomy (NCBI): domain Eukaryota; kingdom Metazoa; phylum Chordata; class Actinopteri; order Batrachoidiformes; family Batrachoididae; genus Thalassophryne; species Thalassophryne amazonica. The sequence goes on along the minus strand of NC_047108.1, from coordinate 110,865,602 downwards.
AAAACCATATGGATTTGAATCACGTGTGATTGCGTCAGACAAGCTTGAACCCTCGTGCGCATGCGTGAGTTTTTTCCACGCCTGTCGGTTGCATCATTCGCCTGTGAGCATGGCTTTGAGTGAGGAGTGGTCCACCCCCTCGGCGGATTTTCATTGTCAGGAAATGGCGGAATGATTTGGGCTTTTTTTTCCATCAGAATTTTTTTCAGAAACTGTAGAGACTGGCAGCTGGAAACCATTCGAAAAATTTATCTGGCTTTCAGTGAAAATTTTACGGGCTTCACAGAGAATAAGGACTGTTACTGTCGCTTTAAGGACGCTCGGCGCGCCACGCTCCGTGCCGCCATCGAGAGCCACAAACCACCGGATCATTTCTAAACAGATGGCTCTGTGGATCCGAGACCGTCGTGTGCACTTTCTCTGGTTATCACAAGAGCTGGACATCAGCCATTTTCCGGCAGATTTCATTTTTAACAAGAGATTTTGTCATGGAAAGCCGAGCGGAGGCTTCACCGCGTCGCGGCGGTGCCGCATGGGCACACAGCAACGCCGTGATGAAGCCTCACGGGACATGTTCTGGCATGTCCAGGCACATCCACAATTTCTCGGATAATCACTCGATGGAAAAACCACCGACAGCTGTCTGAACGCCATCTCAAAGCCGTCCTGTGAGACCAAAACGGAGGTGTTCCTTTGTCTTGCTCCATCAGCAAATCGGTCGTGACGCGCAAAGCCTCCGCTCGGCTTTCCATGACAAAAATCTCTTGTTAAAAGTGAAATCTGCCGGAAAATGGTTGATGTCCAGCTCTTGTGATAACCAGAGAAAGTGCACACGACGGTCTCGGATCCACAGAGCCATCCGTTTTAGAAATAATACGGTGGTTTGTGGCTCTCGATGGCGGCACGGAGCGCGGCACGCCGAGCGTCCCTTACAACCGTCCTTAAAGCGACAGTAACAGTCCTTATCTCTGTGAAGCCCGTAAAATTTTCACCGAAAGCCAGATAAATTTTTCGAATGGTTTCCAGCTGCCAGTCTCTAACAGTTTTCTGAAAAATTCTGATGGAAAAAAAGCCCAAATCATTCCGCCATTTCCTGACAATGAAATCCGCAGAGGGGGTGGACACTCCTCACTCAAAGCCTGCTCACAGGTGAATGAAGCAACCGACAGGCGTGGAAAAACTTGAGGGTTCAAGCTTGTCTGACGCAATCACACGTGATTCAAATCCATATGGTTTTTGAAAAAATAATAAGGTCAGATACTTTTCTAATAGACCTTGTATCCCCATTTTTAGATGAAGAAAGCGTGAGTATGTCGCCCATTGGCAAGTGGTAGGCACAGCTAACCAAAAGTTAGTTTTGATAACTGGTAATCAGCTAACTGAAAAGTTGTCTGGCAGTTTGTGAGTGCATTGTGTATGTGTGTCTCCCTCCTCTTCCCTGTCCTGTGTATCTGTGACTATGGTGGTCCGGTTATACAGTGTTCTGACTACTGACAACGTTGTGTTCTGTGGGGTGTTTCTGATGTCCAGAGCAAATATTGGTCCGTGTGAGTGGGTTTCCTGTGTATTTTAAGTTTGATGCTGCCGTCTGTGTTATGGTGTATTTTTAAGTCCAAAAAAATCTATTTCATTGTTTGTTTCCTCTTCGTACGTGAATTTGATGCTGCCTGTCTGGTCTGTGGTGTTGAGGTGATCTGTAAGCTGTTGTGTGTGTCCAGTTTTTATTTTTTCTAGAATGTCATCGACGTACTTTTTCCAAAACGATATGTTACAATCTGCTGGTGCTGTGGATATGGCTTGTTGTTCCAGATGCTCCATGAAAAACCCGCTCATAATGACTGATAACGGGTCTCCCATGGCGAAGCCTTCAGTCTGTTTGTATATGGTGTTGTTGTATTGAAAGTAAGTGGATGTGGCAATGAATCTGAGTAGTGACATGATGTCTTCAACTGTCAGTTTGGTTCGTTTCCGGAGTGATTTGTCCTTACTGAGTCTACTGTGTACGATGTTGAGTGTGGCTTCTACTGGGGTTTTTGTGAAAAGTGATATGACATCGTGTGATATGAATATTTCATCCTGTCCTATGGTGATTTGTTGTAAGTCCTTTGACAGTTGTTGTGAGTTCCTGCAGTCCGAGAAGGGGTTTTATGATTTCTACAAGAGATTTGGAAAGGTTATAAGTGACGGATCCTATGCTATCGACAATGGGGCGGAGTGGTGTGTCAGACTTGTGTATTTTCGGCATGCCATATATCCGGGGGGTGATGGTGGCTGTGGGCACCACATGGTTGTATGAGTCCTGAGTTATTTTGTTCTCAGCTAACATGGGTTTGAGTAATGATTTAAGAGTCCTTTTTAGTTGTTCTGTTGGGTCTTTTTGCAGTGTGTGGTATGTGTTGTGGTCCTTAAGCAGGATGTCCATTTTGTTGTTGTAACTGTCCCTATCCATAACTACTGTGGTGCGACCTTTGTCTGCTGGTAGTATAATGATGTCGTCCTGTTTACCTAGTGTATGTATGGTTCTCCTTTCTTCCTTGGTGATGTTACTGGGTGGTAAATGTGCGGTTTTGAGAATGTCTGCTACCTCATTGCGTTAATGCTGATTTCTTTCCCTGATTGTGTATGGATTGACAAGCTAATTCTGTGGCTAAAATGAATTCCTCGTATGGTATTGTGTCCAGTGTTATTGCGTAGTTGAGTCCTTTTGCTAATACTTGTGTTTCTGTGTGTGTGAGTTGATGTTGTGAGTAGTTTTTTACCCAATTGTCCGGCACAGCTGCGTGTTTTGTTGTGTCCCTGTTAGCTTTTGTTTTGGTTAAGAGTTTGTCCAGTTTTTCGATGTGTCTCTTCTTGGTTTTTATGAATTCCTTTTCGTATTGTTGTTTTAAATGCTCTGTCATGTCCGCGTTTATTTCAGGTTGTGGATTGTAGATGCATTTAAAATCCTGCCTTTTTTCCTCGATGTCTGCGTTGATTTGTGTGATGTTGTGTGTAATAATCCGTATCCGTTCTTTAACCAGGGCCTTACGTGCTTTGCGTACGATGTCCTCAGAGTTCCTGGTCTTTATCGGGTTTCTGATGTATAAACTCCTCGGGATTATTCCCTCGTCCCAGCACCTCAGATGGAAGCGTAGGTGGTTCTTGTACCGCGCTAACTTTAAAAATTGATGTTCCACCGCCCGGCATGCCTTGACACCGCTTGGTCCAAAACTTTCATATAAACATTTGTGAAATTTCATACTGTCTTCTTAAGTTAACTATTTAAACAGTTCTTTTAGTCAGACAGGGAAGATTGTTTTACCTGCTTTACATGTTTCGGCTACTTCCTGTAGCCTTCCTCAGAAGCGTCACAAGATGGGGAAGTGACGTGTCCTGTAGGCTGCTACTTCTTGGTTTGGCCAGACAGCAGGGGGATCTTACGCCCCCTACTGTCTGACATCTAAGGAGAAGACGTCTGACGTCTGAAGTAGCCGAAACATGTAAAGCAGGTAAATCAATCTTCCCTGTCTGACTAAAAGAACTGTTTAAATAGTTAACTTAAGAAGACAGTATGAAATTTCACTGTTTCATCTGCTGCATTACAGAAGGCACACAGTTCAACTTCAAATTATTATTATTATTATTATTATTATTTTAATTCTGCTACTGGGTAGAGCTTATAAAGTATCTTAAAATGAGTTTTCTTCATCTTTGGGGAAATAAGACATTCAATATATTTAGAGTGAGCTTTTACCATCACAGAGACAGTTACTTTATCAGCAAGGTTGGGTAGGATTACTTTGAAAGAATACATGTGGATTACATGTATGTATGCACATACATTTGGATTACTTGTAATCTGATTACTTTTGGATTACATTTCAAAGTAATCCTACCCAACCTCTGGTGTTTTAAATCTTCTGTTATAATCTTAAAATACTACAGATTTTAAGGCAGCACTAATCAATTTGTTATTCATCAATCATTAATCATCAATTTTGGTAATACCAGTTGAACATAATAAGGTATTGAATCAATGACAGGGTTTGCTTTAAAAATCTTACTGTGTTTCATCTGAGTACAAATAATCTATTTTTCTGACCAAGCTTCCAACCATCACCACGGGCAAGGTGGCTTAAGTGTCTTTCCCAAGGACACAACAGTAATATACAGATTTTATTTTTTTATTTATTTATTGACTGATTGGGAGCCAGATTCGAACCACTGACCCTTCGGTCACAAGATGGCTTGCTCTACCAATTGAGCTATCGCCACCATGATGAAAAACCAGCTTATGGAACTTAGATAACTTAACAGGAAACCTTTTGTACCTCCATATCACATTTTAGAAGGAATTCAAGCCCTCCTACTTTTTAAACTCAGGATGTCTGAATATGAAACCACTTGGACTCCAGCTGTGACAAATATGGTTTGTGAGAACTGATTCCAGCTGCAGGTTTGCATCATTTCATGCTTTGAAATCATTTTTAATTAGATTGAAGTCGAGCTCTGGAGTTTTCCAGCTGAAGAGTTGCTGTTTTCGGTGACTAAACCTCACAAAAATGTTCTCACTGACATCAGTTTAAAATAGTAAAAAATAAAAAATCCATCTCTGATGCTGACAATATTAAATTTAGTTTATTTGATCAATATGAGTCACATTTAATGAAAATGAAATGAGAATCTGGAATTGTGACACGAGGACATCGGTGTGTCCCTGGCTTCATGGTCAGTGTGCAAAGGTGTGAAAGTGTCATACAGCACGTGCACGTCAACACACAACAGAGGAGGGCAGAGGGCGTGTCCCAATAAAAGCTTTTAGGAGGTTTCAGACAGGAGCGGGTCGGAGCTTGTGCTGCACTTGTGTGGGCGTGTGTGTCCTTTCCTTAACGTGTGTCTTTTTTGTCGGCAGGTGTGCGTCCACGTGTGCACCGTGTTGTTTACGGCCTGGCCGCTGTGCTCACAGGCAGCGAGGCTGCGGTGTGGCACCGACCTCCTCAGTGACCTCATGTTTGTGTGTGGTGACCGTGGGATCTACTTGGGTGAGTGGACTGTCCATAAAAAAACAATAACAACAACAAAAAAAAAAACAAAAACGGTGGACTGTCCATAAAAAAAACAACAAAAAACGAAAACGGTGGACTGTCCATAAAAAAAACAACAAAAAACGAAAACGGTGGACTGTCCATAAAAAAAACAACAACAAAAAACAAAAACAGTGGACTGTCCATAAAAAAAACAACAACAAAAACAAAAACGGTGGACTGTCCATAAAAAAAACAACAAAAAACAAAACAGTGGACTGTCCATAAAAAACAACAACAAAAAACAAAAACAGTGGACTGTCCATAAAAAAAAACAACAAAAAACAAAAACAGTGGACTGTCCATAAAAAACAACAACAAAAAACAAAAACAGTGGACTGTCCATAAAAAAAAACAACAAAAAACGAAAACGGTGGACTGTCCATAAAAAAAACAACAAAAAACGAAAACGGTGGACTGTCCATAAAAAAAACAATAACAACAAAAAAAAAAACAAAAACGGTGGACTGTCCATAAAAAAAAACAACAAAAAACGAAAACGGTGGACTGTCCATAAAAAAAAAACAACAAAAAACGAAAACGGTGGACTGTCCATAAAAAACAATAACAACAACAAATGAAAACGGTGGACTGTCCATAAAAACAACAACAACAAACGAAAACGGTGGACTGTCCATAAAAAAACAATAACAACAACAAACGAAAACGGTGGACTGTCCATAAAAAAAACAACAAAAAACAAAAACAGTGGACTGTCCATAAAAAAAACCAACAAAAAACAAAAACGGTGGACTGTCCATAAAAAAAACCCAACAAAAAACAAAAACGGTGGACTGTCCATAAAAAAAACAACAAAAAACAAAAACGGTGGACTGTCCATAAAAAAAAAAACAACAAAAAACAAAAACGGTGGACTGTCCATAAAAAAACAACAAAAAACAAAAACGGTGGACTGTCCATAAAAAACAATAACAACAACAACAAACAAAAACGGTGGACTGTCCATAAAAAACAATAACAACAACAACAAACGAAAACGGTGGACTGTCCATAAAAAACAACAACAAACGAAAATGGTGGACTGTCCATAAAAAACAACAAAAAACGAAAACGGTGGACTGTCCATAAAAAAACAACAAACAAAAACGGTGGACTGTTCATAAAAAAAACAATAACAACAACAACAACAAATGAAAACGGTGGACTGTCCATAAAAAAAACAACAAACGAAAACGGTGGACTGTTCATAAAAAAAACAACAACAACAAACGAAAACGGTGGACTGTCCATAAAAAACAATAACAACAACAACAACAAAAAAAACCAAACGGTGGGACTGTCCATAAAAAAAACAATAACAACAACAACAACAAAAAAAACAAACGGTGGACTGTCCATAAAAAAAAACAACAACAACAGCAAACGAAAACGGTGGACTGTCCATAAAAAAAAACAACAACAAATGCAAACGGTGGACTGTCCATAAAAAAACAATAACAAACGAAAACGGGGGATTGTCCCTATAAAAAAAAAAAATGTGGACTGTCCCTGAGAAAAGTGGACTGTCCCAAAAAAAAAAAGAAAAGTGGATTGTCTTAGTCTGTCTTCTGTCTCACTCTGTCTTCGGTCTCTGTCCCTAAAAAAAAAAAGTGGACTGTCTTACTCTGTCTTCTGTCTCACTCCCTGTTCTGTCTCACTCTGTATTCTGTCCCTGTCCCTAAAAAAAAAGTGGACTGTCTTACTCTGTCTTCTGTCTCACTCTGTCTTCTGTCTCTGTCCCTAAAAAAAAAGTGGACTGTCTTAGTCTGTCTTCTGTCTCACTCACTGTTCTGTCTCACTCTGTCTTCTGTCTCTGTCCCTAAAAAAAAAAAAAAAAGAAGTGGACTGTCTTACTCTGTCTTCTGTCTCTGTCCCTAAAAAAAAAAGTGGACTGTCTTACTCTGTCTTCTGTCTCACTCCCTGTTCTGTCTCACTATGTCTTCTGTCTCTGTCCCTAAAAAAAATGGACTGTCTTACTCTGTCTTCTGTCTCACTCCCTGTTCTGTCTCAATCCCTGTTCTGTCTCACTCCCTGTTCTGTCTCACTCCGTCTTCTGTCTCTGTCCCTAAAAAAATGGACTGTCTTACTCTGTCTTCTGTCTCACTCCCTGTTCTGTCTCAATCCCTGTTCTGTCTCACTCCCTGTTCTGTCTCACTCCGTCTTCTGTTTCACTCCGTCTTCTGTCTCAGTCCCTGTTCTGTCTCACTCTGTCTTCTGTCTCACTCCCTGTTCTGTCTCACTCTACTTCACTTCAAATGCGGTTGTGATCAAACGTTTCCGTCCCCCTGTCCTTCACACCGTGTGTTGTCCCCTTTAACATCAGTGACAGTTTGGAGTCTTCTGTGGACATTGTGGACGAGGCTCTGATGGTGAAGCTGCCAAATGCAGACAGTATGACACTCTGTGGTAAATCTAACTGAAGGAGAAGAGTGAGGAAAGCCACCAAGACACCCAAACAACCCAGAAGAACTTACAGGCTTCTGTGGCTGTGATTGGAGGAATTGTGGGCAGTGCATGTTTTGTGTGTTGTAGAGCTGAGGAGGATTTTCTTTCACCAAAACAGATCAAATCCAGGTTTGCATTTCAGATGTGCCTTCTGGCAATTTGTAGCTGAACTTTCAGGTCTTCTTTTGAAGAAAACCCTCCTCTGTACCACTTCATCATGAAGCTGGACAACAGCACCGGGTCACGACAGCGCTGTCTGGGCCGGATCCTGGATTCCCAGATCCAAACAGTGTTTGTTTGGAAACGCTGGAGAACAGCTGCTTGGTGAAGTCGTCCTCATAGCCTTTCACCCGTTCACACCAAGGCCACGTGCGAGCCGTATCACTGGACCGCTGAGCTGATAGCTTTGTTAGAAAACCGCTTATCAGACTGCCGTCATGACGAGGACGGAACAGAGCGGCCAGCTGCACCAGAAAAACAAATCCATCTTATCAACACACACATATATGTGTGTGTTTTTCTGTGCATATATGTATACATATACACACACACAGTGTTTGTGTTCTCTCCGCGTTCGTGTGGCGTTTGTATGTTCTCTGTCCATGTGGGTTCCCTCTGAGTGATAATTCTCTATTGGTAGTTGAGAGATTTTATATACTTCATTAATTTAATGTGGTTTAATGGTTGAATCACAGGTTTGGTGGATTAGAAACTTTAAATTGTCTGTAGGTGTGAATGTGTTTGTTTGCCTCTATGTGATCCTGTGACAGACTGGCGTCCTGTCCAGGGTGAACCCGTCTCACACCCTCTGACTGCTGGGTTAGGCAAGTGACCCTTAATTGGAGGAGAAGGTTGAAGCTGAATATTTGAATAACTGAATAAATGCACTAAAATATACATTTAAAGATTTTCTTTTTTTTTTTTTTTTTTGGTTGGGGGGGTGGGGGCGGTGATTTCGGCTAGATTACTCGTATAGTGGATTTATCCATACGCTGGTATTGGGGACTCTTGTAGTTGTAGTAATAGTAATGATAACAATACAATTTTAATAAAAAAAAATGTATTTTTAACTTCTAAAACACTGTTCATTCAATATTTCTGAGTGTTGTAGTTTTACTTCTGTACAAATTAGAATTGATGAGACAAATAAAAAAAATCTGTTTCCTTGAAAAAAAATTTAAACCTGTTTCTTATGCCAAGATTGCACCAGAAGGCTCCAAAAGTTTTTCCATCCATTCCATTTTCCTCCGCTTTATCCGGCCGGAGTCAGGTCGCGGGGGCAGCAGCTCAAGCAAAGCCACCCAGACCTCTCGATCCACACACACCTCCCCCAGCTCCTCCGGGGGAACCCCAAGGCGTTCCCAAGCCAGCTGAGAGATGTAGTCCCTCCAGCGTGTCCTGGGTCTTCCCAGAACGTTTGATTGTAACGTTAGCAAAAACATTTTGAGAGCGTTAGGCCAAACATTCTCAGTACGTTTGTACTTAGAAGATATAAAAGTAAAGTAAGTGCCTTCAGCTGCTCCCTTGTTTTCCCTCGGGGTCGCCACACTGGATCCAAGGTGGGTCTGCATGTTGATTTGGCTCATGTTTTACACCGGATGCCCTTCCTGACACAACTCCACGTTACATGGAGAAATGTGGTAGGGTTTGAACCACAAACCTTCCACACTGAAATCAAGCGCAGTAACCACTTAACCACCACCCCTACATCTAATATGTAAAGGTGTGTGTGTGTGCCCATGTGTGCGTGTTTTTATAAGCAAGTGACACCAGACTTGCTGTGGTGACTGGGAGCACCAAGGGGGAGGTCACTGGGGCCCTTAGGTTGAAAGCATATGTGCGCGAACACACACACGGTCAGCCTTATTTATTAGATCTTGACCCGCTCACTGGAGCCCTTATTTTCACAGTTCACGTGGTACTCAGTTCAGGTAGCAAACATCACACTTTACTTACTACATGGTAGCGGCTGACTAGGGTGCACTTTAATTACAACTACATCAGAACGGGCCAACGTGCACTGTGTGCAAGTTAAAATGTACCTGCTGTGTGTCAGAGTGTTGCAGTGAGCTTTCATACGATGCAAAAATCTCAAAAAACCTCCCCAGAACATTATACAAAAATAAGGTCCGTACCCAGCTAACAAAATAAAGTTCCCAAAAACTTAAAAGGACGATTGTCAAATGTTATCAGAACATTCAGTTTGTTTCATTTATATAGCGCCAAATCCCAACAAAGTTGCCTCAAGACGCTTCACACAGTAAGGTCTAACCTTACCAACCCTCAGGGCAAGAACACAGGTGACAGTGGTAAGAAAAAACTCCCTCTGATGATTTGAGGAAGAAACCTCAAGCAAACCAGACTCAAAGGGGTGACCCTCTGCTTAGGTCATTCTATAAGGCACCTTTACACATGCGCGCATTTAACCCCTGTACTGCCGTGCAATTTGTTGTGCCAGTGCGACCCGCTTTGTCCCGCTGGATGCCACACTTTGTCATCCTCAATCAGATGAGCTGCGCTGTGGTGTGCAACGCTGACGCACTGACACAGTGTTTTTCAATTGTTTGTGCAATGTTCACATGTACAGTAGTTCACATAATTCATGCATGCCAGAGATTTTGAACATTACTAAATTTTCTTTGCACACTTGCATGAAGGTGCACACAGTTTATGAGTTTACTCTCTGGCACAGCAGATTGGGTGCCAATGCAGGGGTCAAATTCGTGCAAGTGTCAAGGTACCTTAATAGTTACAAGGGTTTTACAAAGTTTTACAAAGGTGAAGAAACAGAAAACAGGAACTCAAAAGAACATGACATAACATACAAATAATGAATGTTTATGAGTTCAATGGTACAAATATTTCATGAGGTGAAAGTTGGAACAAGGCGAAGCCAAGCTGCATGAAACATTCCAACTTTTCAAAATTGATGTCGATGTCTCACTGGACAAAGAACCATCATTTCAGTCTTATCAGAGGTTAAAAAGAGGAAATTGCTAGACATCCAACTTCTCACTGATGCAAGGCAATCTTCTAAGGATTTTATGTGGATGAGATTACCAGCAGTTATCGGCGTGTGTAACTGAGTATCATCAGCATAGCAGTGAAAGGTAATCCCAAAACGCTGCAATATGTGCCTCAAAAGCAGGGGGCCTAAGACAGACCCCTGTGGAACCTCAAATTTCATGTCACTAAGGTTAGATGTAGTGGTATTGTACAAAACACACTGAGAATGACTGGTTAGGTATGACGTCAATCACGCAAGGGCACTCTCAGTAATCCCAAAATGATTCTCCAGAGTATCAAGTAGAATATGATCCACAGTATCAAACGCAGCACTGAGATCGAACAGCACCAGAACCATACTGGTGTCTGAATCCATTGCAAGCTGAAGATCATTCACCACTTTATTCTCTGTGAAATAATATTTTCTAAAGTAGACTGCAGTGGCTCAAAGAGATTATTCTCAGCCAGGTGGTCCACGAGCTGCCGTGAAATTTTAGAACAAAATGATCAATTTGATATCGGCCTATAGTTTTTCAATACACTAGGATCAAGATTAGGTTTCTTAAGTAATGGTTTAATCGCTGCAGATCTGAAACATTTAAGAACAGATCCAGAAGTTAATGAGAGATTAATAATTTCCAGCACAGTCGACCCGAGAGTGGGCCACAGGTCCTTAAACAGTTTTGTTGGTATAGAATCAAATAAGCAGGTTATGCTTTTTGTAGATGTTACGAGTTTCATCAGCGCATCTTGTGAGATACTATCAGTTTCTGTAAATCTAGGTAATACCCAGTGAACATTAACTGTAAAGTTCTCAGAACATATATACAGTAGTGTTCAGAATAATAGTAGTGCCATGTGACTAAAAAGATTAATCCAGGTTTTGAGTATATTTCTTATTGTTACATGGGAAACAAGGTACCAGTAGTTTCAGTAGATTCTCACAAATCCAACAAGACCAAGCATTCATGATATGCACACTCTTAAGGCTATGAAATTGGGCTATTAGTAAAAAAAAGTAGAAAAGGGGGTGTTCACAATAATAGTAGCATCTGCTGTTGACGCTACAAACTCAAAACTATCATGTTCAAACTGCTTTTTTAGCAATCCTGTGAATCACTAAACTAGTTAACATCTGTGAGGCATTAATTTTGTTGGTCTGGAACCAAGATTTTTCTCGTTTACTAGTGTGCTTGGGGTCACCCATTTCAAGGGCATGTCCTCTTCAGCATAAGGCAACATGACCTGTTCAAGTATTTTGACATATCCAAACTGATCCATGATACCTGGTATGCGATATATAGGCCCAACACCATAGTAGGAGAAGCATGCCCATATCATGATGCTTGCACCACCATGCTTCACTGTCTTCACTGTGAACTGTGGCTTGAATTCAGAGTTTGGGGGTCGTCTCACAAACTGTCTGTGGCCCTTGGACCCAAAAAGAACAATTTTACTCATCAGTCCACAAAATATTCCTCCATTTCTCTTTAGACCAGTTTATGTGTTCTGTGGCAAATTGTAACCTCTTCTGCACATGTCTTTTATTTAACAGAGGGACTTTGTGGGGGATTCTTGCAAATAAATTAGCTTCACACAGGCATCTTCTAATTGTCACAGCACTTACAGGTAACTCCAGACTGTTTTTGATCATCCTGGAGCTGATCAATGGGTGAGCCTTTGCCATTCTTGTTATTCTTCTATCCATTTTGATGGTTGTTTTCCATTTTCTTCTCTGTTTTTTTGTCCATTTTAAAGCATTGGAGATCATTGTAGATGGACAGCCTATAATTTTTTGCACCTGCGTATAGGTTTTCCCCTCTCCAATCAACTTTTTAATCAAACTATGCTGTTCTTCTGAACAATGTCTTGAATGTCCCATTTTCCTCAGGATTTCAAAGAGAAAAGCATGTTCAACAGGTGCTGGCTTCATCCTTACATAGGGGACACCTGATTCACACCTGTTTGTTCCACAAAATTGACAAACTCACTGACTGAATGCCACACTACTATTATTGTGAACACCCCCTTTTCTACTTTTTTTTTTTTACTAATAGCCCAATTTCATAGCCTTAAGAGTGTGCATATCATGAATGCTTGGTCTTGTTGGATTTGTGAGAATCTACTGAATCTACTGGTACCTTGTTTCCCATGTAACAATAAGAAATATACTCAAAACCTGGATTAATCTTTTTAGTCACATAAAAGTAAGTCCCTTCGGCTGCTCCCTTGTTTTTTGTACTCGGGGTCGCCACAGCAAATCCAAAGTGGATCTGCATGTTAAATTGGCACAAGTTTTACGCCGGATGTCCTTCCTGACACAACTCCACATTACATGGAGAAATGTGGTAAGGGTGGGATTAGAACCGGGAACCTTCTGCACTGAAACCAAGTACATTAACCACTTGGCCACCACCCCTACTAATCTTTTTAGTCACATAGCACTACTATTATTCTGAACACTACTGTATATATGTATGTATATATACTCAACAAAAATATAAACGCAACACTTTTGGTTTTGCTCCCATTTTGTATGAGATGAACTCAAAGATCTAAAACTTTTTCCACATACACAATATCACCATGTCCCTCAAATATTGTTCACAAACCAGTCTAAATCTGTGATAGTGAGCACTTCTCCTTTGCTGAGATAATCCATCCCACCTCACAGGTGTGCCATACCAAGATGCTGATTAGACACCATGATTAGTGCACAGGTGTGCCTTAGACTGCCCACAATAAAAGGCCACTCTGAAAGGTGCAGTTTTATCACACAGCACAATGCCACAGATGTCGCAAGATTTGAGGGAGTGTGCAATTGGCATGCTGACAGCAGGAATGTCAACCAGAGCTGTTGCTCGTGTATTGAATGTTCATTTCTCTACCATAAGCCCTCTCCAAAGGCGTTTCAGAGAATTTGGCAGTACATCCAACCAGCCTCACAACCGCAGACCACGTGTAACCACACCAGCCCAGGACCTCCACATCCAGCATGTTCACCTCCAAGATCGTCTGAGACCAGCCACTCGGACAGCTGCTGAAACAATCGGTTTGCATAACCAAAGAATTTCTGCAGAAACTGTCAGAAACCATCTCAGGGAAGCTCATCTGCATGCTTGTCATCCTCATCGGGGTCTCGACCTGACTCCAGTTCGTCGTCGTAACTGACTTGAGTGGGCAAATGCTCACATTTGCTGGCGTTTGGCATGTTGGAGAGGTGTTCTCTTCACGGATGAATCCCGGTTCACACTGTTCAGGGCAAATGGCAGACAGCGCGTGTGGCGTCGTGTGGGTGAGCGGTTTTCTGATGTCAATGTTGTGGATCGAGTGGCCCATGGTGGCGGTGGGGTTATGGTATGGGCAGGCGTCTGTTATGGACGAAGAACACAGGTGCATTTTATTGATGGCATTTTGAATGCACAGAGATACCGTGACGAGATCCTGAGGCCCATTGTTGTGCCATACATCCAAGAACATCACCTCATGTTGCAGCAGGATAATGCACGGCCCCATGTTGCAAGGATCTGTACACAATTCTTGGAAGCTGAAAATGTCCCAGTTCTTGCATGGCCGGCATACTCACCGGACATGTCACCCACTGAGCATGTTTGGGATGCTCTGGACCGGCGTATACGACAGCGTGTACCAGTTCCTGCCAATATCCAACAACTTCGCACAGCCATTGAAGAGGAGTGGACCAACATTCCACAGGCCACAATTGACAACCTGATCAACTCTATGCGAAGGAGATGTGTTGCACTGCATGAGGCAAATGGTGGTCACACCAGATACTGACTGGTATCCCCCCCCCAATAAACCAAAACTGCACCTTTCAGAGTGGCCTTTTATTGTGGGCCGTCTAAGGCACACCTGTGCACTAATCATGGTGTCTTATCAGCATCTTGATATGGCACACCTGTGAGGTGGGATGGATTATCTCAGTAAAGGAGAAGTGCTCACTATCACAGATTTAGACTGGTTTGTGAACAATATTTCAGGGAAATGGTGATATTGTGTATGTGGAAAAAGTTTTAGATCTTTGAGTTCATCTCATACAAAATGGGAGCAAAACCAAAAGTGTTGCATTTATATTTTTGTTAAGTATATATATGTATGTATGTATATATATATATATATATATATATATATATATATATTTTGTTTTCTTTTGTTTTGTTTTTGTGGTTCCCAGAACGTTTGATAGTACCGTCATCACAAACATTTTGAGAACATTTTTAAGGAAAGTTTCTTTTTCGTTCCCAGAACATTCTGGTAACGTTACCTAAAGTCATAGTTTAGTCATTGAAAGAAATTTGGAGGAAGAAAGACGGTGAGACTAGAATTAATATATTTGTCAAATTTCCTTCAACTACAAACATGACTTGTCAATATATGAAAGGAAGTAATAATACCCATAAACTAAAGATAGCCAATATATAATGTTACTAATACATTATGTGTTAGCCGGGCACCACCTGTGTATTTTGACCTCATGTGACACCTGGGACTAGATTCCTCCCAGGATCTGGGCTCTGGTCCTGTTGCTGAGGGTGAGTTTTATTTCAGTAAGTGTCTTTCAAGGGCAGTTATTCAAGAATTATCAGTTCTTCTGACTCTGACATCAGCAGGTTATCAGCTGAAACAGGCACACAACGTTTCTCGAGTACTGGCAGTACTGGACTGACTGTCAAGTCAACCAAAAAAAGATTTGATAATTTTTTATGAGGGGAGAAATTAGTCACTTCGTGTGATCAGTGATGGCCAAAAATATCACCTAAAACCCCAAGAAAAGACCACTTCCATATGGACGGTCATACACACAGTCGTAAAGGCGGTCCGTATGACACCACATCACAAACTCTCACACGGTCAGTGTCTGTTGGTCGTAAAGGCGGTCCGTATGACACGACCATCACAAAGTGTCACATGATCACAAACTCTCACACGGTCAGTGTCTGTCGGTCGTAAAGGCGGTCCGTATGACACCACATCACAAACTCTCACACGGTCAGTGTCTGTCGGTCGTAAAGGCGGTCCGTATGACACCACATCACAAACTCTCGCACGGTCAGTGTCTGTCGGTCGTAAAGGCGGTCCGTATGACACCACATCACAAACTCTCGCACGGTCAGTGTCTGTTGGTCGTAAAGGCGGTCCGTATGACACCACATCACAAACTCTCACACAGTCAGTGTCTGTTGGTCGTAAAGGCGGTCCGTATGACACCACCATCACAAAGTGTCACATGGTCATGAAGTGTCACACGGTCAGTGTCTGTTGGTCGTAAAGGCGGTCCGTATGACACCACATCACAAACTCTCGCACGGTCAGTGTCTGTCGGTCGTAAAGGCGGTCCGTATGACACCACATCACAAACTCTCGCACGGTCAGTGTCTGTCGGTCGTAAAGGCGGTCCGTATGACACCACATCACAAACTCTCGCACGGTCAGTGTCTGTCGGTCGTAAAGGCGGTCCGTATGACACCACATCACAAACTCTCGCACGGTCAGTGTCTGTCGGTCGTAAAGGCGGTCCGTATGACACCACCATCACAAAGTGTCACATGGTCATGAAGTGTCACACGGTCAGTGTCTGTCGGTCGTAAAGGCGGTCCGTATGACACCACATCACAAACTCTCACACGGTCAGTGTCTGTCGGTCGTAAAGGCGGTCCGTATGACACCACCATCACAAACTCTCACACGGTCAGTGTCTGTCGGTCGTAAAGGCGGTCCGTATGACACCACCATCACAAAGTGTCACACGGTCAGTGTCTGTCGGTCGTAAAGGCGGTCCGTATGACACCACATCACAAACTCTCGCACGGTCAGTGTCTGTCGGTCGTAAAGGCGGTCCGTATGACACCACATCACAAACTCTCGCACGGTCAGTGTCTGTCGGTCGTAAAGGCGGTCCGTATGACATCACCATCACAAAGTGTCGCACGGTCAGTGTCTATTGGTCGTAAAGGCGGTCCGTATGACACCACCATCACAAAGTGTCACATGATCATAAAGTGTCACACAGTCAGTGTCTGTCGCTTGGAAAACAGTCCGTATGACACCACATCACAAACTCCCACACGGTCAGTGTCTGTCGGTCGTAAAGGCGGTCCGTATGACACCACATCACAAACTCTCACACGGTCAGTGTCTGTCGGTCGTAAAGGCGGTCCGTATGACACCACATCACAAACTCTCACACGGTCAGTGTCTGTCGGTCGTAAAGGCGGTCCGTATGACACCACATCACAAACTCTCACACGGTCAGTGTCTGTCGGTCGTAAAGGCGGTCCGTATGACACCACATCACAAACTCTCACACGGTCAGTGTCTGTCGGTCGTAAAGGCGGTCCGTATGACACCACCATCACAAAGTGTCACACGGTCAGTGTCTGTCGGTCGTAAAGGCGGTCCGTATGACACCACATCACAAACTCTCGCACGGTCAGTGTCTGTCGGTCGTAAAGGCGGTCCGTATGACACCACATCACAAACTCTCGCACGGTCAGTGTCTGTCGGTCGTAAAGGCGGTCCGTATGACATCACCATCACAAAGTGTCGCACGGTCAGTGTCTATTGGTCGTAAAGGCGGTCCGTATGACACCACCATCACAAAGTGTCACATGATCATAAAGTGTCACACAGTCAGTGTCTGTCGCTTGGAAAACAGTCCGTATGACACCACATCACAAACTCCCACACGGTCAGTGTCTGTCGGTCGTAAAGGCGGTCCGTATGACACCACATCACAAACTCTCACACGGTCAGTGTCTGTCGGTCGTAAAGGCGGTCCGTATGACACCACATCACAAACTCTCACACGGTCAGTGTCTGTCGGTCGTAAAGGCGGTCCGTATGACACCACATCACAAACTCTCACACGGTCAGTGTCTGTCGGTCGTAAAGGCGGTCCGTATGACACCACATCACAAACTCTCACACGGTCAGTGTCTGTCGGTCGTAAAGGCGGTCCGTATGACACCACATCACAAACTCTCACACGGTCAGTGTCTGTCGGTCGTAAAGGCGGTCCGTATGACACCACATCACAAAGTGTCACATGGTCATGAAGTGTCACACGGTCAGTGTCTGTTGGTCATAAAGGCGGTCCGTATGACACCACATCACAAACTCTCACACAGTCAGTGTCTGTTGGTCGTAAAGGCGGTCCGTATGACACCACATCACAAACTCTCACACGGTCAGTGTCTGTTGGTCGTAAAGGCGGTCCGTATGACACCACCATCACAAAGTGCCACATGGTCATGAAGTGTCACATGGTCAGTGTCTGTTGGTCGTAAAGGCGGTCCGTATGACACCACCATCACAAAGTGTCACATGATCATAAAGTGTCACACGGTCAGTGTCTGTTGGTTGGAAAACAGTCCGTATGACACCACATCACAAACTCCCACACGGTCAGTGTCTGTCGGTCGTAAAGGCGATCCGTATGACACCACATCACAAACTCTCACACGGTCAGTGTCTGTCGGTCGTAAAGGCGGTCCGTATGACACCACATCACAAACTCTCACACGGTCAGTGTCTGTCGGTCGTAAAGGCGGTCCGTATGACACCACATCACAAACTCTCACACGGTCAGTGTCTCTCGGTCGTAAAGGCGGTCCGTATGACACCACATCACAAACTCTCACACGGTCAGTGTCTCTCGGTCGTAAAGGCGGTCCGTATGACACCACATCACAAACTCTCACACGGTCAGTGTCTCTCGGTCGTAAAGGCGGTCCGTATGACACCACATCACAAACTCTCACACGGTCAGTGTCTCTCGGTCGTAAAGGCGGTCCGTATGACACCACATCACAAACTCTCACACGGTCAGTGTCTGTCGGTCGTAAAGGCGGTCCGTATGACACCACATCACAAACTCTCACACGGTCAGTGTCTGTTGGTCGTAAAGGCGGTCCGTATGACACCACATCACAAAGTGTCACATGGTCATGAAGTGTCACACGGTCAGTGTCTGTTGGTCATAAAGGCAGTCCATATGACACCACATCACAAACTCTCACACAGTCAGTGTCTGTTGGTCGTAAAGGCGGTCCGTATGACACCACATCATAAACTCTCACACGGTCAGTGTCTGTTGGTCGTAAAGGCGGTCCGTATGACACCACCATCACAAAGTGTCACATGGTCATGAAGTGTCACACGGTCAGTGTCTGTTGGTCATAAAGGCAGTCCGTATGACACCACATCACAAACTCTCACACGGTCAGTGTCTGTTGGTCGTAAAGGCGGTCCGTATGACACCACCATCACAAAGTGCCACATGGTCATGAAGTGTCACATGGTCAGTGTCTGTTGGTCGTAAAGGCGGTCCGTATGACACCACCATCACAAACTCTCACACGGTCAGTGTCTGTTGGTCGTAAAGGCGGTCCGTATGACACCACCATCACAAAGTGTCACACGGTCAGTGTCTGTTGGTCGTAAAGGCGGTCCGTATGACACCACATCACAAAGTGTCACACGGTCAGTGTCTGTTGGTCGTAAAGGCGGTCCGTATGACACCACATCACAAACTCTCACACGGTCAGTGTCTGTTGGTCGTAAAGGCGGTCCGTATGTCACCACATCACAAACTCTCACACGGTCAGTGTCTGTTGGTCGTAAAGGCGGTCCGTATGACACCACCATCACAAACTCTCACACGGTCAGTGTCTGTTGGTCGTAAAGGCGGTCCGTATGACACCACCATCACAAACTCTCACACGGTCAGTGTCTGTTGGTCGTAAAGGCGGTCCGTATGACACCACCATCACAAAGTGTCACACGGTCAGTGTCTGTTGGTCGTAAAGGCGGTCCGTATGACACCACCATCACAAAGTGTCACACGGTCAGTGTCTGTTGGTCGTAAAGGCGGTCCGTATGACACCACCATCACAAAGTGTCACACGGTCAGTGTCTGTTGGTCGTAAAGGCGGTCCGTATGACACCACCATCACAAAGTGTCACACGGTCAGTGTCTGTTGGTCGTAAAGGCGGTCCGTATGACACCACATCACAAACTCTCACACGGTCAGTGTCTGTTGGTCGTAAAGGCGGTCCGTATGACACCACATCACAAACTCTCACACGGTCAGTGTCTGTTGGTCGTAAAGGCGGTCCGTATGACACCACCATCACAAACTCTCACACGGTCAGTGTCTGTTGGTCGGAAAGGCGGTCCGTATGACACCACCATCACAAACTCACACGGTCAGTGTCTGTTGGTCGTAAAGGCGGTCCGTATGACACCACCATCACAAACTCTCACACGGTCAGTGTCTGTTGGTCGTAAAGGCGGTCCGTATGACACCACCATCACAAACTCTCACACGGTCAGTGTCTGTTGGTCGTAAAGGCGGTCCGTATGACACCACCATCACAAAGTGTCACACGGTCAGTGTCTGTTGGTCGTAAAGGCGGTCCGTATGACACCACCATCACAAAGTGTCACACGGTCAGTGTCTGTTGGTCGTAAAGGCGGTCCGTATGACACCACCATCACAAAGTGTCACACGGTCAGTGTCTGTTGGTCGTAAAGGCGGTCCGTATGACACCACCATCACAAAGTGTCACACGGTCAGTGTCTGTTGGTCGTAAAGGCGGTCCGTATGACACCACATCACAAACTCTCACACGGTCAGTGTCTGTTGGTCGTAAAGGCGGTCCGTATGACACCACATCACAAACTCTCACACGGTCAGTGTCTGTTGGTCGTAAAGGCGGTCCGTATGACACCACCATCACAAAGTGCCACATGGTCATGAAGTGTCACATGGTCAGTGTCTGTTGGTCGTAAAGGCGGTCCGTATGACACCACCATCACAAAGTGTCACATGATCATAAAGTGTCACACGGTCAGTGTCTGTTGGTTGGAAAACAGTCCGTATGACACCACATCACAAACTCCCACACGGTCAGTGTCTGTCGGTCGTAAAGGCGGTCCGTATGACACCACATCACAAACTCTCACACGGTCAGTGTCTCTCGGTCGTAAAGGCGGTCCGTATGACACCACATCACAAACTCTCACACGGTCAGTGTCTCTCGGTCGTAAAGGCGGTCCGTATGACACCACATCACAAACTCTCACACGGTCAGTGTCTGTCGGTCGTCAAGGCGGTCCGTATGACACCACATCACAAACTCTCACACGGTCAGTGTCTGTTGGTCGTAAAGGCGGTCCGTATGACACCACATCACAAAGTGTCACATGGTCATGAAGTGTCACACGGTCAGTGTCTGTTGGTCATAAAGGCAGTCCATATGACACCACATCACAAACTCTCACACAGTCAGTGTCTGTTGGTCGTAAAGGCGGTCCGTATGACACCACATCACAAACTCTCACACGGTCAGTGTCTGTTGGTCGTAAAGGCGGTCCGTATGACACCACCATCACAAAGTGTCACATGGTCATGAAGTGTCACACGGTCAGTGTCTGTTGGTCATAAAGGCAGTCCGTATGACACCACATCACAAACTCTCACACGGTCAGTGTCTGTTGGTCGTAAAGGCGGTCCGTATGACACCACCATCACAAAGTGCCACATGGTCATGAAGTGTCACATGGTCAGTGTCTGTTGGTCGTAAAGGCGGTCCGTATGACACCACCATCACAAACTCTCACACGGTCAGTGTCTGTTGGTCGTAAAGGCGGTCCGTATGACACCACCATCACAAAGTGTCACACGGTCAGTGTCTGTTGGTCGTAAAGGCGGTCCGTATGACACCACATCACAAAGTGTCACACGGTCAGTGTCTGTTGGTCGTAAAGGCGGTCCGTATGACACCACATCACAAACTCTCACACGGTCAGTGTCTGTTGGTCGTAAAGGCGGTCCGTATGACACCACATCACAAACTCTCACACGGTCAGTGTCTGTTGGTCGTAAAGGCGGTCCGTATGACACCACATCACAAACTCTCACACGGTCAGTGTCTGTTGGTCGTAAAGGCGGTCCGTATGACACCACCATCACAAACTCTCACACGGTCAGTGTCTGTTGGTCGGAAAGGCGGTCCGTATGACACCACCATCACAAACTCTCACACGGTCAGTGTCTGTTGGTCGTAAAGGCGGTCCGTATGACACCACCATCACAAACTCTCACACGGTCAGTGTCTGTTGGTCGTAAAGGCGGTCCGTATGACACCACCATCACAAAGTGTCACACGGTCAGTGTCTGTTGGTCGTAAAGGCGGTCCGTATGACACCACCATCACAAAGTGTCACACGGTCAGTGTCTGTTGGTCGTAAAGGCGGTCCGTATGACACCACATCACAAAGTGTCACACGGTCAGTGTCTGTTGGTCGTAAAGGCGGTCCGTATGACACCACATCACAAAGTGTCACACGGTCAGTGTCTGTTGGTCGTAAAGGCGGTCCGTATGACACCACATCACAAACTCTCACACGGTCAGTGTCTGTTGGTCGTAAAGGCGGTCCGTATGACACCACATCACAAACTCTCACACGGTCAGTGTCTGGTGGTCGTAAAGGCGGTCCGTATGACACCACATCACAAAGTGTCACACGGTCAGTGTCTGTTGGTCGTAAAGGCGGTCCGTATGACACCACATCACAAACTCTCACACGGTCAGTGTCTGTTGGTCGTAAAGGCGGTCCGTATGACACCACATCACAAACTCTCACACGGTCAGTGTCTGTTGGTCGTAAAGGCGGTCCGTATGACACCACATCACAAACTCTCACACGGTCAGTGTCTGTTGGTCGTAAAGGCGGTCCGTATGACACCACATCACAAAGTGTCACACGGTCAGTGTCTGTTGGTCGTAAAGGCGGTCCGTATGACACCACATCACAAACTCTCACACGGTCAGTGTCTGTTGGTCGTAAAGGCGGTCCGTATGACACCACATCACAAACTCTCACACGGTCAGTGTCTGTTGGTCGTAAAGGCGGTCCGTATGACACCACATCACAAACTCTCACACGGTCAGTGTCTGTTGGTCGTAAAGGCGGTCCGTATGACACCACCATCACAAACTCTCACACGGTCAGTGTCTGTTGGTCGTAAAGGCGGTCCGTATGACACCACCATCACAAAGTGTCACACGGTCAGTGTCTGTTGGTCGTAAAGGCGGTCCGTATGACACCACCATCACAAAGTGTCACACGGTCAGTGTCTGTTGGTCGTAAAGGCGGTCCGTATGACACCACATCACAAAGTGTCACACGGTCAGTGTCTGTTGGTCGTAAAGGCGGTCCGTATGACACCACATCACAAAGTGTCACACGGTCAGTGTCTGTTGGTAGTAAAGGCGGTCCGTATGACACCACATCACAAACTCTCACACGGTCAGTGTCTGTTGGTCGTAAAGGCGGTCCGTATGACACCACATCACAAACTCTCACACGGTCAGTGTCTGGTGGTCGTAAAGGCGGTCCGTATGACACCACATCACAAAGTGTCACACGGTCAGTGTCTGTTGGTCGTAAAGGCGGTCCGTATGACACCACATCACAAAGTGTCACACGGTCAGTGTCTGTTGGTCGTAAAGGCGGTCCGTATGACACCACATCACAAACTCTCACACGGTCAGTGTCTGTTGGTCGTAAAGGCGGTCCGTATGACACCACATCACAAACTCTCACACGGTCAGTGTCTATTGGTCGTAAAAGCGGTCCGTATGATACCACATCACAAACTCTCACACAGTCAGTTAGGGTTGCCAACCGTCCCTTGAAAAACGGAATCGTCCCTTATTTGGAAATAAAAGTGTGCGTTCCGTATTGACCTGAAACGGGACGCAGTTTGTCCCGTATTTCTGTGAGAATCAAAAAGTCTGTAAAATGTCAATGGAATTGACTGGCGCTTTATATGGAAACTTACGGTAAATTTGATCCCAGCCTCTCTCCTGCTTTTCACCAATGAGCTGACAGACACGAGTTGACGATACAGAATCACTCTTATCTCATTGGTCGAGGGACATCTGCTCGCAAGAAGATACCGACGTCATGAGCCGACGACGGTCGCTGGACGACAATAACAAAGCAGCATGGCTGATATCGATGCAGACACCGACACTGGCACTGCAGATATGTCTACAGACAGCAATCTCTGTAACGTCGTTACTCCTCCTCCTAAAAAAAAAAAACAAACAAAAAAGAATGCAAAAATACAGGGGAGAATGAGAAAAGGAAAATGGCTGGGTGGAAAAGGTGCGCGACAACAGCTATAAGTATTGTAAGTATTGTTTACTTTTCAGACTTTATTTTTTGCACTTTTTATCACACTAAATGTGTAAATGTGCACTGTTACATTGTTTTGGATGATGCAAATTTTCAATTGTTTTTTTGTTAATTTATACAATTTTAAGTTAAGCACTACAGAGAGATTTATTTTTAAAGATTTTTTTTTTATTATTTTATGCTTTGAAGCAGGACAGAATGCTCATATTGAAATTGTGAGTGAAAATTTATTTTGCACTAAAAATAAATTGCTAAATAATAATTTGTTTTCCACGTGTTCATATTAGAACAAATGCACATATGCATCTACTTAAATTCAGGGTCAAGTCAACAGTCAAATGGTTAAAAATCGTTTCACACAGACGCTGGGAAGGGTGAAGGCAATGGTCGGTCGGCCCTGGCGAGGTGTCCCTTATTTATTTTTCAGAGAGTTGGCAACCCTACAGTCAGTGTCTGTTGGTCGTAAAGGCGGTCTGTATGACACCACATCACAAAGTGTCACATGGTCATAAAGTGTCACACGGTCAGTGTCTGTCGGTCGGAAAGCGGTCCGTATGACACCACACAGGGATGCTTATTCGCCGTCTTTGGACGGTTTTCCGTCTTTTTGTAAATTCTTGCCATCTAAAAGAAATGCAGGGCTGTGAAAGATCCGTGGATCCGCGAAATTCCGCAGATTTCGTCATGGGGGTGGGGGTGTTAGTGTTTTACTCTGTAATTGTGATCGTCACTGAGTTTTTAAAATGTCTATCGCAAAGTGTTCTTTTTTTAACGACATCATGCAAGTTTTATAAGACTGCCGCGGCCTGATTTTTATCAGTGTCCGCGCGGAGAAAAAAAAGCCTGGCTGTTGCGACAGATGTCATAAAGTGAGACTGGTTGGTTGCTGCGGCGACGCTGTGTGTCTCCTGCATGAAGCTTTAGCTATAGGTAGCATGTGGACATCGCAAACCTTTAGAGCGCTAAAGTTTTTATAAGAAGACTTGTGCGGCGTGTCTCTGTCACGGACCGACGTCGGACAGAGAGAAGATGGCGAGAAAGATTGTTTGAAAATGTCTGATAAGGACAAGAATCCGCGGAATTGTCGCTGGCTTCATGAACACAAGATAAAAGAAAAGGGAAAAGTTTACTGTGCCCTCAGGAAACACGGTAAGAATTTTTCTCTCTCTGGAAAATAAACATTGTGCTGTTCAAACAGGATTTTAGACAAGATTATGTGACTTTTTTCATTAATCTAGACTTTCTTTCATGGGGAAAAAAGACCGGCTTTGAATGGATTTAGGCTGCATGAATTTACACGAGTGTAAATTAGTTTTTATTAATGTAGATGTTTTTATGGGAAAAAGACACAGTGGCTTTGAGTGGATTTACAGGGATTTACACAAGAATATGTGGCTTTTTTTACTATAAGGTATGTTAATCAAGGTATGTCAATCAATAAATAAATTTCTGTATAAAATAAAAAATAAATACATTCAGGTTCAGATTCTTAGAGGTGTTTGGGCTCAGACTGAGATGGATAATTTAAACAAATTTAACATTTTATTGTTGCGCATTATTGAAAGAATAATAGTAATCGAGTGGCTTCAGTATTATGGTATGATATTATGATATCGCTTTACCTAGTCTGAAAGCAATTAGGAAGTTATTTATAACATTTTAGTTGAGAGTTATGATTTTTAATTGCCTAATCTTTGAGCCCAATCAAAAACAAACTAAATAAAGTTTTCATGAAGATTTAGCTATATTTGTAAACTGTTGTGTTATATTCTGTACATGGTCCTACGGGATGCACAACATGCATTCAAAAGCCACATGTTGTGTCATACTGCATGAGATCACAAGAGAAATTTAACAGCTGTTTCAGGTCCAAATTTAATCCAAAGAATGCACTAGAATGCACCACAGGGCATTTGTATTCTCAAAATTTTCTTAGCTTTCCTTAGCTTTCCAAACGCCTATAGCATTTGGGGTAACTTTTGCTGTATTGAATATTATAGATGAATCACATTGCTGTCTTTTTTTTTTTCTCCTAAGCATCCATGCAATACATAACAAAGTGTCACACTGTCAGTGTCTGGTCATGTCTGGTCAGTCCGTATGACACCACAAAGCGTCACACAGTTCACACGGATTACTAGCTGCTATAATACTGTAATGACATGACATGTTCCATATAAATGACTGTCCTGCGTGTGAGAGGTGGAAACCCCACCCCCAGTTGTTGACAGACGGCCTCACTGAGTGGCTCGAGACTAACCAGAATCCTGCATGTGATTTCTGTCCTGTAGGCAGAGGCAGCTGGTCTGGTTACGGCGCTCGGCCCAGAGGGAAGGGGATCGTGGATCAGTGCTGCCGCCCGGGTGGCTGCGACCTGCAACATCTGGAGAAGTACTGTGCCAAGCCAAAGAACCACAGACAGCAACAGACAGGAGCTCCGCCCACCACAGCGCCGACTGACACAGTACGAGCACAAATGTGACTTTGTCAATAATATTTACCCTTTCTATTTCACAGTCTGACATCAGCACTTGTTGGAGTGCATTCCTGTGATTCCTGTGCCAAGGTGCAAATAGCAGCAGAACCGTTTCCTGTCCCACAAACAGGAAGGAACTGTGTACTGATAACATGACGGCGCTTCCTTACGCTGCTGGTCCATTTTGCTACCAGATGGTGGCGCAGCTGTAGTCAGCTCCCTGGTCTGCATTCAGCAGTAGGGGGCGCTAAACATGTACATCAGAATTTACAGCTTTGATAGTCCAAGAACCGAATGTTTGGTAGTTTGATCCCCAGTTGGAGCCGAGTTCTGATGTTACATCCTGAACCTCTCCAGATCTTTTCTGCACACAAAGGAAGAACATTTTGCAACAGCAGAGTGGCCACATGATGACATCACATCCGGCATCAGCAGTAACATTAGTCTATGTGACTGGAATGGACACGCGTGACATTCCAGTCACAGTTGCCTTGGGGCAACTGTTGTGATTTGGCGCTATATAAATAAAATTGATTGATTGAATTGATTGATGTGCAGAAAACCGCTACTTAGTCACGGCGGTTTCCTGGTTTCTTAACTAATTTCCTTCAAAAATGTCTATGTAAAATTAATGCTTTGGGTCATAATAAATATTACAACCCCAATTCCAATGAAGTTGGGATGTTGTGTAAAATGTAAATAAAAACAGAATACAATGATTTGCAAATTATCTTCAACCTATATTCAACTGAATACACCACAAAGACAAGATATTTAATGTTCAAACATAGACTTTGTTGTTTCTGTGCAAATATTTGCTCATTTTGAAATGGATGTCTGCAACACGTTTCAAAAAAGCTGGGACAGTGGTATGTTTACCACTGTGTTACATCACCTTTCCTTCTAACAACACTCAATAAGCGTTTGGGAACTGAGGACACTAATTGTGAGTGTCATGATTGGGTATAAAAGGAGCATCCCCAAAAGTCTCAGCCTTTCACAAGCAAAGATGGGGTGAGGATCTCCACTTTGTGAACAACTGCATGAAAAAATAGTCCAACAGTTTAAAAACAATGTTTCTCAACATTCAATTTCAAGGAATTTAGGTCCACATTTGAATGGACTAATGTGGACTAATGAGTCCACATTTCAAATTGTTTTTGGAAATCATGGATGTTGTGTCCGCTGGATAAAAGAGGAAAAAGACCATCCAGATTGTTACCAACGCAAACTTCAAAAGCCACCTCACAACATAAGCCACCTCAAGGGTGAACATTCTGAGTGCCGGTCCCAAGCCTGGATAAATGAGGAGGGTTGTGTCAGGAAGGAGATCCGGCGTAAAACAAGCCAACCCAACTATGCAGACTAAGAATCGAATTTCCATACCAGATCGGTCGCGGCCCGGGTTAACAGTGTCTGCCACCGGTGCTGTTGCCCAAAAGGGTGCCGGTGGAAATTGGGCTACTGCTGGGCAAAGACAACGACGACGAAGAGGAGGAGAACGTTTCGACAAACAGCGAGAGAAGAAAACTAGAAGGGTGGAAATGAGAGTGGGGACTTTGAACGTTGGTAGTATGACTGGTAAAGGGAGAGAGCTGGCTGATATGATGGAGAGGAGAAAGATAGACATATTGTGTGTGCAAGAGACCAAGTGGAAAGCAAGTAAGAGCAGGAGCATCGGCGGTGGCTACAAGTTGTTGTACCATGGTGAGGACAATCAATCAATCAGTTTTATTTATATAGTGCCAAATCACAACAAACAGTTGCCCCAAGGCGCTTTATATTGTAAGGCAAGGCCATACAATAATTACGTTAAGAACCCCAACGGTCAAAACGACCCCCTGTGAGCAAGCACTTGGCGACAGTGGGAAGGAAAAACTCCCTTTTAACAGGAAGAAACCTCCAGCAGAACCAGGCTCAGGGAGGGGCAGTCTTCTGCTGGGACTGGTTGGGGCTGAGGGAGAGAACCAGGAAAAAGACATGCTGTGGAGGGGAGCAGAGATCAATCACTAATGATTAAATGCAGAGTGGTGCATACAGAGCAAAAGGAGAAAGAAACACTCAGTGCATCATGGGAACCCCCCAGCAGTCTAAGTGTATAGCAGCATAACTAAGGGATGGTTCAGGGTCACCTGATCCAGCCCTAACTATAAGCTTTAGCAAAAAGGAAAGTTTTAAGCCTAATCTTAAAAGTAGAGAGGGTGTCTGTCTCCCTGATCTGAATTGGGAGCTGGTTCCACAGGAGAGGAGCCTGAAAGCTGAAGGCTCTGCCTCCCATTCTACTCTTACAAACCCTAGGAACTACAAGTAAGCCTGCAGTCTGAGAGCGAAGCGCTCTATTGGGGTGATATGGTACTATGAGGTCCCTAAGATAAGATGGGACCTGATTATTCAAAACCTTATAAGTAAGAAGAAGAATTTTAAATTCTATTCTAGAATTAACAGGAAGCCAATGAAGAGAGGCCAATATGGGTGAGATATGCTCTCCTAGTCCCTGTCAGTACTCTAGCTGCAGCATTTTGAATTAACTGAAGGCTTTTCAGGGAACTTTTAGGACAACCTGATAATAATGAATTACAGTAGTCCAGCCTAGAGGAAATAAATGCATGAATTAGTTTTTCAGCATCACTCTGAGACAAGACCTTTCTAATTTTAGAGATATTGCGTAAATGCAAAAAAGCAGTCCTACATATTTGTTTAATATGCGCATTGAATGACATATCCTGATCAAAAATGACTCCAAGATTTCTCACAGTATTACTAGAGGTCAGAGTAATGCCATCCAAAGTAAGGATCTGGTTAGACACCATGTTTCTAAGATTTGTGGGGCCAAGTACAATAACTTCAGTTTTATCTGAGTTTAAAAGCAGGAAATTAGAGGTCATCCATATCTTTATGTCTGTAAGACAATCCTGCAGTTTAGCTAATTGGTGTGTGTCCTCTGGCTTCATGGATAGATAAAGCTGGGTATCATCTGCGTAACAATGAAAATTTAAGCAATGCCGTCTAATAATACTGCCTAAGGGAAGCATGTATAAAGTGAATAAAATTGGTCCTAGCACAGAACCTTGTGGAACTCCATAATTAACCTTAGTCTGTGAAGAAGATTCCCCATTTACATGAACAAATTGTAATCTATTAGATAAATATGAGTGCCTTTAATACCTATGGCATGCTCTAATCTCTGTAATAAAATTTTATGGTCAACAGTATCAAAAGCAGAACTGAGGTCTAACAGAACAAGCACAGGGATGAGTCCACTGTCTGAGGCCATAAGAAGATCATTTGTAACCTTCACTAATGCTGTTTCTGTACTATGATGAATTCTAAAACCTGACTGAAACTCTTCAAATAGACCATTCCTCTGCAGATGATCAGTTAGTTGTTTTACAACTACCCTTTCAAGAATTTTTGAGAGAAAAGGAAGGTTGGAGATTGGCCTATAATTAGCTAAGATAGCTTGGTCAAGTGATGGCTTTTTAAGTTTAATTACTGCCACCTTAAAAGCCTGTGGTACATAGCCAACTAATAAAGATAGATTGATCATATTTAAGATCGAAGCATTAAATAATGGTAGGGCTTCCTTGAGCAGCCTATTAGGAATGGGGTCTAATAGACATGTTGATGGTTTGGATGAAGTAACTAATGAAAATAACTCAGACAGAACAGTCGGAGAGAAAGAGTCTAACCAAATACCGGCATCACTGAAAGCAGCCAAAGATAACGATACGTCTTTGGGATGGTTATGAGTAATTTTTTCTCTAATAGTTAAAATTTTATTAGCAAAGAAAATCATGAAGTCATTACTAGTTAAAGTTAAAGGAATACTCGGCTCAATAGAGCTCTGACTCTTTGTCAGTCTGGCTACAGTGCTGAAAAGAAACCTGGGGTTGTACTTATTTTCTTCAATTAGTGATGAGTAGTAAGATGTCCTAGCTTTACGGAGGGCTTTTTTATAGAGCAACAGACTCTTTTTCCAGGCTAAGTGAAGATCTTCTAAATTAGTGAGACGCCATTTCCTCTCCAACTTACAGGTTATCTGCTTTAAGCTGCGAGTTTGTGAGTTATACCACGGAGTCAGGGACTTCTGATTTAAAGCTCTCTTTTTCAGAGGAGCTACAGCATCCAAAGTTGTCTTCAATGAGGATGTAAAACTATTGACGAGATACTCTGTCTCACTTACAGAGTTTAGGTAGCTACTCTGCACTGTGTTGGTATATGGCATTAGAGAACATAAAGGAGGAATCATATCCTTAAACATAGTTGCAGCGCTTTCTGAAAGACTTCTAGTGTAATGAAACTTATTCCCCACTGCTGGGAAGTCCATCAGAGTAAATGTAAATGTTATTAAGAAATGATCAGACAGAAGGGAGTTTTCAGGGAATACTGTTAAGTCTTCAATTTCCATACCATAAGTCAGAACAAGATCTAAGATATGATTAAAGTGGTGGGTGGACTCATTTACATTTTGAGCAAAGCCAATTGAGTCTAATAATAGATTAAATGCAGTGTTGAGGCTGTCATTCTCAGCATCTGTGTGGATGTTAAAATCGCCCACTATAATTATCTTATCTGAGCTAAGCACTAAGTCAGACAAAAGGTCTGAAAATTCACAGAGAAACTCACAGTAACGACCAGGTGGACAATAGATAATAAATAAAACTGGTTTTTGGGACTTCCAATTTGGATGGACAAGACTAAGAGCCAAGCTTTCAAATGAATTAAAGCTCTGTCTGGGTTTTTGATTAATTAATAAGCTGGAATGGAAGATTGCTGCTAATCCTCCGCCTCGGCCCGAGCTACGAGCATTCTGGCAGTTAGTGTGACTCGGGGGTGTTGACTCATTTAAACTAACATATTCATCCTGCTGCAACCAGGTTTCAATATGTTGATCAATTATTATATCATTTACTAACAGGGACTTAGAAGAGAGAGACCTAATGTTTAATAGACCACATTTAACTGTTTTAGTCTGTGGTGCAGTTGAAGGTGCTATATTATTTTTTCTTTTTGAATTTTTATGCTTAAATAGATTTTTGCTGGTTATTGGTGGTCTGGGAGCAGGCACCGTCTCTACGGGAATGGGGTAATGAGGGGATGGCAGGGGGAGAGAAGCTGCAGAGAGGTGTGTAAGACTACAACTCTGCTTCCTGGTCCCAACGCTGGATAGTCACGGTTTGGAGGATTTAAGAAAATTGGCCAGATTTCTAGAAATGAGAGCTGATCCATCCAAAGTGGGATGGATGCCGTCTCTCCTAACAAGACCAGGTTTTCCCCAGAAGCTTTGCCAATTATCTATGAAGCCCACCTCATTTTTTGGACACCACTCAGACAGCCAGCAATTCAAGGAGAACATGCGGCTAAACATGTCACTCCCGTTCCGATTGGGGAGGGGCCCAGAGAAAACTACAGAGTCCGACATTGTTTTTGCAAAGTTACACACCGATTCAATGTTAATTTTAGTGACCTCCGATTGGCGTAACCGGGTGTCATTACTGCCAACGTGAATTACAATCTTACCAAATTTACGCTTAGCCTTAGCCAGCAGTTTCAAATTGCCTTCAATGTCGCCTGCTCTGGCCCCCAGAAGACAATTGACTGTGGTTGCTGGTGTCGCTAACTTCACATTTCTCAAAACAGAGTCAATCAATCAATCAATCAACTTTTTTCTTATATAGCGCCAAATCACAACAAACAGTTGCCCCAAGGCGCTCCACATTGCAAGGCAAGGCCATACAATAATTATGAAAAACCCCAACGGTCAAAACGACCCCCTATGAGCAAGCACTTGGCCACAGTGGGAAGGAAAAACTCCCTTTTAACAGGAAGAAACCTCCAGCAGAACCAGGCTCAGGGAGGGGCAGTCTTCTGCTGAGACTGGTTGGGGCTGAGGGAAAGAACCAGGAAAAAGAGATCGATCACTAATGATTAAATGCAGAGTGATGCATACGGAGCAAAAAGAGAAAGAAACAGTGCATCATGGGAACCCCCCCACAGTCTACGTCTAAAGCAACATAACCAAGGGATGGTCCAGGGTCACCCGATCCAGCCCTAACTATAAGCCTTAGTGAAAAGGAAAGTTTTAAGCCTAATCTTAAAAGTAGAGAGGGTATCTGTCTCCCTGATCTGAATTGGGAGCTGGTTCCACAGGAGAGGAGCCTGAAAGCTGAAAGTCGCCAATAAACAGAGTTTGATCCTCGGCGGGTGTGTCGTCGAGTGGGGAAAAACGGCTAGAAATGTGAACGGGTTGGCGGTGTACACGGGGCTTCTGTTTAGAACTACGCTTCCTCCTCACAGTCACCCAGTCAGCCTGCTTTCCCGGCTGCTCGGGATCTGCCAGAGGGAAACTAACGGCGGGTAAGCTACCTTGGTCCGCACCGACTACAGGGGCCTGGCTAGCTGTAGAATTTTCCACGGTGCAGAGCCGAGTCTCCAATTCGCCCAGCCTGGCCTCCAAAGCTACGAATAAGCTACACTTATTACAAGTACCATTACTGCTAAAGGAGGCCGAGGAATAACTAAACATTTCACACCCAGAGCAGAAAAGTGCAGGAGAGACAGGAGAAGCCGCCATGCTAAATCGGCTAAGAGCTAGTAGCTGCGCTAAGCTAGCGGATTCCTAAAAACACAAAGTGAATAATGTGTAAATAATTTAGAGGTGATTCAGCAGAGGGAGTGCTTTAGTTAAGGCACGTGAAGATTACACTGTGAAACAAATCATTATCTAGTTAACTAGATCAATCTAACTGCACAGATTAAACAGCTAACAGATACAGCAAAACACCGCTGTGCTCCAGAACAGGAAGTGATACAATACCGCAGTGAGAGCCAACCACCAGTAGAGGCAAACTGGACAGGAAGAGAAATGGGGTTGGGGTCATTTTAAAGGAAGAGTATGTTAAAAGTGTTGGAGGTTAAGCGAGTGTCTGACAGGGTGATGAGTGTGAAGTTGGAAATTGAAGGGGTGATGATGAATATCATCAGTGCATATGCCCCACAGGTAGGTTGTGAGATGAAGGAGAAAGATGATTTCTGGAGTGTGTTAGATGAGGTGGTGGAGAGTGTGCACAAGCATGAAAGAGTGGTGATAGGAGCGGACTTCAATGGGCATGTTGGTGAAGGGAAGAGAGGTGATGAGGAAGTAATGGGTAGATATGGTATCAAGGATAGGAATGGGGAAGGACAGATGGTAGTTGATTTTGCAAAAAGGATGGAAATGGCTGTGGTGAATACCTACTTTAAGAAAAGGGAGGAGCACAGGGTAACATATAAGAGTGGAGGAAGGTGCACACAGGTGGACTACATTCTTTATAGGAGATGCAAGTTAAAAGAAATCAGAGACTGTAAGGTGGTGGCAGGAGAGAGTGTCGTTAGACAGCATAGGATGGTTGTTTGTAGGATGACTTTAGAGGTAAAGAAGAAGAAGAGAGTGAGAGCTCAACAAAGGATCAGATGGTGGAAGCTGAAGGAGGAAGACTGTTGTGTGAAATTTAGCGAGCAGGTGAGAGAAGCACTGGTTGGAGGGGAAGCAATTTTGGACAACTGGAAAAGTACTACAGATGTGGGGAGGGAGACAGCTAGGGTAGTACTGGGTATGACATCTGGACAGTGGAAGGAAGACAAGGAGACTTGGTGGTGGAATGAAGAGGTCCAGGAAACCATAAGGAGAAAGAGGTTGGCGAAAAAGTTTTGGGATAGTCGGAGAGATGAAGAAAGTAGACAGGAGTACAAGGAGATGATGCGTAAGGCGAAAAGAGAAGTGGCAAAAGCGAAGGAAAGGGCATATTGCGAGCTGTACAAGAAGCTGAATAGTAAGGAAGGAGAAAAGGACTTGTACCGATTGGCCAGATTGTTTAATAAAATCTTGGAAAGTGAGAGGATGCCTGAGGAGTGGAGACGAAGTGTGCTGGTTCTTATTTTCAAGAACAAGGGTGATGTGCAGAGCTGCAGTAACTACAGAGGCACAAAGTTGATCAGCCACAGCATGAAGTTATGGGAAAGAGTAGTAGAAGCTAGGCTTAGAAAACAGGTGAAGATCTGTGAACAGCAATATGGTTTCATGCCGAGAATGAGCACTACAGATGCAATGTTTGCTCTGAGAATACTGTTGGAGAAGTACAGAGAAGGCCAGAAAGACTTACGTTTGTGGACTTAGAAAAAGCTTATGATAGGGTGCCAAGAGAAGACCTGTGGTATTGTCTGAGGAAGTCTGGAGTGGCAGAGAAGTATATTAGGTTAGTGCAGGACATGTACAAGAATAGTGTGACAGTGGTGAGATGCGCAGTCGGAATGACAGACTCATTCAAGGTGGAGGTGGGATTACACCAAGGATCAGCTCTGAGTCCTTTCTTGTTTGCAGTGGTGATGGACAGGTTGACAGATGAGATCAGACAGGAGTCCCCATGGACTATGATGTTTGCAGATGACATTGTGATCTGTAGTGAGAGTCGAGAGTAAGTTGAGTCTAGAGAGGTGGAGATATGCTTTGGAGTGAAGGGGAATGAAAGTCAGTAGAAGCAAGACTGAGTACATGTGTGAATGAGAGGGAGCCCAGTGGAATAGTGCAGTTACAAGGAGTAGAAGTGGTGAAAGTAGATGAGTTTAAATATTTGGGGTCAACTGTTCAAAGTAATGGAGAGTGTGGTAGAGAGGTGAAGAAGAGAGTGCAGGCAGGGTGGAGTGGGTGGAGAAAGGTGGCAGGAGTGATTTGTGACTGAAGAATACCAGCAAGAGTGAAGGGGAAAGTTTACAAGACAGTAGTGAGACCAGCTATGTTGTACGGCTTAGAGACGGTGGCACTAACAAAAAGACAGGAGGCAGACCTGGAGGTGGCAGAGCTGAAGATGTTGATATTCTCTTTGGGAGTGACAAGAATGGACAAGATTAGGAATGAACATATCACAGGGACAGCTTAGGTGGGACGGTTTGGAGACAAAATCAGAGAGGTGAGATTGAGATGGTTTGGACATGTGCAGAGGAGGGACCCAGGGTATATAGGGAGAAAGATGCTGAGGATGGAGCCACCAGGCAGGAGGAGAAGAGGGAGGACAAAGAGGAGGTTTATGGATGTGCTGAGGGAGGACATGCAGGTGGTTGGTGTGACAGAGGAAGATACAGAGGACAGGGTGAGATGGAAACGATTAATCTGCTGTGGCGACCCCTATCGGGAACAGCCGAAAGACAAAGAAGAAGAAAATATGGAATGTCAATTTTTGTAGTTAGCACAGTAGCGTCATCTCTCACCGCTTAAACTTGCATTCAACGGACTGATCATTTGTGAGAAAAGTCCCCCAAGGTGTCCTGTGGGGGGCACTGCAGGAGCACGGGGAACCAGGACCACTGCAACACGAGATCTGGTCTCTGTATAACCAACGTAGGAGCTGTGTTCTCTGTCACATCAGACCTGTTCCTGGTGGAGTCGGACTCTGCCCGGGCTGAAGATTCAAGCTTCTCTACTATGGAAACCACCTGGACAACTGAGAGCCTACACAGAAACATCTCTGCTTTTTACGGATGATCTGGTTCTGTTGTCTTTATCAGGCAGTGACCTCTGATGACCGCTGATGTGCACTGAACAGGTTTGAGTCTGAGTGTGAAGCGGACGGGATGAGACTCGGCACCTCCAAGTTTGAGGCCGTGGTCCTCAGTCTAGGGCTGTCACAATTATTTTCATTGTTGATTAGTTGGCGATTAATCAACTAATCAAATGATTATTTTCTTTTCTTGCTAAAAATGCATCAAGCTGCTGTGCACATTACAATTGACCTTTTAAGTCCACTTAATGGACCTTAATCAAAATACTTATGATAAATTCAGATAAACAAAACACATTTAACTTAAAAGTGTGCATTTTATTATACACAAATATTAACAAGTGCAAGTTTAACAGTGCAAGTGCAGCTCCCTTATTCACTTGCTGCATTATTTAACAAAAACTCTGCAAAATGCCATAATGTGGCAAGTCCTTACTTCAAAGTAAATATATACCTGCTAAATTAATGAGCTGTGAGGTCTTTACACTAGGCAACATATTGCATTGGGATTTAGTCAGTGGTGGAAAAAGTAATAAAGTTAAATGTACACATACTCTATTGAGCTGAGTATTCCATTAACTTTAACTAGTAATGACTTCATGACTTTCTTTGCTAACAAAATTTTAACTATTAGAGAAAAAATTACTCATAACCATCCCAAAGACGTATCGTTATCTTTGGCTGCTTTCACTGATGCCGGTATTTGGTTAGACTCTTTCTCTCCGATTGTTCTGTCTGAGTTATTTTCATTAGTTACTTCATCCAAACCATCAACATGTTTATTAGACCCCATTCCTACCAGGCTGCTCAAGGAAGCCCTACCATTATTTAATGCTTCGATCTTAAATATGATCAATCTATCTTTGTTAGTTGGCTATGTACCACAGGGTTTTAAGGTGGCAGTAATTAAACCATTACTTAAAAAGCCATCACTTGACCCAGCTATCTTAGCTAATTATAGGCCAATCTCCAACCTTCCTTTTCTCTCAAAAGTTCTTGAAAGGGTAGTTGTTAAACAGCTAACTGATCATCTGCAGAGGAATGGTCTATTTGAAGAGTTTCAGTCAGGTTTTAGAATTCATCATAGTACAGAAACAGCATTAGTGAAGGTTACAAATGATCTTCTTATGGCCTCGGACAGTGGACTCATCTCTGTGCTTGTTCTGTTAGACCTCAGTGCTGCTTTTGATACTGTTGACCATAAAATTTTATTACAGAGATTAGAGCATGCCATAGGTATTAAAGGCACTGCGCTGCGGTGGTTTGAATCATATTTGTCTAATAGATTACAATTTGTTCATGTAAATGGGGAATCTTCTTCACAGACTAAGGTTAATTATGGAGTTCCACAAGGTTCTGTGCTAGGACCAATTTTATTCACTTTATACATGCTTCCCTTAGGCAGTATTATTAGACGGTATTGCTTAAATTTTCATTGTTACGCAGATGATACCCAGCTTTATCTATCCATGAAGCCAGAGGACACACACCAATTAGCTAAACTGCAGGATTGTCTTACAGACATAAAGACATGGATGACCTCTAATTTCCTGCTTTTAAACTCAGATAAAACTGAAGTTATTGTACTTGGCCCCACAAATCTTAGAAACATGGTGTCTAACCAGATCCTTACTCTGGATGGCATTACCCTGACCTCTAGTAATACTGTGAGAAATCTTGGGAGTCATTTTTGATCAGGATATGTCATTCAAAGCGCATATTAAACAAATATGTAGGACTGCTTTTTTGCATTTACACAATATCTCTAAAATCAGAAAGGTCTTGTCTCAGAGTGATGCTGAAAAACTAATTCATGCATTTATTTCCTCTAGGCTGGACTATTGTAATTCATTATTATCAGGTTGTCCTAAAAGTTCCCTAAAAAGCCTTCAGTTAATTCAAAATGCTGCAGCTAGAGTACTGACGGGGACTAGAAGGAGAGAGCATATCTCACCCATATTGGCCTCTCTTCATTGGCTTCCTGTTAATTCTAGAATAGAATTTAAAATTCTTCTTACTTATAAGGTTTTGAATAATCAGGTCCCATCTTATCTTAGGGACCTCGTAGTACCATATCACCCCAATAGAGCGCTTCGCTCTCAGACTGCAGGCTTACTTGTAGTTCCTAGGGTTTGTAAGAGTAGAATGGGAGGCAGAGCCTTCAGCTTTCAGGCTCCTCTCCTGTGGAACCAGCTCCCAATTCAGATCAGGGAGACAGACACCCTCTCTACTTTTAAGATTAGGCTTAAAACTTTCCTTTTTGCTAAAGCTTATAGTTAGGGCTGGATCAGGTGACCCTGAACCATCCCTTAGTTATGCTGCTATAGACGTAGACTGCTGGGGGGTTCCCATGATGCACTGTTTCTTTCTCTTTTTGCTCTGTATGCACCACTCTGCATTTAATCATTAGTGATCGATCTCTGCTCCCCTCCACAGCATGTCTTTTTCCTGGTTCTCTCCCTCAGCCCCAACCAGTCCCAGCAGAAGACTGCCCCTCCCTGAGCCTGGTTCTGCTGGAGGTTTCTTCCTGTTAAAAGGGAGTTTTTCCTTCCCACTGTAGCCAAGTGCTTGCTCACAGGGGGTCGTTTTTGACCGTTGGGGTTTTACATAATTATTGTATGGCCTTGCCTTACAATATAAAGCGCCTTGGGGCAACTGTTTGTTGTGATTTGGCGCTATATAAAAAAATTGATTGATTGATTGACATTTTTAACAACTTAAGGATATTTTACTTTACTACATTTTGATGCTTGTATCTTTCTTCTCCACAATTTTGAACTAGATTAAAAGAAAAATTATTTTGAGACCTGACATAGTCCTGACTTAGGCCTGGTTTAGACCAGGTTTATCCTTAGATTAGTCCTGGTTAAGAAATGATTCAGTCCTAAATATCTTCCTGAAGTACATTTACTTTGTACTTTGTATACCACTGTACTTGTACTCAAGTAGAATTTTGATCTTTTACTGAATTGTGTTAGTCATCTATCTGTACTTTTACTTAAGACAAATTAGTACTTCTTCCACCACTGGTTATGTTAAATCAGCATATTCTATTTTACATTTGTGATGACTGACTCCTTTACAAGAACAAAGCAGGAGGTACGATGAGGAGGACACAAAATCTCAACTGAAAACTCTCCCAAACTAGTTGTTTTAAATGCTAACATTTGCTAATGGTTATAAAGTGTAAACTGCAACATTGCTTAAGTCAAATTAAACCAAAACAGTTTATGCATACGAACTTCAAGTTTTGGTGCAAAAAAAGTGAGCATATTCACATGCTCTGAGGTGAGGCTAGCCCTTTTCTTTGATACAATGTTCCCTGCTGCTGAGAACAAGCACTCTGAGGGAGTTGAGGTAGCCGGTATGCTGAGGAAACACTTTGCAAGGGATGCAAGAGTGGGGTATTTGCCCTGATTTGCCTTCCACCAAGAAAGAGGATTTGAAGATCTTGATATCTGGGGTTCAGCAAAGTACATCAGCACCTGCAAACACACAAAAGAAAAATATAGTAAGAAGTGCAACACAAAAAGGTTTATATCAAACTGGGTTTATGTTATTTACCGTACCTCATTAGTAACAGCTTGATTGTGGACATCTTGGTTAGTTTCACCCTCACTGTCAGATGAATCGCTGTTGCCAAGCAGGGAATTCAGTGCTGCCTCTGCAGATTGTCCCTTTGGAGGCGAGTTATCAACCACAGTCTCTGTGTCTGGGACCTGTCTTGCAGCGCAGTAAGTCTTGCAGTTTTGGGCCAGAGATTGTACTTTTGCCTGAACTGTGAACTTTTCTTCAGGTGTGAGAAACTTCATTTTTCGAAACCGTGGATCTCGTGCTGCAGCTATCATTTCTTTGCTGAGTGTGTCCTCTCCAACTGTGACATTTTTGTACCAACGAGTTGTAATTTCTTGTTGTGCAGCAGTTTAGAAGGCTTGCACAGGCATTGACTCGAAGACAGACAGGGAGGATTTTTAAAGCCCTCTGACTAAAGGAGGCAAGGCAGAGACTGTAACATAACTTTCTCCACTTAAAAACACAGTTGCACACTCAAAAGGCTGCAGGGCTTCACTGAGGTCCTGCAGCATGATCCATTGGTCTGGCTTCAGGTCTAAGCTTTGTTTGGCTCTTTGGGTGATGGAAGTATCAGACAAAGTGGCTGTGATGGGCCATTGTTGTTCAAGAAGACGTGATATCATGTAATATGTGCTATTCCACCTGGTGGACACGTATTGCACTAATTTGTGTTCTGCAGTTCCCATTTGGTTCTGTTTGTTTTTTAAGGTTGTTGAAGCAAGCTCACTACGTTTGAAATGTTCGACCAAAGCTCTAGCTGCCCCCAACGCTTTATTGATTTGAGGCTGTTTGAGAGCGTGATTAACCACCAACTGCAAGGTGTGGCCCGCACAGTGAACAGACGCCCACCCATACTTCTCTTCCAAAATATTTGCTGCTATTACAATGTTAGCTGCATTGTCATGTACAACCCCTGGCAAAAATTATGGAATCACCGGCCTCGGAGGATGTTCATTCAGTTGTTTAATTTTGTAGAAAAAAAGCAGATCACAGACATGACACAAAACTAAAGTCATTTCAAATGGCAACTTTCTGGCTTTAAGAAACACTATAAGAAATCAGGAAAAAAAAAATTGTGGCAGTCAGTAACGGTTACTTTTTTAGACCAAGCAGAGGGAAAAAAATATGGACTCACTCAATTCTGAGGAATAAATTATGGAATCACCCTGTAAATTTTCATCCCTAAAACTAACACCTGCATCATATCAGATCTGCTCATTAGTCTGCATCTAAAAAGGAGTGATCACACCTTGGAGAGCTGTTGCACCAAGTGGACTGACATGAATCATGGCTCCAACACGAGAGATGTCAATTGAAACAAAGGAGAGGATTATCAAACTCTTAAAAGGGTAAAACATCACGCAATGTTGCAAAAGATATTGGTTGTTCACAGTCAGCTGTGTCTAAACTCTGGACCAAATACAAACAACATGGGAGGGTTGTTAAAGGCAAACATACTGGTAGACCAAGGAAGACATCAAAGCGTCAAGACAGAAAACTTAAAGCAATATGTCTCAAAAATTGAAAATGCACAACAAATGAGGAGCGAATGGGAGGAAACTGGAGTGAACGTCTGTGACCGAACTGTAAGAAACCGCCTAAAGGAAATGGGATTTACATACAGAAAAGCTAAACGAAAGCCATCATTAACACCTAAACAGGAAAAAAAAACAAGGTTACAATGGGCTAAGGAAAAGCAATCGTGGACTGTGGATGACTGGATGAAAGTCATATTCAGTGATGAATCTTGAATCTGCATTGGGCAAGGTGATGATGCTGGAACTTTTGTTTGGTGCCGTTCCAATGAGATTTATAAAGATGACTGCCTGAAGAGAACATGTAAATTTCCACAGTCATTGATGATATGGGGCTGCATGTCAGGTAAAGGCACTGGGGAGATGGCTGTCATTACATCATCAATAAATGCACGTTTACGTTGATATTTTGGACACTTTTCTTATCCCATCAATTGAAAGGATGTTTGGAGATGATGAAATCATTTTTCAAAATGATAATGCATCTTGCCATAGAGCAAAAACTGTGAAAACATTCCTTGCAAAAAGACACATAGGGTCCATGTCATGGCCTGCAAATAGTCCGGATCTTAATCCAATTGAAAATCTTTGGTGGAAGTTGAAGAAAATGGTCCATGACAAGGCTCCAACCTGCAAAGCTGATCTGGCAACAGCAATCAGAGAAAGTTGGAGCCAGATTGATGAAGAGTACTGTTTGTCACTCATTAAGTCCATGCCTCAGAGACTGCAAGCTGTTACAAAAGCCAGAGGTGGTGCAACAAAATACTAGTGATGTGTTGGAGCGTTCTTTTGTTTTTCATGATTCCATAATTTTTTCCTCAGAATTGAGTGATTCCATATTTTTTTTTTTCCCTCTGCTTGGTCTAAAAAAGTAACCGTTACTGACTGCCACAGTTTTTTTTTCCTGATTTCTTCTAGTGTTTCTTAAAGCCAGAAAGTTGCCATTTGAAATGACTTTAGTTTTGTGTCATGTCTGTGATCTGCTTTTTTTCTACAAAATTAAACAACTGAATGAACATCCTCCGAGGCCGGTGATTCCATAATTT
This sequence comes from Thalassophryne amazonica, assembly GCF_902500255.1. Classification (NCBI taxonomy): domain Eukaryota; kingdom Metazoa; phylum Chordata; class Actinopteri; order Batrachoidiformes; family Batrachoididae; genus Thalassophryne; species Thalassophryne amazonica. The sequence goes on along the minus strand of NC_047108.1, from coordinate 110,823,694 downwards.
TTGCCAGGGGTTGTACAATTGCAATTATCTTCTCTGGTGGAATTTCAAAGTCTTCTACAATCTCTTCAATCCAAGTTGAAATATTTTGCCCAGTGTGGTGCTCAGCTAGAGGCTTGGTTGTGAGACAATAACTTATAAGTTCCCACTCTTCAGAAATAAAATGACAATTTACTCCAAAATAGGCCTCAGTTGCAACACTTGTCCACTCATCAGCTGTAAGAGCTATTTTAGTTTGGGATTTAAGACTGTGTTTCACCTCAATTGGTAGCCTGGAGCTAGTGTTTGAACCATGTCAATAAAACCTCTCTCTTCAACCATTGATACAGGCCTCATTCCCATGATGAACATATTTAGGATGCTCTGTGTCATTACTCCAGCCGTTTGGGGAGTGCATTGTACTTTCTTGAGCATAAAATCATCCAGACGTCTTTGACTTTTGCTGTAGAAACAAAACAAAACGTACAATTTATGAATAGCAGAAATTTGGTGATATACTGGTATTAATTAAATTAGGGAATAATTTTATGACCGCTAGCTAGCTAATCAAACATCGTAACATAACCGCTATGTTGAAAGCACTAACGAAGCAATTGTACGCATTAGAAAACGTGAATAATACATATATCAATACACGATAACTGTTGGGTAGCTAAACATGCTAGATTACCTTGTGTTGTTTGGGGTCGATTCGGCTGCCCCGGGATGTTTTTTGCGTTTCAGGTGCTCGTGCATGACTGTAGTGCTGCCATGATATGCTAACACGACTTTGCACAGTCTGCAAGTAAGCGACTTGGCGGTTTTGTTTTCTGTGAAATGTTCCCATGCTTTGGATTGCTTCGGTCTTGCTCTAAACTTCTCCGTTAACTCCGCTTCGGCTCCTTGCTGTTGCTGCTCCACTATTGTTTACCCGAGTGTGTTGTAGCAGAGTCTTTGCGTAGTGACGGCAGAAGTATAAATCACTTGGCTACTGTATCCGCTTCTCCCTTGAGGAAACACCGCCCCCCCCCCCCCCCCCCCAAGTTCCCGTTGCAGTTAGCGCTTCCACAAAACACGTCGCCGGACCAAAATTATACAGTTTTTGAATGGTAAAACATGATTGGGCGATTTGTCGACAATGAAAATACGTGTCGACAAATTTTCATTGTCGACATTATCGATAATGTCGACTAATCGTGACAGCCCTACCTCAGTCCCCTCTGGGACAGATGAGAGAGGAAAGAATAATAGAAAACTGACTGAAAGAATAAAGTCACTCATACAAGTGGCAGAAATGAGATTTCTCTGTCAGGTATCTGGTCTTACACTCCAGGACAGGGTGTGAAGCTCAACTATCCAGAAGGGACTCTTGAGTAGATTTGCTGCTTTATCGCATCAAAAAGAGCCAGTTGAGGTGGTTCCAGGATCTGGTCATCTCCCTAACGAGGTCCTCCAGGCATGTCCAAACAGGAGGAGACCCTGGGGAAGGTCCAGGACACACTGGAGGGCGTTCCCTGCTGGCCTGGGAACGCCTCAGGATCCCCTGGGAAGAGCTACAGGACTTGGCCGAGGATAGGGAAGGGAAGTGTGGGATGAGCTGCTTGTTTTGCTGTAACCATGATTATTAATTTTTTTTTTTTTTTTAGTATTTTCTGTTCCAATATTTTGTGATTTGTCGTTGTGCACTTCACTTATTATTTTTTTTTTTTTTTACATTTTTTTAAACTGAATGAACTTAAAATTGAAATTGAATCCAAACTTCATTCCTGTTTGTCGAAATAACTGCTTGTAGTTTGACGTGTTGTCTTCTGTTGGTCTCGCAGGTGGAGCAGTTCAAAGCGGTGTTTCAGAGGAGACTGCTGGAACAGCTGGGAGCGCCAAACAGTCCTCAGAGGGACGCTTACCGGAGCTGGAGCCCCGCCTCTCTGCCCAGGAACAGCAAAGCATCATCAGGGTGCAGGAGGACCAGCACACGGCGCCCTGACACCGCGTCTGGCACAGCGGCCACACCTCCCGCCGTGGCCACACCTCCTGCAGCCTAAATCAGCTCTCCTCTGAGAGCAACCTCACTCGTGACCTTCATAACAAGCAGAAACCTCAGAGCCACAACTCACGGCCCCTAAGACCCATGTTGGAGTTCCTCAGCTGACGTCTCACCGCGGCTCGGGGACACTTTTGGACAGACAATGTGTGTTTGTGGTGATGTCACTGATTCTGTGCTTTGAGGTTTTTTCCTGCTGCTATCTGAACTTCATGCCATGTTCACACACTGACATATGTGCTGTTTGTCTGTTGATTTTGAGCCGTCACATGGTCTGAGGTCGTGACCTCAGCGTCTCAGGTGGTTTTAGGCTCTTTAAGTCTTTGGACGTGTCCGTGCACGCGCACTCATTTATACACAGTGTGACACGGAGCAGCTGAAATAAATGCTGAAATGTGATTGGTCCTCACATCCTGACTGACTGAAGCACCACTGGTTTCATCATGAGCTGTGCACACGTTGTCATTAGTGACATCATTGGTCACATCATCTGCGGTGGCAGTGTGCTCTGGGCTCCAAAGAACATTTTCCTGGTCTTTGTGGATCTGAAGGTGTCCATGGTTACGTGCCTGTGTTTATTTTGGTGACCTCTGCCTTGTTTGACATGCAGTTTGGTCCATACGTATTTGGACAATGACATCATAACCTCCACCAGTGAAGTTAGATGGAGGTTATGATATCGCCCCCGTTTGTTTGTTTGTGTGTGTGTTTGTGAACAGCCTGGAACCCACAATTTTTTTTATATATTGTTATGAGATTTTTACAGGAGATTCATATTGTGATTGAGAAGAAGTAATTTAATTTTCAAGGTGAAAGGTCAAAGTCGGGTAAAATCCCTGTCTTTAACATTGAATCAAAAATTCATATTTAAGAGTGTTATGTAGGACGGTGTCCTTTATCAACTCCGGATCTGATCTGGATTGTGGATTTTGTGGCCATTTAACATTTAAAACTCCATTTAAGGTGTATTTTACATTATATCTCAATCAAAAGTGCCTCAGTCACTCTCATTTTTCTGGTCTGGATTTACCTTCACCACCAACATTGGATGGAGGTTCCAGTTTTATGCCTGTTTGTCTTCCAGTTATCAGTCGGAAACCAAGTGAAAAAGAGCAACGACAAACTGTGCACAGCAGAGAAAACCAGTGTTCTGTGAAAATGATCTGAAAAAGAATTCAAACCAAAAAAGTTGTCCCCCCCACCGACAACACCATAAAAAACTTTGATTCAAGTGCAGGAATGAAATACATCCTCCTGACATCTGATCACATCTAATTTAGTTTATGAAAAGTCACTTCCAACAGGACTTTGACCTGGAAAATTTTTCCAAGGTAAAAATTTGTAGAATTGGAAACTCGTGTTGGCGGAGGTTTGCGTTCTACGAGCGTGGTCCTCTAGTTCTTTTTGTAGTCTTATCTCTGTGAGGAGTCAAAGTGAAACAAAGAGGATGTTCTTATGTCAACTATCAGCTTTAATTCAGAAACTAGCGTGTAACGGGCAACACGCCTGTTCGGGCTGTGTTTATAAATAAATTATGCAAAGTTTCTATAATGAGTTGGAATGGTGTGTGACTCCAGAATGTTTTTAGAACCTTAGATCTCAAGAGTTTTTAGAAGAACTAAAACCTTTTATTTCCTGTTAATTATGTAATTTTTAAATGTTAATTTGCTGTCTTGGTGTATTTATAAATTGTTTAAGCCTCAGCCCCATTGAATAATAAGCCATGAATAATGAGCCACGCATGGGTGTGTCAGCGATTATTTAAAGAGACCCACATTTTCATCTATCACATATCTGCTATGAAGGTGCCTCTATGTGCCTCTCTGTACCCCGCATGTGCCACGTAGCAGCTTCTAGTGAGCCACGACCTGTCATTAGAGCCTCGAATGGCTCGCATCAGCCACACTAAGCCACGTAGTGCTGTGATAGCCCCATGATAACGCCATGTTGGCGCACGTTTAGACATGGGTTCACATCTCCAGCACTCCCACACCTGGTCCTTTAAAATATGGGTTTTCAGTTCACAGATTCTCAGCAGCATTTAAAGATATCACATTTTTTTAAATGCAGTCCAAAAATAGACGCTTGAGTACAGTCCCGCAGTTGTGTGCTGTGCACCAGGCTGCTGTCCACCTGTATTGGACCAGACCAGCTAGAACCAAACCAAGGGTTCCTGGAGAGCCGCCTCTGTGCTCCTCGCTCGCTCCGCAGCTCTCTGGCTTTATTTCTTCTGCGGGTTAAAAACACACCATAATCCGACTATAAACTTTGTGTTTGTCTGTTTATTTCTGCAAAATCGCTCTTTTGCGCGCGCCGCTGTTCCATTCCTGCACAGCCGCCTCTGTGCTCCGTCTCACTGGCTTAAAATCCATCTGTGGCTTTCTGGTTTTATTTTTTCCCTGACTTTAAACACAGTCATTTTTAAAGCCGTGATCACTTAATTTTGTGTTCGTCTGTTTATTTCTGCAAAAGTGCTCTTTTGCGCGCGGTGCCGTACTGCATACAGAATGAGGTGTCCGCTTTATTATATACACCTCTAGATCATTTTCAAAAAAAAAAATATATATACAACCCCTGGCAAAAATTATGGAATCACCGGCCTCGGAGGATGTTCATTCAGTTGTTTAATTTTGTAGAAAAAAAGCAGATCACAGACATGACACTAAAGTCATTTCAAATGGCAACTTTCTGGCTTTAAGAAACACTATAAGAAATCAAGAAAAAAATATTATGGCAGTCAGTAACGGTTACTTTTTTAGACCAAGCAGAGGAAAAAAATATGGAATCACTCAATTCTGAGGAAAAAATTATGGAATCACCCTGTAAATTTTCATCCTCAAAACTAACACCTGCATCAAATCAGATCTGCTCGTTGACATTGACCCTGTGCCATGACATTGACCCTACGTGTCTTCTTGCAAGGAACGTTTTCACAGTTTTTGCTCTATGGCAAGATGCATTATCATCTTGTAAAATGATTTCATCATCCCCAAACATCCTTTCAATTGTCAAAAATATCAACATAAACTTGTGCATTTATTGATGATGTAATGACAGCCATCTCCCCAGTGCCTTTACCTGACATGCAGCCCCATATCATCAATGACTGTGGAAATTTACATGTTCTCTTCAGGCAGTCATCTTTATAAATCTCATTGGAACGGCACCAAACAAAAGTTCCAGCATCATCACCTTGCCCAATGCAGATTCGAGATTCATCACTGAATATGACTTTCATCCAGTCATCCACAGTCCACGATTGCTTTTCTTTAGCCCATTGTAACCTTGTTTTTTTTTCTGTTTAGGTGTTAATGATGGCTTTCGTTTAGCTTTTCTGTATGTAAATCCCATTTCCATTAGGCGGTTTCTTACAGTTCGGTCACAGACGTTGACTCCAGTTTCTTCCCATTCGTTCCTCATTTGTTTTGTTGTGCATTTTTTGATTTTTGAGACATATTGCTTTAAGTTTTCTGTCTTGACGCTTTGATGTCTTCCTTGGTCTACCAGTATGTTTGCCTTTAACAACCTTCTCATGTTGTTTGTATTTGGTCCAGAGTTTAGACACAGCTGACTGTGAACAACCAACATCTTTTGCAGCATTGCGTGATGATTTACCCTCGTTTAAGAGTTTGATAATCCTCTCCTTTGTTTCAATTGACATATCTCGTGTTGGAGCCATGATTCATGTCAGTCCACTTGGTGCAACAGCTCTCCAAGGTGTGTTCACTCCTTTTTAGATGCAGACTAACGAGCAGATCTGATATGATGCGGGTGTTAGTTTTGGGGATGAAAATTTACAGGGTGATTCCATAATTTTTTCCTCAGAATTGAGTGATTCCATATTTCTTTCCTCTGCTTGGTCTAAAAAAGTAACCATTACTGACTGCCACAATCTTTTTTCTTCATTTCTTATAGTGTTTCTTAAAGCCAGAAAGTTGCCATTTGAAATGACTTTAGTTTTGTGTCATGTCTGTGATCTGCTTTTTTTCTACAAAATTAAACAACTGAATGAACATCCTCCGAGGCCAGTGATTCCATAATTTTTGCCAGGGGTTGTATATATATATATATATATATATATATATATATATATATATATATATATATATATATATATATATATATATATATATATATATATATATATATATATATATACAGTAGTGTTCAGAATAATAGTAGTGCTGTGTGACTAAAAAGAGTAATCCAGGTTTTGAGTATATTTCTTATTGTTACATGGGAAACAAGGTACCAGTAGATTCTCACAAATCCAACAAGACCAAGCATTCATGATATGCACACTCTTAAGGCTATGATATTGGGCTATTAGTAAAAAAAAAAAAAAAGTAGAAAAGGGGGTGTTCACAATAGTGTGGCATTCAGTCAGTGAGTTTGTCAATTTTGTGGAACAAACAGGTGTGAATCAGATGTCCCCTATTTAAGGATGAAGCCAGCACCTGTTGAACATGCTTTTCTCTTTGAAAGCCTGAGGAAAATGGGACGTTCAAGACATTGTTCAGAAGAACAGTGTAGTTTGATTAAAAAGTTGATTGGAGAGGGGAAAACTTATACGCAGGTGCAAAAAAGTATAGGCTGTTCATCTACAATGATGTCCAATGCTTTAAAATGGAAAAAAAAAAAAAAACAAGACACGTGGAAGAAAACGGAAAACAACCATCAAAATGGATAGAAGAATAACCAGAATGGCAAAGGCTCACCCATTGATCAGCTCCAGGATGATCAAAGACAGTCTGGAGTTACCTGTAAGCGCTGTGACAGAAGACACCTGTGTGAAGCTAATTTATTTGCAAGAATCCCCCGCAAAGTCCCTCTGTTAAATAAAAGACGTGCAGAAGAGGTTACAATTTGCCAAAGAACACATCAACTGGCCTAAAGAGAAATGGAGGAATATTTTGTGGACTGATGAGAGTAAAACTGTTCTTTTTGGGTCCAAGGGCCACAGACAGTTTGTGAGACAACCCCCAAACTCTGAATTCAAGCCATAGTTCACAGTGAAGCATGGTGGTGCAAGCATCATGATATGGGCATGTTTCTCCTACTATGGTGTTGGGCCTATATATCGCAAACCAGGTATCATGGATCAGTTTGGATATGTCAAAATACTTGAACAGGTCATGTTGCCTTATGCTGAAGAGGTCATGCCCTTGAAATGGGTGTTTCAACAAGACAATGACCCCAAGCACACTAGTAAACGAGCAAAATCTTGGTTCCAAACCAACAAAATGAATGCCTCGCAGATGTAAAGAAATCATGAAAAACTGTGGTTATACAACTAAATACTAGTTTAGTGATTCACAGGATTGCTAAAAAAAAAAAGCAGTTTGAACATAGCGTAGCGTCAACAGCAGATGCTACTATTATTGTGAACACCCCCTTTTCTACTTTTTTTTACTGAGTCTGGACATTTTTAAGTCAAGACTTAAAACCTATTTTTATTCTTTTTCTTATGAGTAGTTTTTTATTTTATGTTTTATTATTTTACTTCTGTTTTTAATTAGGTTTTTGAATTTTTTTTATTTATTTATTTTAATTTTTTTATGTTGAACTGTTCTGTGTGAGGTACCTAGACATGGCTTTTGTTGTAATTGTAATTGCTCCCAGACCACCAATAACCAGTAAAAATCTATTTAAGCATAAAAATTCAAAAAGAAAAAAATAATACAGCACCTTCAACTGCACCAGTTAAAGGACAGGACACTCATGGAAGCCATGGTTGGAGGATCACGTGTTAGACTGGAGGAAATCAGGCCAATCATGAAACAAATGCTGGTGGCCTTACAGGCCCTCAAAAGCATTTGCATAATTCACTCCAACATAAACATGAGCAATGTGAGGATTGTAAATCATCAAGTGCAACCATACAGGGTCAAGCTAACAGAATTTGGCAATGCCTTTCCAACATAACTTGCATAAGTTGGCATGATGTGTCAGCCTGAAGGCAGAAGGACTCCAGAAGTTATACTTGGCCTACCGTTGACACCGGCCATTGATATGTGGTGTTTAGGATTGCTGGCATCAGACTTATTCTTGGGGTTTATTCTGTACCCTGTCCAATGTGACTATGATATCAGGGCTTGACATAAAGCTATTTGCCCCACTGGCACACAGGGCTAAGAGAATTTAGAAGTTAGTGGCCCACAGTGTAGGAGTACTGGCCCATGGTTTTGCGTGCAAGAGTTCATGATATTCCATCTAAAAAGCCTGCAAATAAAACTATCTCTATAATATAAACCCATCCAGAAAAAACATAAAATTGTCTATGGACCATGAAAAATAGAATTTATCAGAGGGCATTCTCAAGTGTAAAAAAAATAAAGTGACTCCCATAAAATTTAGACGGCATTTTTAAGCAACCCTCAGAGTCGGCGAACTCACAGTCAGAAATGTAAAATACTGATGTAGGTCCATATCAAAACTAAAAACATATGCCTTGTCTGGATTGGAGTTATAGATCTAAAAATTGGAAAAAAAAATGCTTGGCTCCTTTGCTAATGTTGTCACCGTGGGGTTTCCACAAAGGCAAGCTGATAACACTTTTAAACTAGCTTCAAAACAGCCAGGGTCTACCAGGACCAAGCATATACTTTACTTTTTGTCAGCATACGACGGATAGACCCTGCAGATTTGGCAGAAAACCTCATTCTTCTCTTGGTCCTGACCAAGCCACAGCCATGTCTTTGGCCAGGTCGGGACAAAACCTCTCTTCCTCTTCTTTCTTTCATATAGCCTGTCTCGCTGCCTTAACTCATCATCACTAAGCTTCCTCTTCTGTCCAATTCCTACAACAAAACTCTTTCCTGGTTGTTGTCCGGGTTTGGGTGGATGTAGTTTAAACATATTTCAGTTTGAATTTCAAAGCATTCTGGTAGATTTGCGTCTTGTTCGTCTTCGTTTCCTGCAACTTCCCGCGCATTTAAAGATGCTAACAAACATTGCAGAAGACCAGTGACGGAAACAGCCAAACACACACTCCACGCATCGACAACATACATTTCAATATGCATGAGATTCTGCGGGAGCATGGAATGTGGTTAGGGATGGGTATTGATAAGAGTTTATCGATATCGATACCATTATCAATTCCGCTTATCGATCTGAGTCCTTATCGATTCCCTTATTGATACCGGTTGTGAATTTTCTGTAGGCCTTAAAGTAGGCTTTAAAGGTTTCTATGTCAACAACATTTTATTGAGTCTTAAAGTAAATAAATATGAAATTGGTCACTGGATCCTTAAACTCCTGGACCTAAATAAACTCTACATAGTGGCTCCTTGATCTCTGAATATAAATAGAATTAAACAAAATCTGTAGTTTTTGTCAAAAGCATTTCCTTTCAGACATTACTGGCATGAATGTCTTTCCATACATCTGAGCTGAGCTCTTGCCACTCGCTATGCTGCACGTCAGCATCAGTTTAATTCATAAAGAATGCAGGATGTCTCTTGGGAAGAAAAAAAAAATGTTTTACTCGATTGTAGTTTATTGTCTGTATTACAGCGTTTGGAAACAGGTGTCATTTATTTAAAGTGACAGTTTGTTTTGAAGTTATTAATTCCGACTGGACTCTGTCTCGGCTAGGGATGGGTATTGATAAGATTTTATTGATATCGATGCCATGGATTCTGCTTATCAATCCGATTCCTTATCGAGTCCCTTATCGATACCTCTTGTGAATTTTCTACTAAAAGTTGGCTTTACAGGTTTTCTATGTATTTCATTGACTCTTAAAGTAAATAAATATGAAATTGGTCACTGTATCCTTGATCTCTGGACATAAATAAAAATAAACAAAATGGTGTTTCGCTTTGAAGTTATTAATTCCGACTGGATTCTATCGTTCTATCTTGACTCGGCAGAGAGCCGCACAGCGTTTGGAGCTGTGTGAACAGAACGGAGGACAATTCTCGTTCTTTCTTGCAACAAGACAGGAGTCCCAGTTAGTAACTTTAATCCGCACAAAAGTAACTCACGATTGACATATTCAGGGATGAAAGTGGTGAAAAACAAAAACCGCTGAAACCCAAAATTACCCCCAACACCGCCTGCACGAAAATGTTTGAATTCTAGAAGCTCTGAAATGCAATCTGGGACTATTCCAGATGATAAACTGGAGTGAGTGCAGCATCCATTTAGGTGAGAAAAAAAAAAACAACTTTCCTTATTCAAATTAATTCCAGTAGTATTCTGCTCTTACTAGGATGCAGCAGTTTTCCAGTTTGGCAGATAGTTCTGGAGGAAATCACTGAAGAAATTAACACATTGAAAATATGGTTTGACCGAAACAAACTGTCATTAAACTTAAATAAGACAGGGATGAAATGGAGGTGTAAGAGTCACTAGTGTTCACAGGAAACATTTATTTCTGTATGTATTTATTTATTTATGTATGTTCATTGTTAGTTGGTTTTATACTTTCTGTTGTGTTTCTATTCAGGTTCTTTTTGTCTCTTTCTCTAAAATTGTATATAATAAGTATATATTGTATATAATAATCATTAGATTATTAATATATAAACAAAAATAAATTTAAAAAATATTACAATTTGAAAACAAATGCACCCGAACGTGATGACAGCTGCAACTGCTTAATGCTAACTTTTAACATTGAAAATGCCATAGACATGCTAACGTGTTTGCATCGCTCCCGTTTTTAACTTATAAAATACATCTATCAACTGTTTCAGAAGACCATAACAGGTCGGTTTAATATAAAAAAAGGTAAATAATACTCACAGACGTATGCGCTTTAGGGTTTTAGCGGGGGAAAATTAAGCGAAAGAAAGAAAGAATAAATGAAGCAAAAGATTGAAGCACTGTTTCAATCTGCAAACCACTGCTTCGATTGGTTCAAGGTTCAAAGCAAAGCCACGCTGCAGAAAAGTTGATTACGACCGTTGCAGGGTCTGTAATCAATGTAGAGAAATGATCATTTTTCTGACAAACACCCCCCAAAATAACGGCCACTCTGAAGGACCGGTAACAGAATTGTTAAGCAAAAAGCTTATTGATGTCGGTGGATCAAATAATTTCTTAACGATACCCGAAAGGAACCAGTTCTCGATACCCATCCCTAGTCTTGTCAGAGAGCTGCACAGTGTTTGGAGCTGTGCCAATGGAATGGAGGACGATTCTCATTTCTTGACTGCAACAAGACAAGAGTCCCACTTTGCGACTTTAATCTTCACAAAAGTGACTCACAATCACGATTGACATATTTTAATGGCTTTGACAGGAGTTAAGAAGCGGACGAGCCGCTTTTGAAGAGTTATTGTTACTATTATTGCTGTTGTTACTATTATTATTATTGATATATAAATAAAAATAAATAAAAACATTACAAATTTTAATACATTTGACTCTTTTACAACAAACGCTGAGCCATTAATTATTATGCAGAAAAATCCACACAAACATGCTGAGATGCGAACAGCTAATGCTAACTTTAACATTGAAAACATCATAGACATGCTAACACGTTAACATCGCTCCCATTTTTAAGTTATAAAATACATTTATCAACTGTTTCAGAAGACCATAACAGTTTGGTTTAACATAAAAAGGTATAGATTACTCACAGGCATATGCTCTTTAGGGTTTTAGCAGGGAAAAATTGAGATAAAGTCCATTGACCCAGCGGATCGAACCATTGCTTCATTGGTTCGCACTTCAAAGTGCAGTCGCTCTGCAGAAGGGGTTGATTACAGACCTGCTGCCGGTTCTGCAATCAACATAGAGAAATGATCATTTCCCGACAAAGATCCTCAAAAACAATGGCCGCTCTAAAGGACCGACAAGGGAATTGTTAAACAAAAAGAGTATTGATATCGGTGGATCGAATCATTTCTTAATGATACCCAACCCGAGATGCGAGATGTGGTTCATGGTGCGAGACCAAAACAAACAAAGAAGAAGACGACCAAAACAAACATGGCGGACTCTGTGAAGTTTGATGACAAGGAGATATGAAGAAATTTGACTTTGCCGCCTCAAAATATGGTAAAATAAATAGAAATTTGTGTATTTTTGTAGTGGCCAGAGCGGGCCATCATTTGATAAATTGTAGTGGCCCGAAAGTGGGCCAAATCAGCGCCAGGCCAATGGGCAAATGGCTATATCGAGCCCTGGATATGATGAGAGTTCTCATGGACACTCAAGGTCAACCATCGGAGAACCTCCTGACCAATGGGCAGTAGTGGGCACAGTTCCACTAATCCCCTAATTATCGAAGATAATGTTTTCATTATCGGATTAGCTTTTCAGATAACTTTGAAAACCATCACTGGACCAATTTTCCTCAGGTAAGTTTTGGTCCGATAACACTATGTAACAAATTTTTATTTTTGTTTTGTTCCTGGGTACACAGTGTGTTTTCCTAACCTGTTATGCCTTAAATAAATAGAAAATAGCTGTTATTCCACAGAAACTTTGCTTCTGTGATCAGGACAATGATATTTTGAAATTAGTCTGTTTTCAAGAATATTCTCAATTCGCCTTCAACTACTACTGAGTAGTCTTCTAGAATATTTTTTAACTGCTAGACCTGTCCAGAATTTTCTAGAAGTTTCCAGAATTATCTAGAAATTTCAAGAAACTTTTAGAACTTTCTAGTTAACTAGAGTTAAGTAAAGTAAATTCAGAGTGGCGACCCGTTATATCACATTGTTGTCGACCGCAGGATTTTGAAATTATCTGTAGGTCTCCAAAATCTGAGAGACCCCACATGTGGAGATAAAAAAAAAAAAATCATAGATCTGACAGGTTTAGTTGTACAGTGTGTGGTGTCAGCCACACGGTAAAAACAACACACATGAACAGATTTCACACACGAACATTCCCAGGTCAGACACCTCGCTTTCTGATTGGCTGTATGTCACATTTAGCTCCTCACGTCCTTCTGAGCAGATCAGAGCGCTATTAACACACACCACACATGGCAGGAATATCTGATAAGATTATATTTAGCGTCATCACGATTGTTGGGGCGTCCTTAAGATTGTCGGAAGGGGAAGATCGGGTCCGATATCGGCCTAATTATCTTGCCATGTGAACCAGGCTTAGTGTTTTGACACCTCACGGAGCGACTGACTGATGCGTTATGACACCGCACCGAACATGTTTTCACAATTATTTGATTTCTTTGTGCGACTGACATGGTTATTCAACCATTCAAAAGGCGATTCCTATCTCCACACAGTTCCAACCACACACGAGAAAGATTTTTGACAGTTCTTGTCTTGTCTCCCTAACCGGATAGAGTTGTGATGTCATCACGCGTGCGCTTAGGCGCTGTCTAGTGGGATCTTGAAAATTTCTTTCTCTTTTTTATACAAATGAAAAACATGACATATTTTACAAAAGCACATTTATTTGTAAACACCAACATGTTACATTGATTCACTTCAATCAATCAATCAATCAATTTTTTTTATATAGCGCCAAATCACAACAAACAGTTGCCCCAAGGCGCTTTATATTGTAAGGCAAGGCCATACAATAATTATGTAAAACCCCAACGGTCAAAACGACCCCCTGTGAGCAAGCACTTGTCTACAGTGGGAAGGAAAAACTCCCTTTTAACAGGAAGAAACCTCCACCAGAACCAGGCTCAGGGAGGGGCAGTCTTCTGCTGGGACTGGTTGGGGCTGAGGGAGAGAACCAGGAAAAAGACATGCTGTGGAGGGGAGCAGAGATCGATCACTAATGATTAAATGCAGAGTGGTGCATACAGAGCAAAAAGAGAAAGAAACAGTGCATCATGGGAACCCCCCCAGCAGTTTACGTCTATAGCAGCATAACTAAGGGATGGTTCAGGGTCACCTGATCCAGCCCTAACTATAAGCTTTAGCAAAAAGGAAAGTTTTAAGCCTAATCTTAAAAGTAGAGAGGGTGTCTGTCTCCCTGATCTGAATTGGGAGCTGGTTCCACAGGAGAGGAGCCTGAAAGCTGAAGGCTCTGCCTCCCATTCTACTCTTACAAACCCTAGGAACTACAAGTAAGCCTGCAGTCTGAGAGCGAAGCGCTCTATTGGGGTGATATGGTACTACGAGGTCCCTAAGATAAGATGGGACCTGATTATTCAAAACCTTATAAGTAAGAAGAAGAATTTTAAATTCTATTCTAGAATTAACAGAAAGCCAATGAAGAGAGGCCAATATGGGTGAGATATGCTCTCTCCTTCTAGTCCCCGTCAGTACTCTAGCTGCAGCATTTTGAATTAACTGAAGGCTTTTTAGGGAACTTTTAGGACAACCTGATAATAATGAATTACAATAGTCCAGCCTAGAGGAAATAAATGCATGAATTAGTTTTTCAGCATCACTCTGAGACAAGACCTTTCTGATTTTAGAGATATTGCGTAAATGCAAAAAAAGCAGTCCTACATATTTGTTTAATATGCGCTTTGAATGACATATCCTGATCAAAAATGACTCCAAGATTTCTCACAGTATTACTAGAGGTCAGGGTAATGCCATCCAGAGTAAGGATCTGGTTAGACACCATGTTTCTAAGATTTGTGGGGCCAAGTACAATAACTTCAGTTTTATCTGAGTTTAAAAGCAGGAAATTAGAGGTCATCCATGTCTTTATGTCTGTAAGACAATCCTGCAGTTTAGCTAATTGGTGTGTGTCCTCTGGCTTCATGGATAGATAAAGCTGGGTATCATCTGCGTAACAATGAAAATTTAAGCAATACCGTCTAATAATACTGCCTAAGGGAAGCATGTATAAAGTGAATAAAATTGGTCCTAGCACAGAACCTTGTGGAACTCCATAATTAACTTTAGTCTGTGAAGAAGATTCCCCATTTACATGAACAAATTGTAATCTATTAGACAAATATGATTCAAACCACCGCAGCGCAGTGCCTTTAATACCTATGGCATGCTCTAATCTCTGTAATAAAATTTTATGGTCAACAGTATCAAAAGCAGCACTGAGGTCCAACAGAACAAGCACAGAGACGAGTCCACTGTCCGAGGCCATAAGAAGATAATTTGTAACCTTCACTAATGCTGTTTCTGTACTATGATGAATTCTAAAACCTGACTGAAACTCTTCAAATAGACCATTCCTCTGCAGATGATCAGTTAGCTGTTTTACAACTACCCTTTCAAGAATTTTTGAGAGAAAAGGAAGGTTGGAGATTGGCCTATAATTAGCTAAGATAGCTGGGTCAAGTGATGGCTTTTTAAGTAATGGTTTAATTACTGCCACCTTAAAAGCCTCTGGTACATAGCCAACTAACAAAGATAGATTGATCATATTTAAGATCGAAGCATTAAATAATGGTAGGGCTTCCTTGAGCAGCCTGGTAGGAATGGGGTCTAATAAACATGTTGATGGTTTGGATGAAGTAACTAATGAAAATAACTCAGACAGAACAATCGGAGAGAAAGAGTCTAACCAAATACCGGCATCACTGAAAGCAGCCAAAGATAACGATACATCTTTGGGATGGTCATGAGTAATTTTTTCTCTAATAGTTAAAATTTTGTTAGCAAAGAAAGTCATGAAGTCATTACTAGTTAAAGTTAATGGAATACTCAGCTCAATAGAGCTCTGACTCTTTGTCAGCCTGGCTACAGTGCTGAAAAGAAACCTGGGGTTGTTCTTATTTTCTTCAATTAGTGATGAGTAGAAAGATGTCCTAGCTTTACGGAGGGCTTTTTTATAGAGCAACAGACTCTTTTTCCAGGCTAAGTGAAGATCTTCTAAATTAGTGAGATGCCATTTCCTCTCCAACTTACGGGTTATCTGCTTTAAGCTGCGAGTTTGTGAGTTATACCACGGAGTCAGGCACTTCTGATTTAAAGCTCTCTTTTTCAGAGGAGCTACAGCATCCAAAGTTGTCTTCAATGAGGATGTAAAACTATTGACGAGATACTCTATCTCCCTTACAGAGTTTAGGTAGCTACTCTGCACTGTGTTGGTATATGGCATTAGAGAACATAAAGAAGGAATCATATCCTTAAACCTAGTTACAGCGCTTTCTGAAAGACTTCTAGTGTAATGAAACTTATTCCCCACTGCTGGGTAGTCCATCAGAGTAAATGTAAATGTTATTAAGAAATGATCAGACAGAAGGGAGTTTTCAGGGAATACTGTTAAGTCTTCTATTTCCATACCATAAGTCAGAACAAGATCTAAGATATGATTAAAGTGGTAGGTGGACTCATTTACTTTTTGAGCAAAGCCAATAGAGTCTAATAATAGATTAAATGCAGTGTTGAGGCTGTCATTCTCAGCATCTGTGTGGATGTTAAAATCGCCCACTATAATTATCTTATCTGAGCTAAGCACTAAGTCAGACAAAAGGTCTGAAAATTCACAGAGAAACTCACAGTAACGACCAGGTGGACGATAGATAATAACAAATAAAACTGGTTTTTGGGACTTCCAATTTGGATGGACAAGACTAAGAGACAAGCTTTCAAATGAATTAAAGCTCTGTCTGGGTTTTTGATTAATTAATAAGCTGGAATGGAAGATTGCTGCTAGTCCTCCTCCTCGGCCCGTGCTACGAGCATTCTGACAGTGTGACCCGGGGGTGTTGACTCATTTAAACTAACATATTCATCCTGCTGTAACCAGGTTTCTGTTAGGCAGAATAAATCAATATGTTGATCAATTATTATATCATTTACCAACAGGGACTTAGAAGAGAGAGACCTAATGTTTAATAGACCACATTTAACTGTTTTAGTCTGTGGTGCAGTTGAAGGTGCTAGATTATTTTTTCTTTTTGAATTTTTATGCTTAAATAGATTTTTGCTGGTTGTTGGTGGTCTGGGAGCAGGCACCGTCTCTACGGGGATGGGGTAATGAGGGGATGGCAGGGGGAGAGAAGCTGCAGAGAGGTGTGTAAGACTACAACTCTGCTTCCTGGTCCCAACCCTGGATAGTCACGGTTTGGAGGATTTAAGAAAATTGGCCAGATTTCTAGAAATGAGAGCTGCTCCATCCAAAGTGGGATGGATGCCGTCTCTCCTAACAAGACCAGGTTTTCCCCAGAAGCTTTGCCAATTATCTATGAAGCCCACCTCATTTTTTGGACACCACTCAGACAGCCAGCAATTCAAGGAGAACAGGCGGCTAAACATGTCACTCCCGGTCCGATTGGGGAGGGGCCCAGAGAAAACTACAGAGTCCGACATTGTTTTTGCAAAGTTACACACCGATTTAATGTTAATTTTAGTGACCTCCAATTGGCGTAACCGGGTGTCATTACTGCCGACGTGAATTACAATCTTACCAAATTTACGCTTAGCCTTAGCCAGCAGTTTCAAATTTCCTTCAATGTCGCCTGCTCTGGCCCCCGGAAGACAATTGACTATGGTTGCTGGTGTCGCTAACTTCACATTTCTCAAAACAGAGTCGCCAATAACCAGAGTTTGATCCTCGGCGGGTGTGTCGTCGAGTGGGGAAAAACGGTTAGAAATGTGAACGGGTTGGCGGTGTACACGGGGCTTCTGTTTAGAACTACGCTTCCTCCTCACAGTCACCCAGTCAGCCTGCTTGGGATCTGCCAGGGGGGAACTAACGGCGGCTAAGCTACCTTGGTCCGCACCGACTACAGGGGCCTGGCTAGCTGTAGAATTTTCCACGGTGCGGAGCCGAGTCTCCAATTCGCCCAGCCTGGCCTCCAAAGCTACGAATAAGCTACACTTATTACAAGTACCATTACTGCTAAAGGAGGCTGAGGAATAACTAAACATTTCACACCCAGAGCAGAAAAGTGTGGGAGAGACAGGAGAAGCCGCCATGCTAAATCGGCTAAGAGCTAGTAGCTACGCTAACCTAGCGGATTCCTAAAAACACGCAAAGTGAATAATTTAGAGGTGATTCAGCAGAAGGAGTGCTTAAGTTAAGGCACGTAAAGATTACACTGGGAAACAAATCGTAATCTAGATAACTAGATCAATCTAACTGCGCAGATTAAACAGCTAACAGATACAGAAAAACACTGCTGTGCTCCGGAACCGGAAGTGATACAATACCGCAGTGAGAGCCAACCACCAGTAGAGGCAAGCCTTGTGTTGGTTTTTACATAGAATGAATGAATCAACCAATAAGTATGAGCGGAGGCTTAGTTTCCCATAATTCCTTTGGGCTTCTGTGTGTTAATGTTCAAATATTCAGAATTAGTGCATTATTTTAAAATTAACAGATATGTGTTATATATCACTTTGTACATTTTAAGGGTTTACATTAATGTAGTTATTCTATCTGGAATAATTTTATTTTTAAAGCAAAACCATAATTCAAACCTGCTTTCTGTTTCAACACCTCTGCTTCCTCACTGGACCACTGTCTCCTGTCGGGGTAGGTGACACTTTTGTACAGCAGGGGACAGAGTGCACAAAGACAGAAGTGCTGGGTCATTGGCTGTTTGGGTTTGTGATTGCCATTGTATCTATTAGAAGCTTTGGCGGTTTTTAAACTCAACATCAGTTTCTTAGTAGCTGAGAGCGTATGGGAGGCAAAATTTCAAGTTATCGGTTATCTGTAACTTCTGATAAATTTTTAAGCAGTTTATCGGTTTAGCGTTAAAAAAGACAACTTTTCAGTTAGCTGATTACCAGTTATCAAAACTAACTTTTTGGTTAGCTGTGCCTACCACTGCCAATGGGCGACATACTCACGCTTTCTTCATCAAAAATGGGGATACGAGGTCTATTAGAAAAGTATCTGACCTTATTATTTTTTTCAAAAACCATATGGATTTGAATCACATGTGATTGCGTCAGACAAGCTTGAACCCTCGTGCGCATGCGTGAGTTTTTCCACGCCTGTCGGTTGCTTCATTCACCTGTGAGCAGGCTTTGAGTGAGGAGTGGTCCACCCCCTCGGCGGATTTTCATTGTCAGGAAATGGCGGAATGATTTGGGCTTTTTTTCCATCAGAATTTTTTCAGAAACTGTTAGAGACTGGCAGCTGGAAACCATTCGAAAAATTTATCTGGCTTTCGGTGAAAATTTTACGGGCTTCACAGAGAATAAGGACTGTTACTACAGCTTTAAGGACGGCTTAAAGGACGCTCGGCGCCCCGCGCCCTGTGCCACCATCGAGAGCCACAAACCACCGGATCATTTCTAAACAGATTACTCTGTGGATCCGAGACCGTCGTGTGCACTTTCTCTGGTTATCACAAGAGCTGGACATCAACCATTTTCCGGCAGATTTCACTTTTAACAAGAGATTTTGTCATGGAAAGCCGAGCGGAGGCTTCATGCGTCACGACCGATTTGCTGATGGAGTGAGACGAAGGAACACCTCTGTTTTGGTCTCACAGGATGGCTTTGAGATGGTGTTCAGACAGCTGTCCGTGGTTTTTCCATCGAGTGATTATCCGACAAATTGTGGATGTGCCTGGACATGCAGAACATGTCCCGTGAGGCTTCATCACAGCGTTGCTGTGCGCCATGATGCGCGAAGCCTCCGCTCCTCTTTCCATGACAAAAACTCCTGTAACAGTGGAATGTGCCGTTCATTTCCAAACTGGACGCTGTGTTTTTTCCGGGACGTCGTCTGACTAGCACAGGAATTGTGAAAAGACGTGGACATCAGCACTTTTTCAGCACATTGAGACAGACGTGCGGAGGAATTCCGCGTGTCGCAGCGGTGCCGCATGGCTCACAGCAATGCCGTGATGAAGCCTCACGGGACATGTTCTGGCATGTCCAGGCACATCCACAATTTCTCGGATAATCACTCGATGGAAAAACCACCGACAGCTGTCTGCACGCCATCTCAAAGCCATCCTGTGAGACCAAAACAGAGGTGTTCCTTTGTCTCGCTCCAAAACTCACACATGCGCATGAGGGTTCAAGCTTGTCTGACGCAATCACACGTGATTCAAATCCATATGGTTTTTGAAAAAAATAATAAGGTTGGATACTTTTCTAATAGACCTCGTATATGTAAATTCAAAACTTCACAACAATATATAACAGCCTCGGGCACACAGTGTGTTGTTGGGGTAAGGTGTATTTTCAAAAATCTCCATGAGATAAAAAATTCATATAATGTAAAAAAGTTGGTCAGAACTTCAATCCCTGGAAGACTTCATAGACCTACTGGTGAAAATGCTTAGGATGGATCCCAGGCAAAGGATTACACCCACAAGACTCTGCAGCATGGCTTCATTACTGTGCAAAATCTGGAGAAAGACTCCTTTCAAATGTGGTCCCAGATTATGCATGCCTTCATTACTGATGCCTTCGATGGCACATCAGTCATAGACATCATAGAGTTTTCTGGGGTTTCTCACAGTGTGATTTCCAGCAGTAACCATAAATATCTGGAAGAGCACCTAATAATAGAAGACAATTTTGCCCAAGTAGCTAAGTGCACTGAATGACAGACAAGAACTCCAGTAGCCATAAAGATTCAAAACCTTGAATGTGCACAATGTTAGTTTGACATTATGAGGGCCATCGGCACTCTGGATCCAGAAAAATCTCAATTAATTAGGTTTTATGAAGGCTTCATATATGAAGGACATCCCCATATGGTGTTTGAATTGCTGGGCAGGACACTCAGGGAAGTAATGGTTGGAGTTAGACTGGAAGAAATCAAGCCAAGCATCAAACAAATGCTGGTGGCCTTACAGGCCCTTGAAAGCATTGGCATAATTCAATCCAACATCAACATGAGCAATGTGAGGATTGTAAATCATCAAGTGCAACCATAAAGGTTCAAGTTAACAGAATTTGGTGCTGCCTTTCCAACATCACTTGCACAATTGACATGATTTGTTAGCCTGAAGGTAGAAGGACTCCAGAAGTTAAAATTGGACTGCCATTGACACCGGCCATTGATATGTGGAGTTTAGGATTGGTGGCATCAGCCTTATTCCTGGGTTTTGATCTGTACCCTGTCTAATATGACTATGATATGATGAGAATCCTCATGGACACTCAAGGTCAACCATCGCACGACCTCCTGATCAATGGGCAACATATTCACACTTTCTTCATCAAAAACATGGATGGATGGAAATTCAAATCTTCACAATTTTCTCTTTATCATGATTCCAGTCCCTGGTTATATGTATTTGGCCATTGTATTTTAGTCACTTGTTAAGTCTTGTTTTGATTTTGTTCTGAGTATCTCTTTTCTGTGTATATTACTTTTGTCATTGGTTTTATGCTCTGTTTATCCTTTATTTTCTGGATAGTCATTAGTTGTATTTTCTGTTTACTGTTGCCACTTGTTGGTCCTGTTCTAGTGTGGTCTCTGCCTTTATTTTCTTGTTGATCACTGTCTTATATTGGCACTCTTTTCTTGTCTTCCTCTCTGAGTTAGGTTTTTCAGTTTTTATCAGTTGGTTGGGGTTTGATTTTCAGTCACTGAGTCTGTTTCTTTTAGCCACGCCCACCTGTCACTCTACTCCTGCCTCGCCTCTGTCTTGTCTGACCACGCCCCTTCCAGCACTTTCCCTGACACCTGTGTCTTGTTTTCCTAATGACTGCACCTGTTATTTAAACCCCTCACTTTCTCCACTCCCTGCCAGTTCGTTTGTGCTTTCTAGTTCACGTTCCCGGCCTTTGTCTTGCTCTGCAGTGTTTTTGACCATGTTCTGCCTTTGACCTTGCTCTCACCTCAGCCCATGACCATTGCTGCCTTGTGTTTTGACCAGTGCATGTTTTTGGACCTCGCCTTAGCCTGTCACCAGGCTGTACCGCCGCCTCTCTGACTGTCTACTTGTGTACCGAATCCCTGCCTGTCTTTTTGAGATAAAGCCTTTTTACTGTCACACCAGTCTCTGTGAGTTTTGCAAGCCTTTATACAATCACACCTGTCCCTGTGAGTTTTGCATTTGCGTCCATCCACCTTCTGTGCCACGCCTAGTCTGATCCTGACAGAACGAACTGGCCAGAAATGGACACAGCAAGCTCATACCCAACCGTCATGATCCCAGACATGGCCACCATTAAGGACATTTTTTCTCAGATCAACTTTTTCTTCAACTGTTTTCATTCCTGCTACAACCCCAAAGAAGAAGTTTGATTTTTTGGACAAAGCTTGGAATCTGGTCGAAGCCAATTCTTGGCTTTTTGAATTTTTTCCTGACCTAGAAGACCTGGACAGTTTGTTTGCTGCGGGGCGTCTCCCAGCCTGGGTGAGTCAGCCTGAATTACACCTGTCATCCAGCCTCCCACTCTCAGACTGTGAATCAGATTGGGAAGACATTGAGGACGACACGTCATCTGATACGGAAGGGCAGACACTGCAGGACACAGCCATGTTTCTGTTCAAGATTCAAGACTTATTTATGATTACTGGGACAGTACTGATCGGCTGGACAGAAAGCGAGTCCTAGCAGCATTAGACCAGATCCTGCAGACCGAGCCTGAGGTCGTATCAACTTTTCCTGATCTAGGTAATATCAAGAACTTTTTTAGGCAAGGTCAGATGCCTCCATGTGTTGAAGATCCCATGGACTTTCTGATTGAATGTGACATTTATAAGGCCTGCTCAGACGTGCCACAGTTCATCACCCTGTCTACTGCAGCAGTTTCGCCATCTCAATTGGTCACACTGAGCATGCTCTGTCTGCCACCGACACGGCACCACGATGCTCAGTTACGCGGAAGCCTGCTGTGCAGTGCCAACCAGGAGAACCGGCTCCACGGTCATATGCCACACCCACACTGGCTACACCCAGTCAACCCCCAATGCCAGCACCACATAAGCTTCGTGTGCCATCATCTGTTGCTTCCTCATCTGAAAGAGAAGCCTTGTTGTTACCTGACCCCTCAGCAGAGATTTTACCTTACGGATCATCCGCTGAGCCATCAGGAAGATCTATGTCTCCACTGCGCACAGCGACACCTGCCGTGATGCCTCCGGAACAAGTAGAACCTTCTGGAAAAGTCACATCCACACAGTATTATGCCGTATACGTACCACAGGGCTTCCCCACAGAATGCACACATCAGGATTCCCCAGCTCTCCACACCCTACGGTGCTCGATGTCATCAGAGAGCACTGTTCCGATGCACGCCTCACCGACGGCGCTTGCTGAATCCGTCACGATGCGCGCCTCCCCACAGTCACTGATGGCACCTGCTGAATCCAACACAATGCGTGCTTCTTCACAGTCAATGACGGAGCCTGCTGAATCAGCCATGATGCGTGCCTCTCCACCATCAATGAGGGAGTCTGCTGAATCAGCCATGATGCGTGCCTCGCCACCATCAATGACGGAGCATGTTGAATCTGCCACGACGCACGCTTCCTCACAGTCGATTTACGGAGCCTGCTGAATCAGCCATGATGCGCGCCTTACCACAGTCACGGGTGGAGTCTGCTGATTCACCCACAGCATCCTCTCCTCAGGATTCACCTGGTGAACCTCCTCACCTCACCCAGTCATCTGAACCATCCACACCAGGAACTCAAATGTCTATGATCAGCCGGACAGTGAGCCATTCATTTCCTTATTTTTTGGGGCAGCTTTTTCTTTTGTCAGTTCACCTCCTGCTGTTTACCAACACAATCCTCTTTACAGTATGTAATAATGCTTCACTATTGTGTTATATCTGCCTGTATCATTTGCGGGTGGGAGGATTTATTCCCCAGATTTGCATTTCAGCTTTCTCGGTTTTGTCGACCCCTAAGTAGATTTTGTTGGTGTGATCACTCAATGCATGCGGTTGTCAGCAGCACGTTTCAATATGTGAACAGGTTCATTTGTAAGGTGTGCACCATGCCTTTTTCAGTTATTACTGGTATCCTGCATTTTGGGTCTATTTTATGTTTTGGATCACCTCTTGGTTTACGTTTCAATATGAAACAGATCGAACACCTTTGCAGCGGTGTGGTTAATGTTCCTTTTTGTTTCTCCTCTGAGTCTTCTGCTTTTGATAAGCCCATGCGTGTGCTTGGTTGGGTCCTTGATTTTGTATATTTTTTGTTTAAACAGTTTTCTGTTTCGTTCTGCATCTCGTTTCGTTGATTTCACTATGTATCACATTTCTCAACTAAACAACTTCTTTGTTCTGTTAACACCTCATGCAGCTCTATAATGAATTTCTCGGTTGGTCCTCTAAATTTGGTTGGTCAGTGTTTGCACCTTCTACATTTTTTGAGTAAACTGTTCTCTTCATCATGTCGTTCCCTCACTAGATCATTAATGTTCCAGGGCTCTGATAAAGTTTCGCTACATTGGTTTGTCCAGTCTGTATATCTCTCCTTTCAGCAGGTTAGCTCCTTTTATTTTTTCCCCCATCTATTTTTCCCTTGGTGCGTCAGGGTTTGTAGTTCTCTGTTACCTCCTGGACAGGTTATGTTTTGGTTCCCCCACAGTTTAGGTTCTGGCATCTATCCTCCTCTCTCTGTTGCTTTTTTGTTTTTTTTTGGGATTTTGTTGATTTATTGCTTGTTTCCCCGCACTAGGGTCACTTCCATAAACTGGTTCAGGTCTCATCTGGTTCATTGGTTATGTTACTTTCCTTTTTTCACACCTGTCATGGGCAGTCTGTCACCCCTAGGTTTACGTATTCCAATAATTTGTGTCCATTTTCTAACCCGTGTCCTCCCTTTGTCTCGGCTACTTTGTCCAGCCAATCTCATGGCCATTCTCCAGGCCTGCCATTAGACATGAATCGACCTCCTGGCCAACCCCTTAGCTTTTCTAGGTTTGGCGGTCGTCCTCCGGATTCTGCCGTGAGTCTCGTCCAGCCATCCCATGTCCCATCCGTCCTTCCAATCGGCTTGGGTCAGCCTCACAATCGCCCTTGTGGTTGCCGCCCAGACTCTTTTTTGGCTGGCCTTCTTGGTGTTACGTTTGTCCCCTGCATGAGGTTCTGTTGTCGTCCTGCTGGATTTCCTTTCCCTGGGTGGCCTTTTGGCCACTCCCCTGGTAGTCCCTTTACCTGAGGTGGGTCCCTGGGGTTCCCGCCTGTTTTCCAATTTATTATTGCCCTCCTTCCAGTCCCCCTCCTTCCTCCTGTGCTCGTCTGTGGCCATGGGTCCCTCTGGGTTGTTGACGGTGTTGTTCTGTTGGCCGTCTGTGCCGGCCATTTGGGGGGGGGAGTGCTGTCATGATTCAGCCCGTTCTGGGCTCATGTTGTTATCTGGACTCATGTGTGTATCAGTCTTTGATCCTGTGTCTTTAATTTTCTTTTTTTCATGATTCCAGTCCCTGGTTATATGTATTTGGCCATTGTATTTTAGTCACTTGTTAAGTCTTTTTGATTTTGTTCTGAGTATCTCTTTTCTGTGCATATTACTTTTGTCATTGGTTTTATGCTCTGTTTATCCTTTATTTTCTGGGTAGTCATTAGTGTATGAGTATTTTCTGTTTTACTGTTGCCACTTGTTGGTCCTGTTCTAGTGTGGTCTCTGCCTTTATTTTCTTGTTGATCACTGTCTTATGTTGGCACTCTTCTTGTCTTCCTCTCTGAGTTAGGTTTTCAGTTTTTATCACAGTTGGTTGGGGTTTGATTTTCAGTCGCTGAGTCTTTCTTTTAGCCACGCCCACCTGTCACTCTACTCCTGCCTTGCCTCTGTCTTGTCTGACCACGCCCCTTCCAGCACTTTCCTTGACACCTGTGTCTTGTTTTCCTAATTACTGCACCTGTTATTTAAACCCCTCACTTTCTCCACTCCCTGCCAGTTCGTTTGTGCTTTCTAGTTCACGTTCCCGGCCTTTGTCTTGTTCTGCGTTTGACCTTGCTCTCGCCTCAGCCCATGACCATTGCTGCCTTGTGTTTTGACCAGTGCATGTTTTTGTAACTCGCCTTAGCCTGTCGCCAGCCTCTACCGCCGCCTCTCTGACTGTCTACTTGTCAGTGGCGGCTGGCCCATAGGGGCGCTCGTGCTGCCCTCCTAGATGTGGAGGGGAAAAGTCATATATAATATATATTTAAAAAGTATTATCAATGTCAGTTTTACTTAATAGTATGTGCCTACATGTAATATTAATGATTAAAACAACACTTCCTCCAACTGACTCTCATTCAACAGTGCATTTCCACCGACAGAAGCAGAGAACGTATCATTCCTCGGCTTGGGCGGTTATTCAAAGCGCCCTTGAAGTGCAGCGAAATAACCAATTGCATGTCGTTGCTAGGGAAAATTAATAAATATTTGGCAAATCAACATTGCCAAAATTAATGGCTTTGGGGCGCCGGACTTTTAGCCCTTGCTACAAAAATGCGGTTAGATTACAGTCAGTGATACACGTGACGCTGCTGTCAGTCAGGCAGGAAGAGATGATGGTCATGACGACGACGTTTGGGTTATATTTATTTATTTTTATTTTGTCTCCGTGTGTTTTGCTGGAGTAAGTTGAAGAACTCTTCGGAGGTTTAAAACGGTACAAAACTAATCAAATCAATGACACTAAAGTTTGGCGGGGATCCTTTTGGAGGCGCATGGAGGTGCGCACATCAGATCTTTCTCGTGGTTTAATGACAATTGCACATCCCGGTTGGAGGAGAGACGTTTGTCTGACTCTTTATAAACCGTGTCAAGCTTCATTCACACTATCGGCGCGCACACGTCACGGAGGCTGCTGATCTGCGCTCTTTACTGCGGGGTGGAAAGGAGCGCGTCCACCTCTTCAGCTCAGGTGAGCTGACAAGCTGCTCGGATTTATTCCCGAATGTTGCTCCTGGTGTGGAAACGAGGGTGAAAATTTAAGATAAAACAAATGAGTGATGTTTTTTGTTTTTAGGGGGTCAAAGCTGTGATCTTTATTGGGACAGCAGACCAGTTATAATGGTAATAGGGGAGGCTGGGGCTGTTTGTAACAGTGTTCAAAGCTGCAGCCATGCTGGCATTTTGATTTCACTTTACACATTATGAGGATCAGTTCACAGAAGTGAAATATTCTTTGTAGTATTCCACACTCTAAAACAAATTATTTGTTCAGTTTAAAAACAAAACAAAACCCTAAAATAGCAATTTGCATGTTTTTTAAAGAAATTCTAACTCAGCCACTGAGTACACACACGACACTTATAGTAAGACAAACCCAAGTTTTGCAACACATTTAATTAAGTGGTTTTGTAAACTTAATTTGCTTTGTCCTCTGCACTGTTAATTAATTTTAACCAATTTAATTTTAAGGTTTTGGTGTTATTAGTTAGTCAAGTTATTTAATTTAAGTTTTTCTAGCTTCTTTAGTTTGCCTCCATTCCACTCAGTAATGTTCATGCAAAATATTACCTTAATTTTCTCTCACTCACACACACTCTCTCTCTCTCTCTCTGAAGGTGGTGTGAACATTGTAATATGTACATAATGTTCTTTTGTCAATTGAAGAATTTTTCCATATTTTGAAAGAGTGTAAATTTGGTGATATTTTCTATTTTGTTAAGGTCAGTGTCATTGTGAACCCCAGGATGTGTTTGTCTGAAGATAATGGCAGTTCAGTACAGTTTGGTGTACTATGTGTGTAATTGGTGTCAAATGGTGAAATGTTCTTTGCTCAAGAACTTGAGTGTTGTATTTGATACTGTTCCTTTCCAAAGTAGAAATGGGGCCTAATATAGCTGTAAATGGTTAACTTTATCTGTAAAACTGCTGATTTTGAGAAGCACATGAAATGATTATTGTGGAATTGTAGTAATTTTCCGACTGTTCACTTGAATGCCTGTACTGGACAAGTCAAGGGAATCTATTGGCACAGCAGCCCCACCAAGACTGTTTTTCACCAGCCGCCACTGCTACTTGTGTACCGAATCCCTGCCGCCTTTTTGAGATAAAGCCTTTTTACTGTCATACCAGTCCCTGTGAGTTTTACATTTGCGTCCATCCACCTTCTCTGCCACGCCTAGTCTGATCCTGACAGGATCCCAGACAGAGGATTACACCCACTGAGCCTCTGCAGCATGACTTCATTACCATACAAAATCTGGAGAAGGACTCTCCTTATTTTCAAAAGTGTTTCCAGATTATTCATGCCTGTACAGGTGATGGCTTGAATGGTACATCAGTCATAGACCTCATAGAGTCTTCTGGGGTTTCTCACAGTGTCATTTCCAGCAGTAACCATAAATATCTGGGAGAGCACCTAATAAGAGGAGACAGTTTTGCCCATGTAGCTAAGTGCACTGAACTACAGACAAGAACTCCAATCGCCATAAAACCTTCACGGTGCACATCCTGAGTTTAACATGAAAATCCTATTCGCTTATCAGATGCTGTTAAAGATTTTGTATATATGTTATCACTGTTAAACGTTTGTACATTTGCCTTCTTTCTCATGAGAATGGTGTTGTGCTGTTTTGCACTTCACCCTGAGAACGTACGTGTTATTCAACCTTGTTTAGCTTTGTCTTCTTTCTCATGAGAACGGAGATGTGCTGTTTTGCACCTGTCTTAATGCAATCCTGAGAATTCAATTTTGTTTTGACGTTTGTGATGTGGTGTTTAGTGTGAAGGAGTGTGGAAGACAGGACACTTCAGGCAGATGCAGAACAGCTGATACCTGCAACAGACGAACGAGATGTGCTGACCTGAAGTGTCTTCCTTACAGCTGCACTTATTGACGTATGCGTTTATGTTATGGGAAGAAACTTGTCTTGCGTCATTACCCCCACCCTTAGGACAAGTTTCTTGTTTATGTGATGAGGGCGTCTCTTAATAAAAAAGAGCGGAAAAGCAGGCCAGACTTTAGTGTAGCCTTGGTGTACAGCCTGGCCGCACTCCGCGCGTAATATTTGACTTTCTGTCTCACTGGTGTTTCTTGACTCTGTTTGTCTTGTTAAAGGTTTTAAGAATGTTTGGAGGAGAAAATACCCAACATTGACTGGGGGCTCGTCCGGGAGCTCACACAACACCGGAGGTGTCCGGCGGAGGTCGTCAAGTCCAGACGTAAATCCTTGGCCAAGGTCTGATCGATCGATTGATCGTGTCTGCAATGTCGACCACCGCTGGCATCGTCTGGTTGACGAGATTTTCCCGGAAGAAGACAGACAGGAAGTCGAGTCAGTGAGTAAAATTTCTTTGTAAACAGTACTGAGTGAGTGGTGATCAGATCACATAAAACAGTTAAATTCCGCAAGCGATGATACAGAATCGCCTGTTAATGCAAAGCAGTTAAACTCTGTAAGGAGGGTGCGGACTCCTCTGTTTATATACGCGTACCGGTAGGGGATAAAAGTGATCACATAAAACAGTTAAACTCCGTAAGCGATGATACAGAATCGTCTGTTAAGGAAACACAGTTAAACTCTGTAAGGAGGGCGGACTCCTCTACGGTTGCGAGGGACGCGAGTAGTTAAATTCCGGAAGGAGGATACGGACTCCTCTGTTTTAATACGTACAGAAATCCCGGGTAGAAATATGTGCACTGTAAAAAAGGCAGTTAAATTTGGCAGGGACGGCGGAGTCCCCTAAGGGCAGGAACATTAGTTAAATTTCACGGGAGGTGCGAGCTCCCCTGACATAAGAATACGCGTACGATTATTAGGAGTGTTTCTATGTGTAAATAGTGTTTTGCGCAAGTGTAAATAACTGTGTGAAAGTGTAATACTTTGGACAACGTTAGTGACAACCGTGCGTGTGGAAGCAGCAGGCAAGTGATTCCGCTTCCTACGGGGAGGTGAAAGGAATCAACCACACGACGGTAAATTAATTGTCACGTCCAAAGAAAGTGTGAAACTTCAGATTTAGAACACCCTAGGTGTGCCCCCGTCTGAAGTCCAAATTATAACAAGGGATAAAAAAATAATAAAAATGGGGGGTAAGACGTCTAAAAATAAGGAATATTTATCAACTGACGACTGGAAAGTTATGGAGGCAAAAAATCCAAAAGCAACAAAGAAATTGGAGACCTGGATAAATAAACATGACTTTGACGGACGACTGAACCTGATCAGCATACAAAAGCTGAAGAAGGAGTTAGAACGGGAACATATGATGAGAAAAAGATGCAGAAAGTAGGGGCAGATTTAGTGGCATTTTGGGAGGAAGAAGCAGAGAACAGACAGAAAGGAGCAGAGAAGCGACGATTAGAGAAAGCAAGGAAAAAGAAAGCTGTAGGTAAGGCAGAAGAAGATGTGATAATTCAGCACAGAGAACCAGAACAGCCTCAACAATCACCGCCGGCTGGATCGTCGGTGACAAAGAGACCTTTATCTCCTCTACCAGAGGATGACGATGTACCGCCACCACAGTATGATTTGGCAGTAAAACCTAAGGTAAAAAGAAAAACCAGAAAACCACAAACACGCAGTCAAGCGAAAGTGCCTACAGCCCCTCCCATGGTGGAACATAGTGATCAGGGAGGTGCCTATCCTATGATAGAAGTACCAAATCCTCGTGCAGGAACAGCAGGACAGCTACCAACCATGCTCGTTTATCGGACATGGAATGCTGATGATATCAAAGCAGCAGTCGACATGATACCATCGCCACATGTCGATATTGAGGGATTTATGCAGGATATAGAAAACATTAGAACATCTTACCACCTTAATGGACCGGAAGTCCAACAGGTGTGGATGAAAGCATGTGGCCCTAAATGGAGTCAGGTACGCGGAGACTGGAATCCTGCAGATCAACAAGGCGTACCACTGACACATGATGATCTAGTCTTGAAAACAAGAGTGGAAGCTATGATTACACGGGCAAAAGGAGTGTTAGGACCAAAGATAAATGATACTGAAATTACCAGGACAACTCAGAAAAAGAGAGCCATGGACAGAGTTTAGGTGCAGATTTGAGAATGTGTTTAGGGTCCATAGTGGCATATTGCCAGAAACACCTGTGTATGAACAACAATTGAAAAACGCTCTGATCCAACATTCCAATAAGGATATAAAAGCTTGGATACAGAAACATTGGATTGGATTGCCTACAGGCACATTGGAAGACACACATACACACTGCTGTCATGCAGAAGAAGTCTTAAAACAGAAAAAGACAAGAAACAGCGACAAAGGAGTGTATGTAGCACATGGAGATGATGAATATATTACCAGCAGGGCAACTTAAGACAGCAGAAGCAGTGCAAATGCCCCAAAAAGCCATGGCAAAATAGACAAGGTGGACAGCCACAACGTCAAGGACCATGGCAACCACAACAGCAGGGAGGGCCACCACGTGGTCCCCTGATTTGTTGGAACTGTGGAAGAGAGGGACATATGTATAGAAATTGTCCAAATCCACCTACTGAGGGAGCAGCAGGGAGAATTCCACAACGGAATAATCCTCCGCAGCCACAGTATCCACAATGACTAGAATCCATAATCCATGATTCCATATCAGATAGGCAGTCTGAATCTGTATGTATGGATCTGTGTGCCTTGCTGGGAAATCCGGTACCAAAACCAAGTGACTTTGTTGGTAAATGGACGACCAGTGACATTCCTTTGTGATACAGGAGCATGTAGAACCACATGTAATGACAACATACCTGTCCATCAATTAAGCAACGAACTCTTTAGGGTTCGCTCTGCAAATGGACAAACATCAGACGTCCCTATCACCAAACCCATAACGTTGACAGATCCATTTGGCCTGACGTGTACTATGTCAGTGTTGAGCATGCCACAATGTCCAGTTAACCTCCTAGGACGAGACGGATTGACTGCATTGGGCTTGTCCATAATTGTGGAACAAGGGAAATTAGTTGTTGAACGCACAGGAGGCGTTAACATGGTAAGAGAAGAAAGCGCTGACCCCACATTCCACTATTACTATACATTTGACATCTCAGAAGAAGATGCTGCAGGATGGGGTAAAGATGTCGTCTTGCAAGCGACAGCCCTACTAAAAAATCCTGAACAACAGATGTCACCACCTGACCTGCATGTCACAATGTGGCATAAAGATCCTCCAGGTCCGGATGGTGACTATGAAACTAAATTGAAAAATGTTTCACCTGTGAAACTGACAATGACCGATTTGATTCATGATGGCAACTCAATAGCCGTCATAACAGTAACAGGCGCCACTGAAGATGTATCAAAATTGAAATTCACAGGTATGCCATTACATATGTCACTTTGTAAGCCGTATTGACAGAATGGCAAGAATTGGGACTGACAGTCATAACAGCTTTGTCAGCCTCTGATTGGAGTAGAGTTGGCCCACGAACGGAGTTCAGTCCATCAACCAAGTTGTATAAAGTGCTAGTTAATGTCTCATTGGTGCTGACAGCTGGAACACACATTGATGCGTCCACTTACAATCCTGAGTGTTTCAGTTGAGTCCTGAAGAGGATGATCTTCTTTCTTCAGTACCGTCAGGATTGTGGACAACAGGTCCTTCAGACGTAGGACTGATTAAAAATGCACAACCTGTAGTTATAAGGCCAAAAACAGAATACAGACCATGTGTAAGACAGTATCCATTGAAACCTGATGCAATTGAAGGAATCAGGCCAGTAATAGGGATTTATTAACAGCAGGAGTAATAGTGCCATGTCCAGATTCACCATGTAACACACCCATATTTCCTGTGAAAAAGGCTCCGCCCTCAGTGGGGTGGAGAATGATTCAAGATCTGTAGGCAGTAATGCTGCTGTGATTAAAAGAGCACCATGTGTCCCAGATCCACACACCTTGTTAAATTCGCTGAGATCAAATTCTAATAGTTTCTCAGTAATTGACATAAGTAATGCATTTTTCTCTGTGCCAGTACATCCAGATAGTCAATTCTGGTTTGCTTTTACCTTTAAAGGACAACGATATACATTTACCAGATTACCGCAGGTTACGCAGAGAGCCCAACTATTTATTCTCAAGTCATGTCAGCATGTTTAGCCAATTTCGTTCCACCGGCAGATAGCCAACTGTTAGTGTATGTTGATGACATTTTATTGCTCTGACACACGAAAACTGCACCTGTTGAACATGCTTTTCTCTTTGAAAGCCTGAGGAAAATGGGACGTTCAAGACATTGTTCAGAAGAACAGTGTAGTTTGATTAAAAGTTGATTGGAGAGGGGAAAACTTATACGCAGGTGCAAAAAAGTATAGGCTGTTCATCTACAATGATGTCCAATGCTTTAAAATGGAAAAAAAAAAGACACGTGGAAGAAAACGGAAAACAACCATCAAAATGGATAGAAGAATAACCAGAATGGCAAAGGCTCACCCATTGATCAGCTCCAGGATGATCAAAGACAGTCTGGAGTTACCTGTAAGCGCTGTGACAGAAGACACCTGTGTGAAGCTAATTTATTTGCAAGAATCCCCCGCAAAGTCCCTCTGTTAAATAAAAGACGTGCAGAAGAGGTTACAATTTGCCAAAGAACACCAACTGGCCTAAAGAGAAATGGAGGAATATTTTGTGGACTGATGAGAGTAAAACTGTTCTTTTTGGGTCCAAGGGCCACAGACAGTTTGTGAGACAACCCCCAAACTCTGAATTCAAGCCATAGTTCACAGTGAAGCATGGTGGTGCAAGTATCATGATATGGGCATGTTTCTCCTACTATGGTGTTGGGCCTATATATCGCAAACCAGGTATCATGGATCAGTTTGGATATGTCAAAATACTTGAACAGGTCATGTTGCCTTATGCTGAAGAGAACATGCCCTTGAAATGGGTGTTTCAACAAGACAATGACCCCAAGCACACTAGTAAACGAGCAAAATCTTGGTTCCAAACCAACAAAATGAATGCCTCGCAGATGTAAAGAAATCATGAAAAACTGGTTATACAACTAAATACTAGTTTAGTGATTCACAGGATTGCTAAAAAAAAAAAAGCAGTTTGAACATAGCGTAGCGTCAACAGCAGATGCTACTATTATTGTGAACACCCCCTTTTCTACTTTTTTTTACTGAGTCTGGACATTTTTAAGTCAAGACTTAAAACCTATTTTTATTCTTTTTCTTATGAGTAGTTTTTTATTTATGTTTTATTATTTACTTCTGTTTTTAATTAGGTTTTTGAATTTTTTTTATTTATTAAACTGTTCTGTTCTGTGTGAGGTACCTAGACATGGCTTTTGTTGTAATTGTAATTGCTCCCAGACCACCAATAACCAGTAAAAATCTATTTAAGCATAAAAATTCAAAAAGAAAAAAATAATACAGCACCTTCAACTGCACCAGTTAAAGGACAGGACACTCATGGAAGCCATGGTTGGAGGATCACGTGTTAGACTGGAGGAAATCAGCCAATCATGAAACAATGCTGGTGGCCTTACAGGCCCTCAAAAGCATTTGCATAATTCACTCCAACATAAACATGAGCAATGTGAGGATTGTAATCATCAAGTGCAACCATACAGGGTCAAGCTAACAGAATTTGGCAATGCCTTTCCAACATAACTTGCATAAGTTGGCATGATGTGTCAGCCTGAAGGCAGAAGGACTCCAGAAGTTATACTTGGCCTACCGTTGACACCGGCCATTGATATGTGGTGTTTAGGATTGCTGGCATCAGACTTATTCTTGGGGTTTATTCTGTACCCTGTCCAATGTGACTATGATATCAGGGCTTGACATAAAGCTATTTGCCCCACTGGCACACAGGGCTAGAGAATTTAGAAGTTAGTGGCCCACAGTGTAGGAGTACTGGCCCATGGTTTTGCGTGCAAGTTCATGATATTCCATCTAAAGCCTGCAAATAAAACTATCTCTATAATATAAACCATCCAGAAAAAATAAAATTGTCTATGGACCATGAAAAATAGAATTTATCAGAGGGCATTCTCAAGTGTAAAAAAATAAAGTGACTCCCATAAAATTTAGACGGCATTTTTAAGCAACCCTCAGAGTCGGCGAACTCACAGTCAGAAATGTAAAATACTGATGTAGGTCCATATCAAAACTAAAAACATATGCCTTGTCTGGATTGGAGTTATAGATCTAAAAATTGGAAAAAAAAAAAATGCTTGGCTCCTTTGCTAATGTTGTCACCGTGGGGTTTCCACAAAGGCAAGCTGATAACTTTTAAACTAGCTTCAAAACAGCCAGGTCTACCAGGACCAAGCATATACTTTACTTTTGTCAGCATACGACGGATAGACCCTGCAGATTTGGCAG
The DNA here is from genome assembly GCF_902500255.1 of Thalassophryne amazonica. NCBI lineage: Eukaryota > Metazoa > Chordata > Actinopteri > Batrachoidiformes > Batrachoididae > Thalassophryne > Thalassophryne amazonica. The sequence goes on along the minus strand of NC_047108.1, from coordinate 110,788,694 downwards.
AAAACCTCATTCTTCTCTTGGTCCTGACCAAGCCACAGCCATTCTTTGGCCAGGTCGGGACAAAACCTCTCTTCCTCTTCTTTCTTTCATATAGCCTGTCTCGCTGCCTTAACTCATCATCACTAAGCTTCCTCTTCTCCAATTCCTACACAAAACTCTTTCCTGGTTGTTGTCCGGGTTTGGGTGGTTAGTTTAAACATATTTCAGTTTGAATTTCAAAGCATTCTGGTAGATTTGCGTCTTGTTCGTCTTCGTTTCCTGCAACTTCCCGCATTTAAAGATGCTAACAAACATTGCAGAAGACCAGTGACGGAAACGGCCAACACACACTCCACGCATCGACAACATACATTTCAATATGCATGAGATTCTGCGGGAGCATGGAATGTGGTTAGGGATGGGTATTGATAAGATTTATCGATATCGATACCATTATCAATTCCGCTTATCGATCTGAGTCCTTATCGATTCCCTTATTGATACCGTTGTGAATTTTCTGTAGGCCTTAAAGTAGGCTTTAAAGGTTTCTATGTCAACAACATTTTATTGAGTCTTAAAGTAAATAAATATGAAATTGGTCACTGGATCCTTAAACTCCTGGACCTAAATAAACTCTACATAGTGGCTCCTTGATCTCTGAATATAAATAGAATTAAACAAATCTGTAGTTTTTGTCAAAAGCATTTCCTTTCAGACATTACTGGCATGAATGTCTTTCCATACATCTGAGCTGAGCTCTTGCCACTCGCTATGCTGCACGTCAGCATCAGTTTAATTCATAAAGAATGCAGGATGTCTCTTGGGAAGAAAAAAAATGTTTTACATTACTCGATTGTAGTTTATTGTCTGTATTACAGCGTTTGGAAACAGGTGTCATTTATTTAAAGTGACAGTTTGTTTTGAAGTTATTAATTCCGACTGGACTCTGTCTCGGCTAGGGATGGTATTGATAAGATTTATTGATATCGATGCCATGGATTCTGCTTATCAATCCGATTCCTTATCGAGTCCCTTATCGATACCTCTTGTGAATTTTCTACTAAAAGTTGGCTTTACGGGTTTTCTATGTATTTCATTGACTCTTAAAGTAAATAAATATGAAATTGGTCACTGTATCCTTGATCTCTGGACATAAATAAAATAAACAAAATGGTGTTTCGCTTTGAAGTTATTAATTCCGACTGGATTCTATCGTTCTATCTTGACTCGGCAGAGAGCCGCACGTTTGGAGCTGTGTGAACAGAACGGAGGACAATTCTCGTTCTTTCTTGCAACAAGACAGAGTCCCAGTTAGTAACTTTAATCCGCACAAAAGTAACTCACGATTGACATATTCAGGATGAAAGTGGTGAAAAACAAAAACCGCTGAAACCCAAAATTACCCCCAACCCGCCTGCACGAAAATGTTTGAATTCTAGAAGCTCTGAAATGCAATCTGGACTATTCCAGATGATAAACTGGAGTGAGTGCAGCATCCATTTAGGTGAGAAAAAAAACAACTTTCCTTATTCAAATTAATTCCAGTAGTATTCTGCTCTTACTAGGATGCAGCAGTTTTCCAGTTTGGCAGATAGTTCTGGAGGAAATCACTGAAGAAATTAACACATGAAATATGGTTTGACCGAAACAAACTGTCATTAAACTTAAATAAGACAGGGATGAAATGGAGGTGTAAGAGTCACTAGTGTTCACAGAAACATTTATTTCTGTATGTATTTATTTATTTATGTATGTTCATTGTTAGTTGGTTTTATACTTTCTGTTGTGTTTCTATTCAGGTTCTTTTTGTCTCTTTCTCTAAAATTGTATATAATAAGTATTATTGTATATAATAATCATTAGATTATTAATATAAACAAAATAAATTTAAAAAATAACAATTGAAAACAAATGCACCCGAACGTGATGACAGCTGCAACTGCTTAATGCTAACTTTTAACATTGAAAATGCCATAGACATGCTAACGTGTTTGCATCGCTCCCGTTTTTAACTTATAAAATACATCTATCAACTGTTTCAGAAGACCATAACAGGTCGGTTTATATAAAAAAGGTAAATATACTCACAGACGTATGCGCTTTAGGGTTTTAGCGGGAAAATTAAGCGAAAGAAAGAAAGAATAAATGAAGCAAAGATTGAAGCACTGTTTCAATCTGCAAACCACTGCTTCGATTGGTTCAAGGTTCAAAGCAAAGCCACGCTGCAGAAAAGTTGATTACGACCGTTGCAGGGTCTGTAATCAATGTAGAGAATGATCATTTTTCTGACAAACACCCCCCAAAATAACGGCCACTCTGAAGGACCGGTAACAGAATTGTTAAGCAAAAAGCTTATTGATGTCGGTGGATCAAATAATTCTTAACGATACCCGAAAGGAACCAGTTCTCGATACCATCCCTAGTCTTGTCAAGAGCTGCACAGTGTTTGGAGCTGTGCCAATGGAATGGAGGACGATTCTCATTTCTTGACTGCAACAAGACAAGAGTCCCACTTTGCGACTTTAATCTTCACAAAAGTGACTCACAATCACGATTACATATTTTAATGGCTTTGACAGAGTTAAGAGCGGACGAGCCGCTTTTGAAGAGTTATTGTTACTATATTGCTGTTGTTACTATTATTATTATGATATATAAATAAAAATAAATAAAAACATTACAATTTTAATACATTTGACTCTTTTACAACAAACGCTGAGCCATTAATTATTATGCAGAAAAATCCACACAAACTGCTGAGATGCGAACAGCTAATGCTAACTTTAACATGAAAACATCATAGACATGCTAACACGTTAACATCGCTCCCATTTTTAAGTTATAAAATACATTTATCAACTGTTTCAGAAGACCATACAGTTTGGTTTAACATAAAAAGGTAGATTACTCACAGGCATATGCCTTAGGGTTTTAGCAGGGAAAAATTGAGATAAAGTCCATTGACCCAGCGGATCGAACCATTGCTTCATTGGTTCGCACTTCAAAGTGCAGTCGCTCTGCAGAAGGGGTTGATTACAGACCTGCTGCCGGTTCTGCAATCAACATAGAGAAATGATCATTTCCCGACAAAGATCCTCAAAAACAATGGCCGCTCTAAAGGACCGACAAGGGAATTGTTAAACAAAAAGAGTATTGATATCGGTGGATCGAATCATTTCTTAATGATACCCAACCCGAGATGCGAGATGTGGTTCATGGTGCGAGACCAAAACAAACAAAGAAGAACGACCAAAACAAACATGGCGGACTCTGTGAAGTTTGATGACAAGGAGATATGAAGAAATTTGACTTTGCCGCCTCAAAATATGGTAAAATAAATAGAATTTGTGTATTTTTGTAGTGGCCAGAGCGGGCCATCATTTGATAAATTGTAGTGGCCCGAAAGTGGGCCAAATCAGCGCCAGGCCAATGGGCAAATGGCTATATCGAGCCCTGGATATGATGAGAGTTCTGGCACTCAAGGTCAACCATCGGAGAACCTCCTGACCAATGGGCAGTAGTGGGCACAGTTCCACTAATCCCCTAATTATCGAAGATAATGTTTTCATTATCGATTAGCTTTCAGATAACTTTGAAAACCATCACTGGACCAATTTTCCTCAGGTAAGTTTTGGTCCTAACACTATGTAACAAATTTTTATTTTGTTTGTTCCTGGGTACACAGTGTGTTTTCCTAACCTGTTATGCCTTAAATAAATAGAAATAGCTGTTATTCCACAGAAACTTTGCTTCTGTGATCAGGACAATGATATTTTGAATTAGTCTGTTTTCAAGAATATTCTCAATTCGCCTTCAACTACTACTGAGTAGTCTTCTAGATATTTTTTAACTGCTAGACCTGTCCAGAATTTTCTAGAAGTTTCCAGAATTATCTAGAAATTTCAAGAAACTTTTAGAACTTTCTAGTTAACTAGAGTTAAGTAAAGTAAATTCAGAGTGGCGACCCGTTATATCACATTGTGTCGACCGCAGGATTTTGAAATTATCTGTAGGTCTCCAAAATCTGAGAGACCCCACATGTGGAGATAAAAAAAAAAAATCATAGATCTGACAGGTTTAGTTGTACAGTGTGTGGTCAGCCACACGGTAAAAACAACACACATGAACAGATTTCACACACGAACATTCCCAGGTCAGACACCTCGCTTTCTGATTGGCTGTATGTCACATTTAGCTCCTCACGTCCTTCTGAGCAGATCAGAGCGCTATTAACACACACCACACATGGCAGGAATATCTGATAAGATTATATTTAGCGTCATCACGATTGTTGGGCGTCCTTAAGATTGTCGGAAGGGGAAGATCGGGTCCGATATCGGCCTAATTATCTTGCCATGTGAACCTGCTTAGTGTTTTTGACACCTCACGGGCGACTGACTGATGCGTTATGACACCGCACCGAACATGTTTTCACAATTATTTGATTTCTTTGTGCGACTGACATGGTATTCAACCATTCAAAAGGCGATTCCTATCTCCACACAGTCCAACCACACGAGAAAGATTTTGACAGTTCTTGTCTTGTCTCCCTAACCGGATAGAGTTGTGATGTCATCACGCGTGCGCTTAGGCGCTGTCTAGTGGGATCTTGAAATTTCTTTCTCTTTTTTATACAAATGAAAACATGACATATTTACAAAACCATTTATTTGTAAACACCAACATGTTACATTGATTCACTTCAATCAATCAATCAATCAATTTTTTTTATAGCGCCAAATCACAACAAACAGTTGCCCAAGGCGCTTTTATTGTAAGGCAAGGCCATACAATAATTATGTAAAACCCCAACGGTCAAAACGGACCCCCTGTGAGCAAGCACTTGTCTACAGTGGAGGAAGGAAAAACTCCCTTTTAACAGGAAGAAACCTCCACCAGAACCAGGCTCAGGGAGGGGCAGTCTTCTGCTGGGACTGGTTGGGGCTGAGGGAGAGAACCAGGAAAAGACATGCTGTGGAGGGGAGCAGAGATCGATCACTAATGATTAAATGCAGAGTGTGCATACAGAGCAAAAAGAGAAAGAAACAGTGCATCATGGGAACCCCCACAGTTTACGTCTATAGCAGCATAACTAAGGATGGTTCAGGGTCACCTGATCCAGCCCTAACTATAAGCTTTAGCAAAAAGGAAAGTTTTAAGCCTAATCTTAAAAGTAGAGAGGGTGTCTGTCTCCCTGATCTGAATTGGGAGCTGGTTCCACAGGAGAGGAGCCTGAAAGCTGAAGGCTCTGCCTCCCATTCTACTCTTACAAACCCTAGGAACTACAAGTAAGCCTGCAGTCTGAGAGCGAAGCGCTCTATTGGGGTGATATGGTACTACGAGGTCCCTAAGATAAGATGGGACCTGATTATTCAAAACCTTATAAGTAAGAAGAAGAATTTTAAATTCTATTCTAGAATTAACAGAAAGCCAATGAAGAGAGCCATATGGGTGAGATATGCTCCTCTCCTTCTAGTCCCCGTCAGTACTCTAGCTGCAGCATTTGAATTAACTGAAGGCTTTTTAGGGAACTTTTAGGACAACCTGATAATAATGAATTACAATAGTCCAGCCTAGAGGAAATAAATGCATGAATTAGTTTTTCAGCATCACTCTGAGACAAGACCTTTCTGATTTTAGAGATATTGCGTAAATGCAAAAAAGCAGTCCTACATATTTGTTTAATATGCGCTTTGAATGACATACCTGATCAAAAAATGACTCCAAGATTTCTCACAGTATTACTAGAGGTCAGGGTAATGCCATCCAGAGTAAGGATCTGGTTAGACACCATGTTTCTAAGATTTGTGGGGCCAAGTACAATAACTTCAGTTTTATCTGAGTTTAAAAGCAAGAAATTAGAGGTCATCCATGTCTTTATGTCTGTAAGACAATCCTGCAGTTTAGCTAATTGGTGTGTGTCCTCTGGCTTCATGGATAGATAAAGCTGGGTATCATCTGCGTAACAATGAAAATTTAAGCAATACCGTCTAATAATACTGCCTAAGGGAAGCATGTATAAGTGAATAAAATTGGTCCTAGCACAGAACCTTGTGGAACTCCATAATTAACTTTAGTCTGTGAAGAAGATTCCCCATTTACGAACAACATTGTAATCTATTAGACAAATATGATTCAACCCACCGCAGCGCAGTGCCTTTAATACCTATGGCATGCTCTAATCTCTGTAATAAAATTTTATGGTCAACAGTATCAAAAGCAGCACTGAGGTCCAACAGAACAAGCACAGAGACGAGTCCACTGTCCGAGGCCATAGAAGATAATTTGTAACCTTCACTAATGCTGTTTCTGTACTATGATGAATTCTAAAACCTGACTGAAACTCTTCAAATAGACCATTCCTCTGCAGATGATCAGTTAGCTGTTTTACAACTACCCTTTCAAGAATTTTTGAGAGAAAAGGAAGGTTGGAGATTGGCCTATAATTAGCTAAGATAGCTGGGTCAAGTGATGGCTTTTTAAGTAATGGTTTAATTACTGCCACCTTAAAAGCCTGTGGTACATAGCCAACTAACAAATAGATTGATCATATTTAAGATCGAAGCATTAAATAATGGTAGGGCTTCCTTGAGCAGCCTGGTAGGAATGGGGTCTAATAAACATGTTGATGGTTTGGATGAAGTAACTAATGAAAATAACTCAGACAGAACAATCGGAGAGAAAGAGTCTAACCAAATACCGGCATCACTGAAAGCAGCCAAAGATAACGATACACCTTTGGGATGGTCATGAGTAATTTTTTCTCTAATAGTTAAAATTTTGTTAGCAAAGAAAGTCATGAAGTCATTACTAGTTAAAGTTAATGGAATACTCAGCTCAATAGAGCTCTGACTCTTTGTCAGCCTGGCTACAGTGCTGAAAAGAAACCTGGGTTGTTCTTATTTTCTTCAATTAGTGATGAGTAGAAAGATGTCCTAGCTTTACGGAGGGCTTTTTATAGAGCAACAGACTCTTTTTCCAGGCTAAGTGAAGATCTTCTAAATTAGTGAGATGCCATTTCCTCTCCAACTTACGGGTTATCTGCTTTAAGCTGCGAGTTTGTGAGTTATACCACGGAGTCAGGCACTTCTGATTTAAAGCTCTCTTTTTCAGAGGAGCTACAGCATCCAAAGTTGTCTTCAATGAGGATGTAAAACTATTGACGAGATACTCTATCTCCCTTACAGAGTTTAGGTAGCTACTCTGCACTGTGTTGGTATATGGCATTAGAGAACATAAAGAAGGAATCATATCCTTAAACCTAGTTACAGCGCTTTCTGAAAGACTTCTAGTGTAATGAAACTTATTCCCCACTGCTGGGTAGTCCATCAGAGTAAATGTAAATGTTATTAAGAATGATCAGACAGAAGGGAGTTTTCAGGGAATACTGTTAAGTCTTCTATTTCCATACCATAAGTCAGAACAAGATCTAAGATATGATTAAAGTGGTAGGTGGACTCATTTACTTTTTGAGCAAAGCCAATAGAGTCTAATAATAGATTAAATGCAGTGTTGAGGCTGTCATTCTCAGCATCTGTGTGGATGTTAAAATCGCCCACTATAATTATCTTATCTGAGCTAAGCACTAAGTCAGACAAAAGGTCTGAAAATTCACAGAGAAACTCACAGTAACGACCAGGTGGACGATAGATAATAACAAATAAAACTGGTTTTTGGGACTTCCAATTGGATGGACAAGACTAAGAGACAAGCTTTCAAATGAATTAAAGCTCTGTCTGGGTTTTGATTAATTAATAAGCTGGAATGGAAGATTGCTGCTAGTCCTCCTCCTCGGCCCGTGCTACGAGCATTCTGACAGTGTGACCCGGGGTGTTGACTCATTTAAACTAACATATTCATCCTGCTGTAACCAGGTTTCTGTTAGGCAGAATAATCAATATGTTGATCATTATTATATCATTTACCACAGGAGCTTAGAAGAGAGGACCTAATGTTTAATAGACCACATTAACTGTTTTAGATCTGTGGTGCAGTTGAAGGTGCTATATTATTTTTTCTTTTTGAATTTTTATGCTTAAATAGATTTTTTGCTGTTGATTGGTGTCTGGGGAGCAGGCACCGTCTCTACGGGGATGGGTATAGGGGATGGCAGGGGGGGAGAGAAGCTGCAGAGAGGTGTGTAAGACTACAACTCTGCTTCTGGTCCCAACCCTGGATAGTCACAAGGGGTTTTGGAGGATTTAAGAAAATTGGCCAGATTTCTAGAAATGAGAGCTGCTCCATCCAAAGTGGGATGATGCCGTCTCTCCTACAAGACCAGGTTTTCCCCAGAAGCTTTGGCCAATTATCTATGAAGCCCACCTCTTTTTGGACACCACTCAGACAGCCAGCAATTCAAGGAGAACGAGCGGCATAAACATGTCACTACGTCTCGGTCCCGATTGGGGAGGGGGCCCAGAGAAAACTACAGAGTCCGACATTGTTTTTGCAAAGTTACACACCGATTTAATGTTAATTTTAGTGACCTCCATTGGCGTAACCGGGTGTCATTACTGCCGACGTGAATTACAATCTTACCAAATTTACGCTTAGCCTTAGCCAGCAGTTTCAAATTTCCTTCAATTCGCCTGCTCTGGCCCCCGGAAGACAATTGACTATGGTTGCTGGTGTCGCCAACTTCACATTTCTCAAACAGAGTCGCCAATAACCAGAGTTTGATCCTCGGCGGGTGTGTCGTCGAGTGGGGAAAACGGTTAGAAATGTGAACGGGTTGGCGGTGTACACGGGGCTTCTGTTAGAACTACGCTTCCTCCTCACAGTCACCCAGTCACCTGCTTGGGATCTGCCAGGGGGGAACTAACGGCGGCTAAGCTACCTTGGTCCGCACCGACTACAGGGGCCTGGCTAGCTGTAGAATTTTCCACGTGCGGAGCCGAGTCTCCAATTCGCCCAGCCTGGCCTCCAAAGCTACGAATAAGCTACCTTATTACAGTACCATTACTGCTAAGGAGGCGGAGGAGAATAACTAAACATTTCACACCCAGAGCAGAAAAGTGTGGGAGAGACAGGAGAAGCCGCGCATGCTAAATCGGCTAAGAGCTAGTAGCTACGCTAACCTAGCGGATTCCTAAAACACGCAAAGTGAATAATTTAGAGGTGATTCAGCAGAAGGAGTGCTTAAGTTAAGGCACGTAAAGATTACACTGGGAAACAAATCGTAATCTAGATAACTAGATAATCTAACTGCGCAGATTAAACAGCTAACAGATACAGAAAAACACTGCTGTGCTCCGGAACCGGAAGTGATACAATACCGCAGTGAGAGCCAACCACCAGTAGAGGCAAGCCTTGTGTTGGTTTTACATAGAATGAATGAATCAACCAATAAGTATGAGCGGAGGCTTAGTTTCCCATAATTCCTTTGGGCTTCTGTGTGTTAATGTTCAAATATTCAGAATTAGTGCATTATTTTAAAATTAACAGATATGTGTTATATATCACTTTGTACATTTTAAGGGTTTACATTAATGTAGTTATTCTATCTGGAATAATTTTATTTTTAAAGCAAACCATAATTCAAACCTGCTTTCTGTTTCAACACCTCTGCTTCCTCACTGGACCACTGTCTCCTGTCGGGTAGGTGACACTTTTGTACAGCAGGGGACAGAGTGCACAAAGACAGAAGTGCTGGGTCATTGGCTGTTTGGGTTTGTGATTGCCATTGTATCTATTAGAATACTTTTGGCGGTTTTTAAACTCAACATCAGTTTCTTAGTAGCTGAGAGCGTATGGGAGGCAAAATTTCAAGTTATCGGTTATCTGTAACTTCTGATAAATTTTTAAGCAGTTTATCGGTTTAGCGTTAAAAAAGACAACTTTTCAGTTAGCTGATTACCAGTTATCAAACTAACTTTTGGTTAGCTGTGCCTACCACTGCCAATGGGCGACATACTCACGCTTTCTTCATCAAAAATGGGGATACGAGGTCTATTAGAAAAGTATCTGACCTTATTATTTTTTTCAAAAACCATATGGATTTGAATCACATGTGATTGCGTCAGACAAGCTTGAACCCTCGTGCGCATGCGTGAGTTTTTCCACGCCTGTCGGTTGCTTCATTCACCTGTGAGCAGGCTTTGAGTGAGGAGTGGTCCACCCCCTCGGCGGATTTTCATTGTCAGGAAATGGCGGAATGATTTGGGCTTTTTTTTCCATCAGAATTTTTCAGAAACTGTTAGAGACTGGCAGCTGGAAACCATTCGAAAAATTTATCTGGCTTTCGGTGAAAATTTTACGGGCTTCACAGAGAATAAGGACTGTTACTACAGCTTTAAGGACGGCTTAAAGGACGCTCGGCGCCCCGCGCCCTGTGCCACCATCGAGAGCCACAAACCACCGGATCATTTCTAAACAGATTACTCTGTGGATCCGAGACCGTCGTGTGCACTTTCTCTGGTTATCACAAGAGCTGGACATCAACCATTTTCCGGCAGATTTCACTTTTAACAAGAGATTTTGTCATGGAAAGCCGCGCGGAGGCTTCTGCGTCACGACCGATTGCTGATGGAGTGAGACGAAGGAACACCTCTGTTTTGGTCTCACAGGATGGCTTTGAGATGGTGTTCAGACAGCTGTCCGTGGTTTTTCCATCGAGTGATTCCGACAAATTGTGGATGTGCCTGGACATGCAGAACATGTCCCGTGAGGCTTCATCACGCGTTGCTGTGCGCCATGATGCGCGAAGCCTCCCTCCCTTTCCATGACAAAACTCCTGTAACAGTGGAATGTGCCGTTCATTTCCAAACTGGACGCTGTGTTTTTTCCGGGACGTCGTCTGACTAGCACAGGAATTGTGAAAAGACGTGACATCAGCACTTTTTCAGCACATTGAGACAGATGTGCGGAGGAATTCCGCGTGTCGCAGCGGTGCCGCATGGCTCACAGCAATGCCGTGATGAAGCCTCACGGGACATGTTCTGGCATGTCCAGGCACATCCACAATTTCTCGATAATCCTCGATGGAAAAACCACCGACAGCTGTCTGCACGCCATCTCAAAGCCATCCTGTGAGACCAAAACAGAGGTGTTCCTTTGTCTCGCTCCAAAACTCACACATGCGCATGAGGGTTCAAGCTTGTCTGACGCAATCACACGTGATTCAAATCCATATGGTTTTTGAAAAAAATAATAAGGTTGGATACTTTTCTAATAGACCTCGTATATGTAAATTCAAAACTTCAACAATATATAACAGCCTCGGGCACACAGTGTGTTGTTGGGGTAAGGTGTATTTTCAAAAATCTCCATGAGATAAAAAATTCATATAATGTAAAAAAGTTGGTCAGAACTTCAATCCCTGGAAGACTTCATAGACCTACTGGTGAAAATGCTTAGGATGGATCCCAGGCAAAGGATTACACCCACAAGACTCTGCAGCATGGCTTCATTACTGTGCAAAATCTGGAGAAAGACTCCTTTCAAATGTGGTCCCAGATTATGCATGCCTTCATTACTGATGCCTTCGATGGCACATCAGTCATAGACATCATAGAGTTTTCTGGGGTTTCTCACAGTGTGATTTCCAGCAGTAACCATAAATATCTGGAAGAGCACCTAATAATAGAAGACAATTTTGCCCAAGTAGCTAAGTGCACTGAATGACAGACAAGAACTCCAGTAGCCATAAAGATTCAAAACCTTGAATGTGCACAATGTTAGTTTGACATTATGAGGGCCATCGGCACTCTGGATCCAGAAAAATCTCAATTAATTAGGTTTTATGAAGGCTTCATATATGAAGGACATCCCCATATGGTGTTTGAATTGCTGGGCAGGACACTCAGGGAAGTAATGGTTGGAGTTAGACTGGAAGAAATCAAGCCAAGCATCAAACAAATGCTGGTGGCCTTACAGGCCCTTGAAAGCATTGGCATAATTCAATCCAACATCAACATGAGCAATGTGAGGATTGTAAATCATCAAGTGCAACCATAAAGGTTCAAGTTAACAGAATTTGGTGCTGCCTTTCCAACATCACTTGCACAAATTGACATGATTTGTTAGCCTGAAGGTAGAAGGACTCCAGAAGTTAAAATTGGACTGCCATTGACACCGGCCATTGATATGTGGAGTTTAGGATTGGTGGCATCAGCCTTATTCCTGGGTTTTGATCTGTACCCTGTCTAATATGACTATGATATGATGAGAATCCTCATGGACACTCAAGGTCAACCATCGCACGACCTCCTGATCAATGGGCAACATATTCACACTTTCTTCATCAAAAACATGGATGGATGGAAATTCAAATCTTCACAATTTTCTCTTTATCATGATTCCAGTCCCTGGTTATATGTATTTGGCCATTGTATTTTAGTCACTTGTTAAGTCTTGTTTTGATTTTGTTCTGAGTATCTCTTTTCTGTGTATTACTTTTGTCATTGGTTTTATGCTCTGTTTATCCTTTATTTTCTGGATAGTCATTAGTTGTATTTTCTGTTTTACTGTTGCCACTTGTTGGTCCTGTTCTAGTGTGGTCTCTGCCTTTATTTTCTTGTTGATCACTGTCTTATATTGGCACTCTTTTTGTCTTCCTCTCTGAGTTAGGTTTTTCAGTTTTTATCAGTTGGTTGGGGTTTGATTTTCAGTCACTGAGTCTGTTTCTTTTAGCCACGCCCACCTGTCACTCTACTCCTGCCTCGCCTCTGTCTTGTCTGACCACGGCCCTTCCAGCACTTTCCCTGACACCTGTGTCTTGTTTTCCTAATGACTGCACCTGTTATTTAAACCCCTCACTTTCTCCACTCCCTGCCAGTTCGTTTGTGCTTTCTAGTTCACGTTCCCGGCCTTTGTCTTGCTCTGCAGTGTTTTTGACCATGTTCTGCCTTTGACCTTGCTCTCACCTCAGCCCATGACCATTGCTGCCTTGTGTTTTGACCAGTGCATGTTTTTGGACCTCGCCTTAGCCTGTCACCAGGCTGTACCGCCGCCTCTCTGACTGTCTACTTGTGTACCGAATCCCTGCCTGTCTTTTTGAGATAAAGCCTTTTTACTGTCACACCAGTCTCTGTGAGTTTTGCAAGCCTTTATACAATCACACCTGTCCCTGTGAGTTTTGCATTTGCGTCCATCCACCTTCTGTGCCACGCCTAGTCTGATCCTGACAGAACGAACTGGCCAGAAATGGACACAGCAAGCTCATACCCAACCGTCATGATCCCAGACATGGCCACCATTAAGGACATTTTTTCTCAGATCAACTTTTTCTTCAACTGTTTTCATTCCTGCTACACCCCAAAGAAGAAGTTTGATTTTTTGGACAAAGCTTGGAATCTGGTCGAAGCCAATTCTTGGCTTTTTGAATTTTTTCCTGACCTAGAAGACCTGGACAGTTTGTTTGCTGCGGGGCGTCTCCCAGCCTGGGTGAGTCAGCCTGAATTACACCTGTCATCCAGCCTCCCACTCTCAGACTGTGAATCAGATTGGGAAGACATTGAGGACGACACGTCATCTGATACGGAAGGGCAGACACTGCAGGACACAGCCATGTTTCTGTTCAAGATTCAAGACTTATTTTATGATTACTGGGACAGTACTGATCGGCTGGACAGAAAGCGAGTCCTAGCAGCATTAGACCAGATCCTGCAGACCGAGCCTGAGGTCGTATCAACTTTTCCTGATCTAGGTAATATCAAGAACTTTTTTAGGCAAGGTCAGATGCCTCCATGTGTTGAAGATCCCATGGACTTTCTGATTGAATGTGACATTTATAAGGCCTGCTCAGACGTGCCACAGTTCATCACCCTGTCTACTGCAGCAGTTTCGCCATCTCAATTGGTCACACTGAGCATGCTCTGTCTGCCACCGACACGGCACCACGATGCTCAGTTACGCGGAAGCCTGCTGTGCAGTGCCAACCAGGAGAACCGGCTCCACGGTCATATGCCACACCCACACTGGCTACACCCAGTCAACCCCCAATGCCAGCACCACATAAGCTTCGTGTGCCATCATCTGTTGCTTCCTCATCTGAAAGAGAAGCCTTGTTGTTACCTGACCCCTCAGCAGAGATTTTACCTTACGGATCATCCGCTGAGCCATCAGGAAGATCTATGTCTCCACTGCGCACAGCGACACCTGCCGTGATGCCTCCGGAACAAGTAGAACCTTCTGGAAAAGTCACATCCACACAGTATTATGCCGTATACGTACCACAGGGCTTCCCCACAGAATGCACACATCAGGATTCCCCAGCTCTCCACACCCTACGGTGCTCGATGTCATCAGAGGCACTGTTCCGATGCACGCCTCACCGACGGCGCTTGCTGAATCCGTCACGATGCGCGCCTCCCCACAGTCACTGATGGCACCTGCTGAATCCAACACAATGCGTGCTTCACAGTCAATGACGGAGCCTGCTGAATCAGCCATGATGCGTGCCTCTCCACCATCAATGAGGGAGTCTGCTGAATCAGCCATGATGCGTGCTCGCCACCATCAATGACGGAGCATGTTGAATCTGCCACGACGCACGCTTCCTCACAGTCGATTTACGGAGCCTGCTGAATCAGCCATGATGCGCGCCTTACCACAGTCACGGGTGGAGTCTGCTGATTCACCCACAGCATCCTCTCAGGATTCACCTGGTGAACCTCCTCACCTCACCCAGTCATCTGAACCATCCACACCAGGAACTCAAAGTCTATGATCAGCCGGACAGTGAGCCATTCATTTCCTTATTTTTGGGGCAGCTTTTTCTTTTGTCAGTTCACCTCCTGCTGTTACCAACACAATCCTCTTTACAGTATGTAATAATGCTTCTATTGTGTTATATCTGCCTGTATCATTTGCGGGTGGGAGGATTTATTCCCCAGATTTGCATTTCAGCTTTCTCGGTTTTGTCGACCCCTAAGTAGATTTTGTTGGTGTGATCACTCAATGCATGCGGTTGTCAGCAGCAGTTTTCAATATGTGAACAGGTTCATTTGTAAGGTGTGCACCATGCCCTTTTTCAGTTATTACTGTATCCTGCATTTTGGGTCTATTTATGTTTTGGATCACCTCTTGGTTTACGTTTCAATTATGAAACAGATCGAAACCTTTGCCGCGGTGTGGTTAATGTTCCTTTTTGTTTTCTCCTCTGAGTCTTCTGCTTTTGATAAGCCATGCGTGTGCTTGGTTGGGTCCTTGATTTTGTATATTTTTTTGTTACAACAGTTTCTGTTTCGTTCTGCATCTCGTTTCGTTGATTTCACTATGTATCACATTTCTCAACTAAACAACTTCTTTGTTCTGTTAAACAACCTCATGCAGCTCTATAATGAATTTCCGGTGGTCCTCTAAATTGGTTGGTCAGTGTTTGCACCTTCTACATTTTTTGAGTAAAACTGTTCTCTTCCATCATGTCGTCTCCCTCCTAGATCATTAATGTTTCCAGGGCTCTGATAAAAGTTTCGCTACATTGGTTTGTCCAGTCTGTATATCTCTCCTTTCAGCAGGTTAGCTCCTTTTATTTTTTCCCCCATCTATTTTTCCCTTGGTGCGTCAGGGTTTGTAGTTCTCTGTTACCTCCTGGACAGGTTATGTTTTTGGTTCCCCCACAGTTTAGGTTCTGGCATCTATTCTCCTCTCTCTGTTGCTTTTTTTTTTTTTTGGGATTTTGTTGATTTATTGCTTGTTTCCCCGCACTAGTGGTCACTTCCATAAACTGGTTCAGGTCTCATCTGGTTCATTGGTTATGTTACTTTCCTTTTTTCACACCTGTCATGGGCAGTCTGTCACCCCTAGGTTTACGTATTCCAATAATTTGTGTCCATTTTCTAACCCGTGTCCTCCCTTTGTCTCGGCTACTTTGTCCAGCCAATCTCATGGCCATTCTCCAGGCCTGCCATTAGACATGAATCGACCTCCTGGCCAACCCCTTAGCTTTTCTAGGTTTGGCGGTCGTCCTCCGGATTCTGCCGTGAGTCTCGTCCAGCCATCCCATGTCCCATCCGTCCTTCCAATCGGCTTGGGTCAGCCTCACAATCGCCCTTGTGGTTGCCGCCCAGACTATTTTTTGGCTGGCCCTTCTTGGTGTTACGTTTGTCCCCTGCATGAGGTTCTGTTGTGTTCCTGCTGGATTTCCTTTCCCTGGGTGGCCTTTTGGACACTCCCCTGGTAGTCCCTTTACGAGGTGGGGTCCCCTGGGGTTCCCGCCTGTTTTCCAATTTATTATTGCCCTCCTTCCAGTACCCCCTCCTTCCTCCTGTGCTCGTCTGTGGCATGGGTCCCTCGGGTGTGACGGTGTTGCTCTGTTGGCCGTCTGTGCCGGCCATTTGGGGGGGGGAGTGCTGTCATGATTCAGCCCGTTCTGGGCTCATGTGTGATCTGGGACTCATGTGTGTATCAGTCTTGATCCTGCTGTCTTAATTTTCTTTTTTTCATGATTCCAGTCCCTGGTTATATGTATTTGGCCATCTGTATTTTAGTTCACTCTGTTAAGTCTTGTTTGATTTTGTTCTGAGTATCTCTTTTCTGTGCATATTACTTTGTCATTGGTTTTATGGCTCTGTTTATCCTTTATTTTCTGGGTAGTCATTAGTGTATGAGTATTTTCTGTTTTACTGTTGCACTTGTTGGTCCTGTTCTAGTGTGGTCTCTGCCTTTATTTTCTTGTTGATCACTGTCTTATGTTGGCACTCTTCTTGTCTTTCCCTCTCTGAGTTAGGTTTTCAGTTTTATCACAGTTGGTTGGGGTTTGATTTTCAGTCGCTGAGTCTTTCTTTTAGCCACGCCCACCTGTCACTCTACTCACTGCCTTGCCTCTGTCTTGTCTGACCACGCCCCTTCCAGCACTTTCCTTGACACCTGTGTCTTGTTTTCCTAATTACTGCAACCTGTTATTTAAACCCCTCACTTTCTCCACTCCCTGCCAGTTCGTTTGTGCTTTCTAGTTCACGTTCCCGGCCTTTGTCTTGTTCTGCGTTTTGACCTTGCTCTCGCCTCAGCCCATGACCATTGCTGCCTTGTGTTTTGACCAGTGCATGTTTTTGTAACTCGCCTTAGCTGTCGCAGCCTCTACCGCCGCCTCTCTGACTGTCTACTGTCAGTGGCGGCTGGCCCATAGGGGGCGCTCGGGTGCTGCCCTCCTAGATGTGGAGGGGAAAAAGTCATAATATATATATATAATATATTTAAAAAGTATTATCAATGTCAGTTTACTTAATAGTATGTGCTACATGTAATATTCAGATTAAACAACACTTCCTCCAACTGACTCTCATTCAACAGTGCATTTCCACCGACAGAAGCAGAGACGTATCATTCCTCGGCTTGGGCGGTTATTCAAAGCGCCCTTGAAGTGCAGCGAAATAACCAATTGCATGTCGTGCTAGGGAAAATTAATAATATTGGCAAATCAACATTGCCAAAATTAATGGCTTTGGGGCGCCGGACTTTTAGCCCTTGCTACAAAAATGCGGTTAGATTACAGTCAGTGATACACGTGACGCTGCTGTCAGTCAGCAGGAAGAGATGATGGTCATGACGACGACGTTTGGGTTATATTTATTTATTTTTATTTTGTCTCCGGTGTGTTTTGCTGGGTAAGTTGAAGAACTCTTCGGAGGTTTTAAAACGGTACAAAACTAATCAAATCAATGACACTAAAGTTTGGCGGGGATCCTTTTGGAGGCGCATGGAGGTGCGCACATCAGATCTTTCTCGTGGTTTAATGACAATTGCACATCCCGGTTGGAGGAGAGACGTTTGTCTGACTCTTTATAAACCGTGTCAAGCTTCATTCACACTATCGGCGCGCACACGTCACGGAGGCTGCTGATCTGCGCTCTTTACTGCGGGGGTGGAAAGGAGCGCGTCCACCTCTTCAGCTCAGGTGAGCTGACAAGCTGCTCGGATTTATTCCCGAATGTGCTCCTGGTGTGGAAACGAGGGTGAAAATTTAAGATAAACCAACTGAGTGATGTTTTTTGTTTTTAGGGTCAAAGCTGTGATCTTTATTGGGACAGCAGACCAGTTATAATGGTAATAGGGGAGGCTGGGGCTGTTTGTAACAGTGTTCAAAGCTGCAGCCATGCTGGCATTTTGATTTCACTTTACACATTATGAGGATCAGTTCACAGAAGTGAAATATTCTTTGTAGTATTCCACACTCTAAAACAAAATATTTGTTCAGTTTAAAAACAAAAACAAAACCCTAAAATAGCAATTTGCATGTTTTTTTAAAGAATTCTAACTCAGCCACTGAGTACACACACGACACTTATAGTTAAGAACAAACCAAGTTTGCAACACATTTAATTAAGTGGTTTTGTAAACTTAATTGCTTTGTCCTCGCACTGTTAATTAATTTTAACCAATTTAATTTTAAGGTTTGGTGTTATTAGTTAGTCAAGTTATTTAATTAAGTTTTTCTAGCTTCTTTAGTTTGCCTCCATTCCACTCAGTAATGTTCATGCAAAATATTACCTTAATTTTCTCTCACTCACACACACTCTCCTCTCTCTCTCTCCTTGAAGGTGGTGTGAACATTGTAATATGTACATAATGTTCTTTTGTCAATTGAAGAATTTTTCCATATTTTGAAAGAGTGTAAATTGGTGATATTTTCTATTTTGTTAAGGTCAGTGTCATTGTGAACCCCAGGATGTGTTTGTCTGAAGATAATGGCAGTTCAGTACAGTTTGGTGTACTATGTGTGAATTGGTGCAAATGGTGAAATGTTCTTTGCTCAAGAACTTGAGTGTTGTATTTGATACGTTCCTTTCCAAAGTAGAAATGGGGCCTAATATAGCTGTAAATGGTTAACTTTATCTGTAAAACTGCTGATTTTGAGAAGCACATGAAATGATTATTGTGGAATTGTAGTAATTTTCCGACTGTTCACTTGAATGCCTGTACTGGACAAGTCAAGGGAATCTATTGGCACAGCAGCCCCACCAAGACTGTTTTCACCAGCCGCCACTGCTACTTGTGTACCGAATCCCTGGCCGCCTTTTTGAGATAAAGCCTTTTATACTGTCATACCAGTCCCTGTGAGTTTTACATTTGCGTCCATCCACCTTCTCTGCCACGCCTAGTCTGATCCTGACAGGATCCCAGACAGAGGATTACACCCACTGAGCCTCTGCAGCATGACTTCATTACCATACAAAATCTGGAGAAGGACTCTCCTTATTTTCAAAAGTGTTTCCAGATTATTCATGCCTGTACAGGTGATGGCTTGAATGGTACATCAGTCATAGACCTCATAGAGTCTTCTGGGGTTTCTCACAGTGTCATTTCCAGCAGTAACCATAAATATCTGGGAGAGCACCTAATAAGAGGAGACAGTTTTGCCCATGTAGCTAAGTGCACTGAACTACAGACAAGAACTCCATCGCCATAAAACCTTCACGGTGCACATCCTGAGTTTAACATGAAAATCCTATTCGCTTATCAGATGCTGTTAAAGATTTTGTATATATGTTATCACTGTTAAACGTTTGTACATTTGCCTTCTTTCTCATGAGAATGGTGTTGTGCTGTTTTGCACTTCACCCTGAGAACGTACGTGTTATTCAACCTTGTTTAGCTTTGTCTTCTTTCTCATGAGAACGGAGATGTGCTGTTTTGCACCTGTCTTAATGCAATCCTGAGAATTCAATTTTGTTTTGACGTTGTGATGTGGTGTTTAGTGTGAAGGAGTGTGGAAGACAGGACACTTCAGGCAGATGCAGAACAGCTGATACCTGCAACAGACGAACGAGATGTGCTGACCTGAAGTGTTCTTCCTTACAGCTGCACTTATTGACGTATGCGTTTATGTTATGGGAAGAAACTTGTCTTGCGTCATTACCCCCACCCTTAGGACAAGTTTCTTGTTTATGTGATGAGGGCGTCTCTTAATAAAAAGAGCGGAAAAGCAGGCCAGACTTTAGTGTAGCCTTGGTGTACAGCCTGGCCGCACTCCGCGCGTAATATTTGACTTTCTGTCTCACTGGTGTTTCTTGACTCTGTTTGTCTTGTTAAAGGTTTTAAGAATGTTTGGAGGAGAAAATACCCAACATTGACTGGGGGCTCGTCCGGGAGCTCAACAACACCGGAGGTGTCCGGCGGAGGTCGTCAAGTCCAGACGTAAATCCTTGGCCAAGGTCTGATCGATCGATTGATCGTGTCTGCAATTGTCGACCACCGCTGGCATCGTCTGGTTGACGAGATTTTCCCGAAGAAGACAGACAGGAAGTCGAGTCAGTGAGTAAAATTTCTTTGTAAACAGTACTGAGTGAGTGGTGATCAGATCACATAAAACAGTTAAATTCCGCAAGCGATGATACAGAATCGCCTGTTAATGCAAAGCAGTTAAACTCTGTAAGGAGGGTGCGGACTCCTCTGTTTATATACGCGTACCGGTAGGGGATAAAAGTGATCACATAAAACAGTTAAACTCCGTAAGCGATGATACAGAATCGTCTGTTAATGAAACACAGTTAAACTCTGTAAGGAGGGCGGACTCCTCTACGGTTGCGAGGGACGCGAGTAGTTAAATTCCGGAAGGAGGATACGGACTCCTCTGTTTTAATACGTACAGGAAATCCCGGGTAGAAATATGTGCACTGTAAAAAAGCAGTTAAATTTGGCAGGGACGGCGGAGTCCCCTAAGGCAGGACATTAGTTAAATTTCACGGGAGGGCGAGCTCCCCTGACATAAGAATACGCGTACGATTATTAGGAGTGTTTCTATGGGTAAATAGTGTTTTGCGCAAGTGTAAATAACTGTGTGAAAGTGTAATACTTTGGACAACGTTAGTGACAACCGTGCGTGTGGAAGCAGCAGGCAAGTGATTCCGCTTCCTACGGGGAGGTGAAAGGAATCAACCACACGACGGTAAATTAATTGTCACGTCCAAAGAAAGTGTGAAACTTCAGATTTAGAACACCCTAGGTGTGCCCCCGTCTGAAGTCCAAATTATAACAAGGGATAAAAAAATATAATAAAAATGGGGGGTAAGACGTCTAAAAATAAGGAAAATTTATCAACTGACGACTGGAAAGTTATGGAGGCAAAAAATCCAAAAGCAACAAAGAAATTGGAGACCTGGATAAATAAACATGACTTTGACGGACGACTGAACCTGATCAGCATACAAAAGCTGAAGAAGGAGTTAGAACGGGAACATAAAGGTGATGAGAAAAAGATGCAGAAAGTAGGGGCAGGTTTAGTGGCATTTTGGGAGGAAGAAGCAGAGAACAGACAGAAAGGAGCAGAGAAGCGACGATTAGAGAAAGCAAGGAAAAAGAAAGCTGTAGGTAAGGCAGAAGAAGATGTGATAATTCAGCACAGAGAACCAGAACAGCCTCAACAATCACCGCCGGCTGGATCGTCGGTGACAAAGAGACCTTTATCTCCTCTACCAGAGGATGACGATGTACCGCCACCACAGTATGATTTGGCAGTAAAACCTAAGGTAAAAAGAGAAAAACCAGAAAAACCACAAACACGCAGTCAAGCGAAAGTGCCTACAGCCCCTCCCATGGTGGAACATAGTGATCAGGGAGGTGCCTATCCTATGATAGAAGTACCAAATCCTCGTGCAGGAACAGCAGGACAGCTACCAACCATGCTCGTTTATCGGACATGGAATGCTGATGATATCAAAGCAGCAGTCGACATGATACCATCGCCACATGTCGATATTGAGGGATTTATGCAGGATATAGAAAACATTAGAACATCTTACCACCTTAATGGACCTGAAGTCCAACAGGTGTGGATGAAAGCATGTGGCCCTAAATGGAGTCAGGTACGCGGAGACTGGAATCCTGCAGATCAACAAGGCGTACCACTGACACATGATGATCTAGTCTTGAAAACAAGAGTGGAAGCTATGATTACACGGGCAAAAGGAGTGTTAGGACCAAAGATAAATTATACTGAAATTACCAGGACAACTCAGAAAGAAGGAGAGCCATGGACAGAGTTTAGGTGCAGATTTGAGAATGT
The DNA here is from genome assembly GCF_902500255.1 of Thalassophryne amazonica. Classification (NCBI taxonomy): domain Eukaryota; kingdom Metazoa; phylum Chordata; class Actinopteri; order Batrachoidiformes; family Batrachoididae; genus Thalassophryne; species Thalassophryne amazonica. Next base: position 110,766,772 of record NC_047108.1, on the reverse strand, counting down.
GTTTAGGGTCCATAGTGGCATATTGCCAGAAACACCTGTGTATGAACAACAATTGAAAAACGCTCTGATCCAACATTCCAATAAGGATATAAAAGCTTGGATACAGAAACATTGGATTGGATTGCCTACAGGCACATTGGAAGACACACATACACACTGCTGTCATGCAGAAGAAGTCTTAAAACAGAAAAAGACAAGAAACAGCGACAAAGGAGTGTATGTAGCACATGGAGATGATGAAATATATTACCAGCAGGGCAACTTAAGACAGCAGAAGCAGTGCAAATGCCCCAAAAAGCCATGGCAAAATAGACAAGGTGGACAGCCACAACGTCAAGGACCATGGCAACCACAACAGCAGGGAGGGCCACCACGTGGTCCCCTGATTTGTTGGAACTGTGGAAGAGAGGGACATATGTATAGAAATTGTCCAAATCCACCTACTGAGGGAGCAGCAGGGAGAATTCCACAACGGAATAATCCTCCGCAGCCACAGTATCCACAATGACTAGAATCCATAATCCATGATTCCATATCAGATAGGCAGTCTGAATCTGTATGTATGGATCTGTGTGCCTTGCTGGGAAATCCGGTACCAAAACCAGAAGTGACTTTGTTGGTAAATGGACGACCAGTGACATTCCTTTGTGATACAGGAGCATGTAGAACCACATGTAATGACAACATACCTGTCCATCAATTAAGCAACGAACTCTTTAGGGTTCGCTCTGCAAATGGACAAACATCAGACGTCCCTATCACCAAACCCATAACGTTGACAGATCCATTTGGCCTGACGTGTACTATGTCAGTGTTGAGCATGCCACAATGTCCAGTTAACCTCCTAGGACGAGACGGATTGACTGCATTGGGCTTGTCCATAATTGTGGAACAAGGGAAATTAGTTGTTGAACGCACAGGAGGCGTTAACATGGTAAGAGAAGAAAGCGCTGACCCCACATTCCACTATTACTATACATTTGACATCTCAGAAGAAGATGCTGCAGGATGGGGTAAAGATGTCGTCTTGCAAGCGACAGCCCTACTAAAAAATCCTGAACAACAGATGTCACCACCTGACCTGCATGTCACAATGTGGCATAAAGATCCTCCAGGTCCGGATGGTGACTATGAAACTAAATTGAAAAATGTTTCACCTGTGAAACTGACAATGACCGATTTGATTCATGATGGCAACTCAATAGCCGTCATAACAGTAACAGGCGCCACTGAAGATGTATCAAAATTGAAATTCACAGGTATGCCATTACATATGTCACTTTGTAAGCCGTATTTGACAGAATGGCAAGAATTGGGACTGACAGTCATAACAGCTTTGTCAGCCTCTGATTGGAGTAGAGTTGGCCCACGAACGGAGTTCAGTCCATCAACCAAGTTGTATAAAGTGCTAGTTAATGTCTCATTGGTGCTGACAGCTGGAACACACATTGATGCGTCCACTTCACAATCCTGAGTGTTTCAGTTGAGTCCTGAAGAGGATGATCTTCTTTCTTCAGTACCGTCAGGATTGTGGACAACAGGTCCTTCAGACGTAGGACTGATTAAAAATGCACAACCTGTAGTTATAAGGCCAAAAACAGAATACAGACCATGTGTAAGACAGTATCCATTGAAACCTGATGCAATTGAAGGAATCAGGCCAGTAATAGAGGATTTATTAACAGCAGGAGTAATAGTGCCATGTCCAGATTCACCATGTAACACACCCATATTTCCTGTGAAAAAGGCTCCGCCCTCAGTGGGGTGGAGAATGATTCAAGATCTGCAGGCAGTAAATGCTGCTGTGATTAAAAGAGCACCATGTGTCCCAGATCCACACACCTTGTTAAATTCGCTGAGATCAAATTCTAATAGTTTCTCAGTAATTGACATAAGTAATGCATTTTTCTCTGTGCCAGTACATCCAGATAGTCAATTCTGGTTTGCTTTTACCTTTAAAGGACAACGATATACATTTACCAGATTACCGCAGGGTTACGCAGAGAGCCCAACTATTTATTCTCAAGTCATGTCAGCATGTTTAGCCAATTTCGTTCCACCGGCAGATAGCCAACTGTTAGTGTATGTTGATGACATTTTGATTGCCTCTGACACACGAGAAAACTGCATAACTGACACAGTAGCATTATTATGTTTCTTATTTGACAATGGCCACAGAGTGAGTAGAAACAAAGTTCAGTTGTGTAGGGATAAAGTAAAATATTTAGGACATGAGTTATCAGCCACAGGGCGCACGATCCTGTCTGACAGGAAGGAAGCAATTTTGCACGCTCCAAAACCACAAACCAAAAAGCAGATGATGTCATTTCTTGGATTGACAAATTACTGCAGGGCATGGATTCCCTGCTATGCAGAGTTGACTAGTCCACTTTCTGATTTGATGTACAAAGATGATATTTCAATGTCAACCGTGTTGGAATGGAACAAAGGTGCTGAGGAAGCCTTTGTAAAAGTAAAACAAACATTAGTGTCATCCACAGTTTTGGCACTACCAGATTATAGTAAACCATTCATTCAAACAGTTGATTGTAAGAATAAGTTCATGACTAGTGTTTTGGTTCAAGTGTATGGCTCAAAATTGAGGCCAGTTGCCTACTACTCATCTAAATTGGATGCAGTAGCAAGTGCTCTACCACCATGCGTACAAGCTGTTGTTGCGGCCTCTATGGCTGTTCAAAGTAGCAGTAATGTTGTTCTATTCCATCAGTTGACATTGAAAGTTCCACATGCAGTCTCTGCACTTTTGTTGCAGACAAACATGAGCCTTTTGTCCCCAGCAAGACATCTTTCGTGCATGTCCTTGCTATTATCACAGCCACACCTTACGGTAGAGCGATGTACAACATTGAATCCCTCCACATTGATACCTTTACCTGAGGATGGTGAGCCGCACAATTGTCTTGATGTAGCAACAGTTTGTACAAAAGCACGCCCAGACCTCCGGGACACACCCATCCCAAACAGTACAATCGTGTATGTGGATGGTTCTTCCACCAAAAATGCTTATGGACAAACGCAATCTGGATATGCTGTCGTCACAAATTCAGAAGTATTAGATTCTGCTTCATTGCCATCGTCATTTTCAGCACAAGCAGCTGAATTAGTTGCTTTAACTGCAGCTTGCTATCTGTTTAAAGGTACGGCTGTAACAATTTATACAGACAGCCAGTACGCTTTTAGCACAGTGCATGTGTTTGCAAAACTGTGGGAGGAGCGTGGAATGGTGACATCGTCTGGAAAGCCAGTGACTCATGCCACTCTCCTAACTGCCCTACTGCAAGCTGTGAAGTTGCCTCAACAAATTGCTATATGCAAATGTGCGGCTCACACCAATGGCTCTGACAGTGTTTCAAAAGGAAATGATTTTGCTGACAGAGCAGCAAAAGAGGCAGCAGCAGCTTCTTCTATTTGTGTTGTACAGGAAACTACTCCAGATTTGCATTTAGGTCATACACTGCTTGCTGACATGCAACAGCAGGCAACTGACAGAGAGAAAACAAATGTGGATAGCTAAAGGCGCTACGTATGCAAATGACGTATGACCACAAAAGAAACCCATATTGCCAAAAAATATGTTTAAATGGGCAGCTATTATGAGCCATGGCGTGACGCATGTCTCATCAGGGGGTATGATATCACAATTGCAATCTATTTTTTGTCTTTATGGGTTCGAAGCATATGCAAAACAGCATTGTAGAGCATGCATGATATGTGCAAAACACAACTCACAAGGCAATTTGAGACCCCAAAGAGGTAAATTTCCAACACCACAATATCCCTTTCAAGTGATTCATATGGATTATATACAGCTGAGTAAACATGAAGGGAAGGAATTTTGTTTAGTCATAATTGATGCCTTCTCAAAATGGGTAGAATTGTTCCCTACAAAACATGCAGATTCACTTACAGTGGCTAAAGCATTATGCAAAGACATCATCCCACGATTTGGAATACCAGAAACAGTCTATTCAGATAACGGAGCGCATTTTGTTAATGCAATAGTGCAATACGTGGGAGAAGCACTACAGGTTAATCTAAAAAATCATTGTTCTTATCATCCACAAAGTGCCGGATTAGTGGAAAGGATGAATGGAACAGTAAAAAACAGACTTAGAAAGACAATGGAGGAAACAGGCAGACCATGGACGCATTGTGTAGATTTGGTAAAAATGTATATAAACATAACTAGTACCATGGGGTTGACACCGTATGAAACATTGTTTGGCAGAAAATATCGACTGCCATATTATGGACAAATTTGGGATGTACCTGGGGAAGCCAATTTGGCGGATTACATGAGAAAAATGTTAGAAGGACAACGAGGGAGAGTTCCAAACACTGATGATCCCATTTCTCCACAGGAGGACCCTAAAGTGGTACCTGGAGACTGGGTGTTGATAAGAAGCATCAAGAGAAAACACTGGCATTCACCTAAATGGGAAGGGCCCTATCAAGTACTACTCACAACACCCACAGCTTTGAAAATTGGGGAAAGAAGTACATGGATTCATTTAACTCACTGTAAGAAAGTCATTTCTGCAGACACAGACAAACAGTAAGAACAGTAGGACAAGACTAGTAATAGTGTGTGAGCTTGGTGTTAAGATCCAGGTTAGACACGAAAGCTAGCAGAAGACATTAAGAAGCCACTGTTCTGAACATAGGTGTGCTGTAGTGTGCAGAAATGGCGAAAGAAAAAAATAAAAAGAACGGGGGTTTCTGGACCCCACGGACAGTCCTTGTTATGCTACTTTTCTTTTTTGAATTGGGAGTATTATTAAAAGCCATGAGCACGGGACATGATAATAAGGATCACATCCGCAGATTGCAGAGACCAAAAAGAAGTAACAAAGACCCCAGTCCGATAATCAATGCCACAGTACATAGCTGTGATGGGAATAATGCATACCGATTTGGTGTACAGGCCTGCATTCCTAGAAATACTTCTGTGATCATCTCTGTACCATATAGTGCTCTTACCCATGGAATGCCGGATGGTGACAGAGGGACTAATTACGGAAATAGTTTCTCATGGTATATGACCAACGATCAACAAGATAGGAGATGGGAAACGTTGGTAGCCGATGAATGGAGTAGATGGACACCAAGATGGGCACAAACCGAGTGGGCTAAGTACCAGAGTCAAAGTCTCAAAATGTATCAAACAGATGATAAGCTGTCTATAGTGGTGAATACCACAGAAAAAGGAACCATATTCCCACCTGATATAGAGGGAGACTGTTGGTTGTTCCTCCTTTGGGTATACAAACAAGGAAAAGACCCGTATTTCCATTTCTTCCTCTGTGAGACAGATAGAGTACAGCAACCAATATTGACCGAATTAAGTACGTCAAAGGGGGTGTCCATACAAGCAAAGGGGGTGTCTGTACAAGGCACAAAAGACATGAAGGCAGATGACTGGTTCCTAGTAACTACAGGAATTAGTGGACAAAATAACAATTGGCTTTTAATGGCAGAACAAGCAGGACTAGCAGCAAAGAAGGACTGTGTTGTGTGTATGGGACCCAGACCTGTATTACAGGTAATACCGGCAGCATTACCCAAAGACTGTCTACTGACTGCTATGACACAGACATACATTGCGGTAAACAACAAATGTTTTAAGTGGGACAAGATCTATCCAGTGACCAAATTAACTAAGATCAAACCTTTATTCTCAAGCAAAGTTGGGCATGCTAACCATACATGTGTACACTTGACAGGGACAAGTAAGACTTTGGGTAGCTTAAACCACACCGCCTGGTGTAAGAATGTGGTCCATAGTACTCCCACATTCAAACCTGTCGGGAGGAGTGACGTATGGTGGTGGTGTGGGGATAACAGAATCTTTGACAGACTGCCACGAAATGTGTCAGGTTATTGTGCATTAATATCATTATTGTTACCAGTTGAAGCCATACCCATGACCCCTGAAGACGTTACGACATATGCAGCCTCTCTTATTCCTGAAGATTGGCAGAAAGGCGTAGCCAGACATAGAGTGAAAAGAGATTGGAAAGGAGTGGGAAATCCAACATATATTGACGCAATAGGAGTCCCCAGGGGAGTGCCTGACGAGTATAAACTGGTTAATCAAATAGCAGCTGGATTCGAATCTTCCATCTGTTGGTGGTGCTCAATTAATAAAAACGTGGACAGAATAAACTACATCCACTACAATGTACAGAAATTAGGAAATTGGACTGAGGAAGGATTTAAGGCTGTCCATTCACAGTTAGAAGCCACGTCCCTTATGGCCTTCCAGAATCGCATTGCTCTGGATATGTTGTTGGCAGAGAAAGGAGGTGTTTGTGCCATGTTCGGAGAACAATGCTGCACATTCATTCCCAACAACACAGCTGCAGACGGCAGTCTCACTCAAGCCATTGACGGGCTGAGGACGTTGAACAGGAAGATGAAAGAGCACAGTGGAGTAAACACCGAAGGCTGGGATTGGTGGCTGGAAGGGATGGGAAAATGGAGGTCTTTGATTTCTTCACTATTAGTGTCTATAGCAGTATTTGCTGCAATTCTAACATTGTGTGGATGTTGTTGTATTCCATGTCTCCGAGGCCTTGTAAATAGAATGATAACCACAGCAATAAGTCCAGGACCAGGAGGGGGTCCAGCATCATATCCACTTCTGGGGACAGATGACGACAAGGAGGACGATGGCTCTCCTGACCTGTACCCAGACCAATGGAAGTATGATGACCCAGACACCGATGATGGTGACAATGATGACATCACCTCTGGGGTGTAAGCCTAGAGAAAACATACCATGATGAACCTCTTAGTGAAAATCTCAAAAAGAAGTGCTAAGCTGAGTGATGCCTACTGTATGTTTTAACAGGCGATAAACAGGAGGGGAATGTTAAAGATTTTGTATATATGTTATCACTGTTAAACGTTTGTACATTTGCCTTCTTTCTCATGAGAACGGTGTTGTGCTGTTTTGCACTTCACCCTGAGAACGTACGTGTTATTCAACCTTGTTTAGCTTTGTCTTCTTTCTCATGAGAACGGAGATGTGCTGTTTTGCACCTGTCTTAATGCAATCCTGAGAATTCAATTTTGTTTTGACGTTTGTGATGTGGTGTTTAGTGTGAAGGAGTGTGGAAGACAGGACACTTCAGGCAGATGCAGAACAGCTGATACCTGCAACAGACGAACGAGATGTGCTGACCTGAAGTGTTCTTCCTTACAGCTGCACTTATTGACGTATGCGTTTATGTTATGGGAAGAAACTTGTCTTGCGTCATTACCCCCACCCTTAGGACAAGTTTCTTGTTTATGTGATGAGGGCGTCTCTTAATAAAAAGAGCGGAAAAGCAGGCCAGACTTTAGTGTAGCCTTGGTGTACAGCCTGGCCGCACTCCGCGCGTAATATTTGACTTTCTGTCTCACTGGTGTTTCTTGACTCTGTTTGTCTTGTTAAAGGTTTTAAGAATGTTTGGAGGAGAAAATACCCAACACCCGATATTTATGATTACTGCTGGCCAAGGTAACATCAACAAATATTGGACTGTTACAGCAGCGATTACTCTGTGAAGATTCAAATTTCAAATTTATTAATTTATATAGCGCCAATTCACAATGAAATCGTATCAAGGTGCTTCACACAACATAAAACAACAAAAAACTGAATTAAAAACCTAAAACACAATAAAAAGATGACCATAAAAGAATACAAGAATAAAAACACATCATAACACTAATGATAAAACAGGGAAAACAAATGAGTCTTTAAACATGACTTAAAAATCTCCACAGTATCAGACTGCCGAATGTGTGCTGGGAGATCGTTCCACAGAGCTGGGGCACGGTAGGAGAAAGCTCTGTGACCGTCAGACTTTTTATTCACCCTGGGAACACACAGAAGTCCTGCACCCTGAGAACGCAGGGCCCGAGCTGGTACATAGGGGCTTACCAGGTCAGCCAGATAAGGAGGTGCAAATCCATGAACAATTTTATAAACCAATAACAGTACTTTAAAATCCGATCTTGCAGCAACTGGAAGCCAGTGCAGGGACGCCAAAACGGGCGTAATGTGGTCAAACTTTCTGCTTTGTGTCCAAAGTCTGGCAGCAGCGTTTTGAACCAGTTGAAGACCCCTAATCCTGGACTGCAGTAAGCCAGAAAATAGAGCATTACAATAGTCCAATCTAGAAGAGACAAATGCATGAATCAAAATCTCAGCATCAGCCATAGACAGGATGGGACGAATCTTTGCTATATTTCGCAAATGGAAGAAAGCAGTCCTCGTAATGTCTCTAATGTGGAGATCAAAGGACAACATAGGATCAAAAATTACTTCAAGGTTCCTCACTTTATCCGTATGATGTATAACATACAGACCTAAGCTAAGTGCTAGCTGATCAAATTGATGCCAATACCTCGCTGGACCAAGAACCATAACTTCAGTCTTATCAGAATTTAAAAGTAGGAAGTTACTAGACATCCAACTTTTTACTGATGCAAGGCAATCTTCCAAAGATTTTATGTGAATGAGATTACCAGCAGTTATTGGCATGTACAATTGAGTGTCATCAGCATAGCAATGAAACGGAATCCCAAAGCGCCACAGTATATTCCCAAGGGGTGTTACATAAAGGGAAAAAAGCAGGGGGCCTAAAACGGATCCCTGCGGAACCCCAAACTTCATGTCCCTATGATCAGAGGAGGTGCCATTACACAATAAACAGAATGACTGGACAGGTATGACGTCAACCATGCCAGAGCAGTTCCAGTAATCCCAAAGTCATTCTCCAGCCTATTGAGTAAAATATGATGATCCACAGTATCAAACGCAGCACTAAGATCCAACAGCACCAAGACTGTAGTGGTATCTGAGTCCATTGCTCGCAAAAGGTCATTCACTACTTTAGTAAGTACTGTCTCTGTGGAGTGATATTTTCTAAAAGCAGACTGCAGTGGCTCAAAAAGATTATTCTCAGTGAGGTAGTCCACAAGCTGTTGCGAAACCACTTTTTCCAGGATTTTAGAACAAAATGATAGATTTGATATCGGTCTATAATTTTTCAATACACTAGGGTCGAGATTGGATTTCTTAAGTAATGGTTTAATCACTGCAGACTTGAAACATTTAGGAACAGATCCAGAAGTTAATGAGAGATTTATAATTTTTAAGACTCATGAGACTCAGCTTTGTCCTTATCTGAACCATCATCACCAGAGTAACCTTTGACTACGAGGTCTGTGAGAAAACTATCTGACCTTTTTTATTTTTTCAAAAACTATATGGATTTGAATCATGTGCGCTTGCATCAGACAAGCTTGAACCTTCGTGCGCATGCGAGAGTTTTTCACGCCTATCGGTTGAGTCATTTGCCTGTGGGCAGGCTTTGAGTGAGCACTGGTCCACCCCCTTCGTCGGATTTTTATTGTTTAGGAATGGCGGAGCGACTGCCGCTTTGTTCCATGAAAATTTTTTCAGAAACTCTGCCAGACAGCCAGATGGAAACCATTTGGAAGATTCAGATGGCTTTCGGTGAAGATTCTATCGGTATCACGCGGATTAAGGACCATTAAAACTGGATTAAAAACGGCCCACAGCGGTGGAGGGCGCACCGTGCCCCGAGTGACCATCGACAGGCTGGAACGAGCATATCACTTCCAAATTTAAGGCTCTGTTGATGCAGAATGTCGTGTGACTAGCAGAGAATCTCCTTTAAGAGTGGAATGTGCCGATAAAGTGCTGATCCCGACCTCTTCTGAAACTTCTCTGCTAGTTCTCTGCTGCTAAGAAAGCATAAGAATGTTCCACATAGGTCAGGATGTCATCTGATGGTTGACCTTGAGTATCCATTAGGAGTCCCTGCAAGGCCACCAGCATTTGTTTGATGATTGGCCTGATTTCCTCCAATCTAACACGCAATACTACAACCATGGCTTCCCTGAGTGTCCTGTCAAGCAATTCAAACATCATATAAGGATGTTCTTCATATATGAAGCCTTTGTAAAACCTAATTAAATGACATTTGTCTGGATCCAGAGTGCTGTTGGCCCTCATCATGTCAAACTCATGTTGGGCATTTTCAAAGTCTGTAACCATTATGGCTAGTGGCGTTCTTGTCCATCATTCAGTGCACTTACATACTTGTACAAAATCCTCTTCTCTTATCAGATGCTCCACAAGATATTTATGATTACTGCTGCTGGCCAAGGTAACATCAACAGACATTGGACTGTTACAGTAGCGATTACTCTGTGAAGATTCATGAGAATCAAGTCAAGTCACGTTTATTTGAAATGGGACAATGCATATTAATGAACATAGTTACATGTAAATATGCCGGATTGTAGCAGGATGCTAATTTCCACCCGTAGTCCCAATAACATAGAAAGAGACTAAGAACACACAACATACCAAAACAAATCAATCATGACAGAAAACTATTAAAAACAAATATACATACAAATATTTACAGATTCAAAGTGGCAACAATTGATCATTAATAAGCAGCCGACAGGTGGACGAACTAAAAGAGTTTTATGATGATGGGTGATTGAGGTGCAAAAGTACTGCATTAAAGTGACAAGTGCTACGTGCAAAGTGCTTCAGTGCCTGATGGAATTGCATATTACAGTACTGGGTTTGTACTGCACGTTGCCCAATACACTCATTTGCACGTGCACAAGTGTAAATATTGCACAGGGTGTCTGACACAAGTTTATTGTGTAAAGACTACTAAACCATTTATTAACGTGTACATATAACTGAAAAAATAAGAGAGAAAAAAACTTGAGTGGTGCCTCCACAGTTAGGCTACAGATGGTTGCATGTCTGATTTGCCAGTAACCAAGCTTTCAACTGTCCTTTGAAGGTTCTGAAAGTGGTGCTCTCCCTGATTGTGACTGGGAAGTTGTTCCAAGCTTGCCCATCTTTTATGGATAATACGTTCTGACCAAAGGTGGTCCTTCTGTGAGTAATCTCACAGTCACCTCTTGTGTCAGCTCTTGTACCATATCCTGTGAATCTTTTATGTGGATGAATTCTTTAATTCTTTAACAGGAGTTGGTGCTGCTCCATGTAAACATTTATGAATGAAGCAGGCATATTTGAATACCTTCAGATTTCCAAGTCTAGAAACATGCTTTTCCAGAACCTTACAGTGATAAGAATTAGATTGTCTATCATATATCTTAACTGCTTTATTATACAGCTGCTCCATGGATTTTAATACCAAGGTGGCTGCAAATGTCCAGTTAGTGAAACAGTAGTCAATATGTGAGAAAACCATGCAAAAGAGTTACATTTTGGCTGCATTAGTTGTTAGAGAGGGATGTATATGTTTAAAATTTAGTAAATTAAAATTTACTGTATTTTTGACTTTTTTAATGTTTTTTGAAGGACAAGTTTGAGTCCAGGATAAGTCCAAGATATTTAAATTGAGATAGCAGCTCCAACTCCTCCCCGTCAAAAAAACACATTGGACCTTCTAATGTCAGTGAGATGTTTACCAAACATCATACATACTGTTTTTTTTTTTTTTGTATTCAACTGCAGGCAAGTGTCATTTAACCAGTGTTGTATGTGGTGTAAGACATCCGTGAGTTTTGAGGTGATGTCTTACACATTATTTCTGTAAGTAAAAATGACCACATCATCCGTGTACATTTGTGCATTGAAATCTTTGCACACACTTGGTAAATCATTTATGTACAGCGAGAACAGCAAAGGTCCAAGGATTGATCCTTGTGGGACACCGACTGGGTTGTTAAGAAACGGGGATTTAGAACCATTTACGGCGACACATTGTACTCTTTTTGTTAAATAAGATTCAAACCATTGCATTGATTCAGATGAAAAGTTGAAATATGTAAGTTTTTTCAGAAGTATTTGGTGGTCTGCTGTGTCAAATGCCTTTCTAAGGTCAAGAAACACAGCACCCACATACAAGTTATTGTCCAACTGTTGGGTATTTTCTCCTCCAAACATTTTTAAAACCTTTAACAAGACAAACAGAGTCAAGAAACACCAGTGAGACAGAAAGTCAAATTTTACGCGCGGAGTGCAGTCAGGCTGTACACCAAGGCTACACTAAAGTCTGGCCTGCTTTTCCGCTCTTTTTATTAAGAGATGCCCTCATCACATAAACAAGAAACTTGTCCTAAGGGTGGGGGTGATGACGCAAGACAAGTTTCTTCCCGTAACATAAACGCATACGTCAATAAGTGCAGCTGTAAGGAAGAACACTTTCTTTTACACAGGTCAGCACATCTCGTTCGTCTGTTGCAGTTGCTGTTCTGCATCTGCCTGAAGTGTCCTGTCCTTCACACTCCTTCACACTAAGCACCACATCACAACAGTCAAAACGTTCTCTTACTCCCAGTCGTTAGAGGCTGCGAAAACAAAGTTATATTATAATAATAAGTACATCCAGCCCTTCATTCCCAGCTCAGATTGACCCCAGAGTGCTAAAACAAAATTGAATTCTCAGGCTTGGTTAAGACAGGTGCAAAACAGCACAACACCGTTCTCATGAGAAAGAAGACAAAGCTAAAACAAGGTTGAATAACACGTACATTCTCAGGGTGAAGTGCAAAACAGCACAACACCGTTCTCATGAGAAAGAAGACAAATGTACAAATGTTTAACAGTGATAACATATATACAAAATCTTTAACATTCCCCTCCTGTTTATCGCCTGTTAAACATACAGTAGGCATCACTCAGCTTAGCACTTCTTTTTGAGATTTTCACTAAGAGGTTCATCATGGTATGTTTTCTCTATAGGCTTACACCCCAGAGGTGATGTCATCATTGTCACCATCATCGGTGTCTGGGTCATCATACTTCCATTGGTCTGGGTACAGGTCAGGAGAGCCATCGTCCTCCTTGTTGTCATCTGTCCCCAGAAGTGGATATGATGCTGGACCCCCTCCTGGTCCTGGACTTATTGCTGTGGTTATCATTCTATTTACAAGGCCTCGGAGACATGGAATACAACAACATCCACACAATGTTAGAATTGCAGCAAATACTGCTATAGACACTAATAGTGAAGAAATCAAAGACCTCCATTTTCCCATCCCTTCCAGCCACCAATCCCAGCCTTCGGTGTTTACTCCACTGTGCTCTTTCATCTTCCTGTTCAACGTCCTCAGCCCGTCAATGGCTTGAGTGAGACTGCCGTCTGCAGCCGTGTTGTTGGGAATGAATGTGCAGCATTGTTCTCCAAACATGGCACAAACACCTCCTTTCTCTGCCAACAACATATCCAGAGCAATACGATTCTGGAAGGCCATAAGGGACGTGGCTTCTAACTGTGAATGGACAGCCTTAAATCCTTCCTCAGTCCAATTTCCTAATTTCTGTACATTGTAGTGGATGTAGTTTATTCTGTCCACGTTTTTATTAATTGAACACCACCAACAGATGGAAGATTCGAATCCAGCTGCTATTTGATCAACCAGTTTATACTCGTCAGGCACTCCCCTGGGGACTCCTATTGCGTCAATATATGTTGGATTTCCCACTCCTTTCCAATCTCTTTTTACTCTATGTCTGGCTATGCCTTTCTGCCAATCTTCAGGAATAAGAGAGGCTGCATATGTCGTAACGTCTTCAGGGGTCATGGGTATGGCTTCAACTGGTAACAATAATGATATTAATGCACAATAACCTGACACATTCCGTGGCAGTCTGTCAAAGATTCTGTTATCCCCACACCACCACCATACGTCACTCCTCCCGACAGGTTTGAATGTGGGAGTACTATGGACCACATTCTTACACCAGGCGGTGTGGTTTAAGCTACCCAAAGTCTTACTTGTCCCTGTCAAGTGTACACATGTATGGTTAGCATGCCCAACTTTGCTTGAGAATAAAGGTTTAATCTTAGTCAATTTGGTCACTGGATAGATCTTGTCCCACTTAGAACAATTGTTGTTTGCCGCAATGTATGTCTGTGTCATAGCAGTCAGTAGACAGTCTTTGGGTAATGCTGCCGGTATTACCTGTAATATAGGTCTGGGTCCCATACATACAACACAGTCCTTCTTTGCTGCTAGTCCTGCTTGTTCTGCCATTAAAAGCCAATTGTTATTTTGTCCACTAATTCCTGTAGTTACTAGGAACCAGTCATCTGCCTTCATATCTTTTGTGCCTTGTACAGACACCCCCTTTGCTTGTATGGGCACCCCCTTTGCTTGTATGGACACCCCCTTTGACGTACTTAATTCGGTCAATATTGGTTGCTGTACTCTATCTGTTTCACAGAGGAAGAAATGGAAATACGGATCTTTTCCTTGTTTGTATACCCAAAGGAGGAACAACCAACAGTCTCCCTCTATATCAGGTGGGAATATGGTTCCTTTTTCTGTGGTATTCACCACTATAGACAGCTTATCATCTGTTTGATACATTTTGAGAATTTGACTCTGGTACTTAGCCCACTCGGTTTGTGCCCATCTTGGTGTCCATCTACTCCATTCATCGGCTACCAACGTTTCCCATCTCCTATCTTGTTGATCGTTGGTCATATACCATGAGAAACTATTTCCGTAATTAGTCCCTCTGTCACCATCCGGCATTCCATGGGTAAGACCACTATATGGTACAGAGATGATCACAGAAGTATTTCTAGGAATGCAGGCTTGTACACCAAATCGGTACGCATTATTCCCATCACAGCTATGTACTGTGGCATTTATTATCGGACTGGGGTCTTCGTTACTTCTTTTTGGTCTCTGCAATCTGCGGATGTGATCCTTATTATCATGTCCCGTGCTCATGGCTTTTAATAATAATCCCAAGGGGTATGTCTAGGGGTATGATTCTCGCTTGGGGTGCGAGAGGTCCCGGGTTCAAATCCCGGACGAGCCCCCAGTCAATGTTGGGTATTTTCTCCTCCAAACATTTTTAAAACCTTTAACAAGACAAACAGAGTCAAGAAACACCAGTGAGACAGAAAGTCAAATTTTACGCGCGGAGTGCAGTCAGGCTGTACACCAAGGCTACACTAAAGTCTGGCCTGCTTTTCCGCTCTTTTTATTAAGAGACGCCCTCATCACATAAACAAGAAACTTGTCCTAAGGGTGGGGGTGATGACGCAAGACAAGTTTCTTCCCGTAACATAAACGCATACGTCAATAAGTGCAGCTGTAAGGAAGAACACTTTCTTTTACACAGGTCAGCACATCTCGTTCGTCTGTTGCAGTTGCTGTTCTGCATCTGCCTGAAGTGTCCTGTCCTTCACACTCCTTCACACTAAGCACCACATCACAACAGTCAAAACGTTCTCTTACTCCCAGTCGTTAGAGGCTGCGAAAACAAAGTTATATTATAATAATAAGTACATCCAGCCCTTCATTCCCAGCTCAGATTGACCCCAGAGTGCTAAAACAAAATTGAATTCTCAGGCTTGGTTAACACAGGTGCAAAACAGCACAACACCGTTCTCATGAGAAAGAAGACAAAGCTAAAACAAGGTTGAATAACACGTACATTCTCAGGGTGAAGTGCAAAACAGCACAACACCGTTCTCATGAGAAAGAAGACAAATGTACAAATGTTTAACAGTGATAACATATATACAAAATCTTTAACACCAACATATACTTAACCTTTTCTAAAAACACGCAAATTGCTGACTCAGTAGAGTGATGGGGATGGAAGCCAAATTGCATTGGATGAAGTAGATTAGATCCTCTATTCAAATGTTTGATCAGTAATTTGGAGACCCATTTTTCAATTATTTTAGAAATCACAGGAAGAATGCAGATTGGCCTGTAATTAACCATCAATGTCTTATCCCCAGATTTAAATCAACTTTGTCATTATCTGGAACAACATCACCAGATGTCAGACTACCATTTGAGTAATCTCTGACTGATGTGCCAACCAATACATCACCTGCATGCATAATCTGGTAACACAATTGAAAGTAAGGTGAGTCTTTCTCCAGATTTTGCATGGGAATGAAGTCATGCTGCAGAGTCTTGTTGGGCGTAATCCTTTGCCTGGGATCAATCTTATGCATTTTCACCAGTCATTCTATGACCAGGGCTTGAACTTCTGACCAACATGTTACATTATAAGAAATTTACATCTAATAAAGATTTTTGAAAATGCACCTTGCCCCAACATCACACTGTTTGCCCAAGGCTGTTTTTGTGAAGTTTTGAATTTCCATCCATCCCCGTTTTTGATGAAGAAAGCCTGATTATGTTGCCCAATGGTCAGGAGGTCATCCAATGGTTGACCTTGAGTATCCATGAGGACTCTCATTATATCATAGTTACATTGGAAAGGGTACAGATCAAACCCCAGGAAAAATCTGATGCCAGCAATCCTAAACTCCACATATCAGAGACCGGTGTCAATGACCGGCCGAGTATAACTTCTGCAGTCCTTCTGCCATCAGGCTGACACATCATGAAAACTTGTGCAAGTGATGTTGGAAAGGCAGCACCAAATTCTGTTAACCTGACCCTGTATGGTTGAACTTGATGATTTACAGTCCTTACATTGCTCATGTGGATGTTGGGGTGAATTATGCCAATGCTTTCAAGGGCCTCAAGGCCACCTGCATTTGTTTGATGATTGGCCTGATTTCCTCCAGGCAAACACGCGATACTCCAACCATGGCTTTCCTGAGTGTCCTGTTCAGCAATTCAAACACCATATAAGGACGTCCTTCATATATGAATCCTTCATAAAACCTAATTAAATGAGATTTTTCTGGATCCAGAGTGCCGATGACCCTCATAATGTCAAACTCACATTGTGCACCTTCAAGGTTTTGTACCTTTATGGCTGCTGTAGTTCCACTTAGCTACTTGGGCAAAATTGTCTTCTCTTATTAGGTGGTCTCCCAAATATTCATGGCAACTGCTGGAAATCACACTGTGAGAAACCGCAGAAGACTCTATGAGGTTTATGACTGATTTGGAATCCAAGACATCACCTGTGCAAGCATGCATAATCTGGAAACACTTTTGAAAGAAAGGAGGGTCTTTCTCCAGATTTTGCATGGTAATGAGGTCATGCTGCAGAGCCTCGGTGGGCGTAATCTTCTGTCTGGGATCCATCTTAAGCATTTTCTGCAGTAAGTCTATGATTTCTTCCAGGGCTTCAAGAGCTGACCAACTTGTTATAGTGAGGAAAATAAGTATTTGAACACCCTGCGATTTTGCAAGTTCTTCCACTTAGAAATCAGGGAGGAGTCTGAAATTTTCTTCTTAGGTGTATGTCCACTGTGAGAGACATAATCTTAAAAAAAAAAAAAAAAAAAAAAAATTCCAGAAATCACAATGTATGATTTTTTAATAATTCATTTGTATGTTACTGCTGCAAATAAGTATTTGAACACCTGTGAAAATCAGTGTCAATATTTGGTACAGTAGCCTTTGTTTGTAATTACAGAGATCAAACGTTTCCTGTAGTTCTTGACCACGTTTTCACACACTGCAGCAGGGATTTTGGTTCACTCCTCCACACAGATCTTCTCCAAATCTTTCAGGTTTGGAGTTTCAGTTTCCTCCAAAGATTATCTATTGAGCTCAGGTCTGGAGACTGGACAGGCCACTCCAGGACCTTCATATGCTTCTTACGGAGCCCCTCCTTAGTTGCCCTGGCTGTGTGTTTGGGGTCATTGTCATGCTGGAAGACCCAGCCATGACCCATCTTCAATGCTCTTACTGAGGGAAGGAGGTTGTTTGCCAAAATCTTGCAATACATGACCCCATCCATCCTCCCTTCAATACGGTGCAGTCGTCCTGTCCCCTTTGCAGAAGAGCACCCCCAGAGTATGATGTTTCCACCCCCATGCTTCACGGTTGGGATGGTTTTCTTGGTCTTGTTCTCATCCTCTGGCGTAGCTCTAAATTATAGGTGTTCCACTCTGCATGGCATGATGCAGTTGCAGAGTATAAGCACGCACTATGGACTACAAAGCGGGTTTACTATTCGGATTTGATCAATAAAAATAAGCACAACTCAAAATTTTTGTTTGATACTGTAGCATTTCTTATCCATGGTCAGTCACCTGTTAGTCCTTCTCCGTTTATAGCTCAAGACTTCTTGGAGTACTTTGAGAAGAAAATAGAAGACATTAGATTGAGCATATCAAAACATGCTTTGGCTAAATCACTGCACCCTGCTGTGGAGGTGGGTGTTAAAAATGAGGTGACATCTAGATTTACAGAATTTGATACTATTTCACTAGACGCGCTAGCAAAGCTCATGACGTCTACAAAAAGCAGAACCTGCCTATTTGATCCTATACCAACAAAATTGTTTAAGGACTTGTGGCCCATTCTTGGGCCGACTGTACTGGAAATTGTTAATCTTTCATTAATCTCTGGTTCTGTGCCTGGGTGTTTTAAATCTGCAGTGATTAAACCACTGCTTAAGAAATCTGGTCTTGACCCTGGTGTATTGAGTAATTACAGGCCGATATCAAAGCTGTCATTCTGTTTGACAATTTTGGAAAAAGTGGTCTCACGGCAGCTTGTAGACCATCTTACTGAGAATGATCTTTTTGAGCCACTTCAGTCTGCTTTCAGAAAACATCACTCCACAGAGACAGCGCTTACCAGAGTGGTGAATGACTTTCTGTGTGCAATGGATTCGAACACCAAAATGGTTTTAGTGCTCTTGGATCTTAGTGCTGCGTTTGATACTGTGGATCATCGTGTTTTACTTGATAGGCTGGAAAATTACTTTGGGATTACTGGAAGTGTTCTTGCTTGGCTGATGTCATACTTGTCCAGTCATTCTTATTGTGTTGTGTTTAATAACACTACTTCTGGCCTTGGTAAAATGAATTTTGGGGTTCCACAGGGGTCTGTGTTAAGCCCCTTGCTTTTCTCACTTTATATAGCGCCCCTTGGGCATATTCTGCGGCATTACGGGATTGCCTTTCATTGTTATGCTGATGATACTCAATTGTACATGCTGATAACTGCTGGCAATCTTGCCCATATAAAAGCCTTGGAAGATTGCCTTATATCTGTGAGAAGTTGGTTGTCTAGTAATTTCCTACTCTTGAATTCTGATAAGACTGAAATGATGGTTCTTGGTCCAGCCAGACATCGGCATCATTTTGATCAGTTGGCACTTAATTTTGGTTCGTGTGTTGTGCATCATACAGACAAAATGAGGAATCTTGGAGTACTTTTCGATCCTACATTGTCTTTTGGCCCCCATATTAAAGACATTACGAGGACTGCCTTCTTTCATCTGCGAAATGTGGTGAGGATTCGTCCCATCCTGTCTATGGCTGATGCTGAGACTTTGATACATGCGTTTATTTGTTCCAGACTGGATTATTGTAATGCTTTATTTTCTGGCCTGCCGCAGTCTAGCATTTGAGGACTTCAGTTGGTACAGAATGCTGCTGCCAGACTTTTGACACAAAGTAGAAGGTTTGACCACATTACTCCCATTCTGGCATCCCTTCATTGGCTACCGGTTTCTGCCAGATCGGATTTTAAAGTTTTATGGTTGGTTTATAAAATTGTTCATGGACTGGCACCTTCCTACCTGGCAGACTTGGTTAAGCCCTACGTACCTGCAAGGCCCTTGCGTTTGCAGGGCGCAGGGCTTCTGTGTGTTCCAAGGATGAACAAAAAGTCTGTGGGGTATAGAGCCTTCTCCTACTGTGGTCCGGCTCTTTGGAATGATCTACCTGCTGTTATTCGGCAGTCTGACATGGTGGAGACTTTTAAATCAAGACTGAAGACCCACTTTTTTAGACTGTCTTATCACTAATTTAATCTGTTTGTGTTTGGTGTTATGTTTCGGACGCGGGCGGAGAACCGACCCAGCATTTGAAGGAGCCAGCATAAAATAAGCAGAGCACGGTTCAAAGGATAACAGAATTTAATAAACATAACAGTGAGTGATGCTAAACAACTAAACAGTCCGCGGTCTGGTGAGGTGAAAACACGGCGCGCTCTCAGCAGCGCAAACGGTCCGGAGCCACAGCAGTTCGGACCCAGGGACCCCGCCGACACCCCCCAGGTGGCCGCGACAAACCGAGTCTGTGAAGAAAGAAAACATGAGGTGAGTCCAACTCCACACAGAGAGACACAACTCAAAGGTGCACGCAATCAGCAAACACTTCCTGGCTTAAATCTATACATCAGCTTCTTACCCTGCAGGCACGGAACAACTCAGTTCAAATCTCCACTGCAGCAGAAGCTGATTAGACAATTAGCATAACGTGACAGCTCACTAACACAAGGTGTGAGGGACACCTAATTCACTGTCATTACTTCATAAAAGTCACCAAAACCAAATTACCTCAGGAAGTGTGACCTCACCCAATCCTCCTTCACAGACTGTGGCGTCAAACCTGGAGCGGTCTCTGCATCCGTGATGGTGAGATTGTTCTCCTGACGTCGATCTCACACGTCTGCTCACAAGGTCGAGTCTCTGGCAATCACACACTGTGCATTCAAGGTTTAAATGCAGCAGTCTCTGATTAAGACAAAATACACCACAGCTGTGAGTCCTGATGACCTGCACGTGATAACAAGCCTCAGGTGTTCAGGGTGAGGTCCTGACGCTCAGCCACTCAGTCCTGAATGCATACCACCTGGTGGGAGAAACAGAAAACAAAAACCAAGCCAGCCAAACACCCCAGCCCACAACATTTGGTTTGTAATTTCTTTTTATTCTACTGTGTTTTACCTTTTTATTGTGCTTTTCTTGCTTTTAATTTTGATTTTAGGTTAATTTGTGTTGTGAATTGTGTGAAGCGCCTTGGGGCGACTTTGTCGTGAGTTGGCGCTATATAAATTAATAAATTGAAATTAAATTGAAGTGGAGTTGATTCCAAAAAGCTCTATTTTGGTCTCATCTGACCACATGACCTTTTCCCATGCCTCCTCTGGATCATCCAGATGGTCACTGGTGAACTTCAAACGGGCCTGGACATGAGCTGGCTTGAGCAGGGGGACCTTGCTGCCCTGCAGGATTTTAAACCATGACAGCGTCATGTGTTACTAATGTAATCTTTGTGACTGTGGTCCCAGCTCTCTTCAGGTCATTGACCAGATCCTCCTGTGTAGTTCTGAGCTTTCTCAGAATCATCCTTACCCCACAAAGTGAGATCTTGCATGGAATCCCAGACCGAGGGAGACTGACAGTCATCTTGTGTTTCTTCCACTTTCTAATAAATAATCATAACAGTTGTTGTCTTCTACCAAGATGCTTGCCTGTTGTCCTGTAATCCATCCCAGCCTTGTGCAGGTCTACAGTTTTGTCCCTGGTGTCCTTAGACAGCTCTTTGGTCTTGGCTGTGGTGGACAGGTTGGAGTGTGGTTGATTGAGTGTGTGAACAGGTGTCTTTTATACAGGTAACAAGTTCAAACAGGTGCAATTAATACAGGTAAAGAGTGCAGAATAAGAGGGCTTCTTAAAGAAAAATTAACAGGTCTGTGTGAGCCAGAATTCTTGCTGGTTGGTAGGGGGTCAAATACTTATTTGCAGCAGTAACATACAAATAAATTATTAAAAAATCATACATTGTGATTTCTGGATTTTTTATTTTTTTTAGATTATATCTCTCACAGTGGACATGCATGTAAGATGAAAATTTCAGACGCCTCCATGATTTCTAAGTCGGAGAACTTGCAAAATCGCAGGGTGTTGAAATACTTACTTTCCTCACTGTACATTATGAGAACTTTTCATCTCATGGAGAGTTTTGAAAATACACCTTGCCACTGTATCGCACTGTTTGTCCGAGGCTGTTATATATTCTTGTAAAGTTTTGAAGTTCCATCCATTCCCATTTTTGATGAAGAAAGCATGAGAATGCTGCCCATAGGTCAGGAGGTCATCCACTGGTTGATCTTGAGTCTCCATGAGGAGTTCATCATATCATAGTCAGGAAAGGGTATCAAAACACAGGAACAAGGCTGATGCCAGCAATCCTAAACTCCACATATCAATGGCAGGCCTAATATCACTTCTGGAGCCCTTCTGCCTTCAGGTTGATACATCAGGCCAACCTGTGCAAGTGATGTTGGAAAGGCATCGCCGAATTCTGTTACCTTCACTGTGTATGGCTGCACTTGCTGATTTACAATATTCACACTGCTCATGTTTATGTTGGAGTGAATTATGTCAGTGGTTTCAAGGGCCTGTAAGGCCACCATCAACTGTTTGATGATTGGCCTGATTTCCTCCAGTCTAACGTGCGATACTCCAACCATGGCTTCTGTGAGTGTCCTCTGCAGCAATTCAAACACAATATAGGGTTGTCCATATATAAAGCTTTCATAAAACCTAATTCATTGACATTTGTCTGGATCCAGAGTGCTGATGGCCCTCATAATGTCAAACTCATGCTGGGCATCTTCAAAGTCTTGAACCTTTATGGCTCCTGGCGTTCTTGTACGTAGTTCAGTGCACTTAAATACTTGGATAAAATCTTCTTCTTTTAGCAGATGCTTCACCAGATATCTATGATTACTGCTGGCCAAGGTAACATCAACAGACATTGCACTGTTACAGCACCGATCGCTCTGTGCAGATTCATGAGAATCAGCGTTATCTGGAACAACATCACAAGATGTCAGACTTCCACAAGAGTAATCTTTGACTGATATGCCCTCCAATCCATCACCTGTGCAGGCATGCATAATCTGGGAACACATTTGAAAGTAAGGAGAGTCTTTCTCCAGATTTTGCATGGTAATGAAGTCATGCTGCAGAACCTCGGTGGACGTAATCCTCTGTCTGGGATACATCCTATACATTTTCGTGCAGTAAGTCTATGAAGTCTTCCAGGGCTTGAAGATCTGACGAACTTGTTACATTATAAGAACTTTTCATCTCATGGAGAGTTTTGAAAATGCACCTTGACCAAATATCACACTGTTTGCCTGAGTCTATTATATATTCTTGTAAAGATTAGAATTTACATCCATTCCAGTTTTTGAAGAAAGCATGAGAATATTGCCCATAGGTCAGGAAGTCATCCGATGGTTGATCTTGAGTCTCCATGAGGAGTCTCATCAAATCATAGTGGGGTACAGATCAAAACCCTGGATTAAGGCTGATGATGCCAGCAATCCTAAACTCCACATATGAATGGCCAGTGTCAGTGGCAGGCCTCATATCACTTCTGGAGTCCTTCTGCCTTCAGGCTGACACATCAGGCCAACTTGTGCAAGTGATGCTGGAAAGCACAGTGCCCATGTTTATGTTGGAATGAATTATGCCAAAGCTTTCAAGCACCTGTAAGGCCACCAACAACTGTTTGATGACTGGCCTGATTTCCTCCAGTCTAACATGCGATACTCCAACCATGGCTTCCCCGAGTGTCCTGTCCAGCAATTCAAAGCCCAGAAAGGGACGTCCTTCATATATGAAGCCTTCATAAAACCTAATTAAATGAGATTTTCAGTCACATCAATGGTCTGCTTCAGGCACCTCATCACCAGCCTCTCAAAGCACATTGTGGTGATGGGGTGAGTGCAACTGGCTTGTAGTCATTGAGGCAGGATGGTGCACAGGTCTTTGGCACAGGGATTATCCTTGATCTCTTGAGGCACGGCGGAACTCTGGCTTGGGACAGAGAGGTGTTGAATATATCCGCCAGAACTTCAGACAGCTGGTGTGCACAGTCTTTTAGGACCCTCCTTGGTAGACTGTCAGGGCCCGGGGCCTTTCAGGGGTTGATCCTCTGCAGCACGCTCCTCACCTCAGCTGTAGTGATGTTGCTGACTGGGGGGTCTTTGGGGGAGGGAGGGACTTGGGAGTGGGTGGTGGTGTTGGATGTCTCAAAACGCGCATAAAAGGCATTCAGAGTGTCCGGGGACACTGGGTCTGCAGAGCACTGTGCTACATTGTTTTTGTAGTCTGTGATGCATTTGATGCCCCTCCACATGCTCTGTGGGTTGTTATATTGGAGGTGGCCTTGAACCTTGAGGGCATATGTGGACTTAGCTCTTTTTAATCCCGCTGACAGGTTCCTTCTGGCTGCTCTAAGTGCTGTTGCATCGCTGTCTTTGAATGCAGCATCACAAATTTTCAGCAGGGAGTGCACCTTTCCGGTCACCTGGGGTTTGTGGTTTGGCCTGATGCTGATGATCTTGGAGGTGGTCACATTGTCTGTGCAGCTCCGGATGTAGCAGTGCACAGTCGATGAATATTCCTCCAGGTCCACATTGCTCCCTGTTGTTGCAGCTGCTCTGAACATTTGCCAGTCGGTGGTCTCAAAGCAGTCTTGAAGCATGGACACAGCACCAGTTGGCCAAACAGAGATGGTCTTTGTGATGGTGTCCCTGCTTTTCGACACTGGACTGTAAGCAGGAAGCATGAGGAGTGAGATGTGGTCTGAGGCACCAAGATGGGGGTGGGGGGCTGCTCTGTAAGCTCCATGTATATTAGTATACACTTTGTCCAGCGTGTTTTCCCCTCGTGTGGTGATGTTTACATGCTGGTGGAACTTAGGGAGAATATCTTGGAGGTTTACGTGGTTGAAGTCCCCTGTTACTACATACAGCGCATCTGGATGTTTATTTTGATGCAAGCTGATGGAGTTATGTAGCTGCTTCAGAGCGTCGTTAGCATTAGCTCGTGGGGGGACGTAGACGGCCACAATAAACACTGCTGTAAATTCCCGCGGCAGATAGTGAGGGCGGCATTTTACTGTAAGATATTCTACAGCTTCAGAGCAGTGTCTTTCCACCTCAGAACAGTTTGTGCACCAACCTTTGTTAATGTAGATGCACAGCCATCCTCCTCTGGTTTTACCAGAGTGCTGCTGGTCTCTGTCCGCATGGAAGAGTATCTGCTCATGTAGCTCAAAGACAGAGTCCGGCATGTTGTTGTTGAGCCACGTCTCTGTCAGGACATAAACACTGCAGCTCCGCATGTCCCGCTGATGTAATCTCAGTTGTAGCAAGTCCATTTTACTATCCAGCGCACGGACATTGGATAGAAATAGTGACGGGATAGCCGGTCTTCCACTGTTAGCTTTTAGCTTGTTTAGCAGACCTCCGCATTTTCCCCGTTTTTGCTGCGTGCGGTGCTTCCTCTTTGGTCTGAGCCGGCTCCAGCTGCTATTCGCTCTCGGGATCACCAATTTGCCGAGCGTTGCTTTTAGGTCCGGGTGGATTTAGACATGACAGCAGTTGTTGTTTAGCTTGAGCAAATCTTTGGAGCTGTATTTTATGCTTGTTGTGTTACTCGGAACACTAGCGCTGCTAACACTGCTAAAACTACTATTTTTACAAAGGACTACACCAGGAGCTAGAGAAGCCTCTGCGTCGATGCGCGCCGCCATCTTGAAAAAAAAACTATTATACATATACTTATTATACATTTCTCTCAGCTTACCCTCAAACATATTTATGTTAGATCCAGGAGCTCTAGAAACACAGCTTATAATTATGTTTTTGGTTTTTCCCATTTAATTTCCACTGTAATACATTTCATAACATTTTCCACAGAAAATTACATTTTATGAATAATTTCACTTTGGTAACTTGATCTGACATAAAGCGCCGCACTACCTCCCCTTTTAGTTATCCTGTTTGTTGCAAAAAAGTTATTATATCCCTCAAGCTGGACAGCATCCACTTGTTCCTCCTTTAGGGCCCCTTCACACATACTAGTGCAGCAGATAAGTGAAACAATCATGCAAATAGTGATAAAAGCATCAAATTCAGCAGAAATACTCCTTAGACACTCCTCTTTTGAAAAAAACGACTGGCCACTTGACTTTTCAATCGGTGGTCAGGTAGGGGTCAATTGAAGAATTACACAGAGGTCAAAATTAAAAGATACTCCAATCATTGAAAAATATTCCACATTATTTGCCTGATGATAAAGATTCCAAAAAGGTATAGTTTGGAGTATCTGTGACTGAATTCTATGGAGTTACGGGATAAAAACAGCAAGAATGGTGACAAAGGTCAGTTTCATTTTGTACAGGGTTCAAAACTTAAAGTTGCTCCAATTTTGGTAAAAAGTGATGTAAATTATTGGTTGAGCTAATAGGATTAATAAATGGAATAGTGTTGACAGTGTTGAATGCTTGGTCTCCAATGTAAAGGTCAAACAAGGCCTACGTCTATTGGATTCTATGACATGTGACATATGCAGTGGTGGGCACAGATAACCAAAAAATTAACTTCGATAACAGATAATCAGATAACTGAAAAGTTATCTTTGATAAAACTAAAATGATAAACCACCCAAAAATGTATCGGAAGTTACAGATAACCGATAAATTCCAGTATTGACTCCGGTAAACTTGCAACTACTAACAAGCTGATTTTGAGTTTTAACACCACAGTTGCTTTTGGAAGCATCAAAAGCGACAACATACCCAAACAATGACCAAGCTCCAGTTTACCAAATGGCTTCCAGCACAGAAACAACTGAGAGGAGCCACGATGCTCAACTCTCTACTCAATCACAATGCTGCCGTCAGGCCGAGGTCTTAGAAAATAAAGCAGTGCTGAGTTATGGTTTGGTATATAAATAAAATATTCATTTTATTTAGTTACTCCATTAATGTCAATTCTGTCATTTGTGTATCTTTTAATGTTGAATAATGCACTAATTCTGAAGTTTTGTAACAAACACAGACAGATGGTATTCTGGGTAAAATGTGCCTCCGCACACTGATTGGTTGATTCATTCTATGTAAACCAACAAGTTAATGTGAGGTGTGTCATGTGTTGGTGTTTACAGATAAATGTGCTTTTGTAAAACATGCCATTTTTTATTTGTAAAATAAAAAGGCATTTTCAAAAAAAAAAAAAAGCCAAGTTCTAATTAGATAACCGTCTGATATAACCGGTGCCAAAATAAATAGAACACTGCCATAATCTACTGGTGCCAGTGCGAGTTTTGGCCCTTTTTCATCTGATTTTTCATTTGTGCGAGAATTTTTTGGATCACACAGAGTTTCAGGTTAATCGCGCGTCCTGCATCTTTTAGTATACATGGAGTAACGAGCTGCGTTTAACATCTCACGACGACCTCCTGATCGGCGATCGCATGGTCAGATGAAAATCAAACTTGTTTAATATTCTGGTCAGCCGTCATGAGGGTATCCCGCTGCTGAAGCGCTACAAGCATCCAACCGCTCGCACTGTGCCTGTGCAAACACCACAGACCTGTCTTGTAATGTTTTTTTTTTGTTTTGTTTTTTGTTAAACTTTGATGTCTCCCATTGAAAAAAAAATCTGTTTACGTTTTGCTTCTGGAAACACGAGTCCGACGTGTGGTTTTTGAACGTACAATGTGTGTGAGAACATAAATCGTGCACTCTGAACTTTTACACCGTGCAGTTCTGTGGTACAGTTTGAGCTGGAACCAAGTACAGTGATTGAAAATATCATAGTGTCTGCCCAGCTTCAGTTTGAATACTGCCATGAACACTACTGGCCAGTAGATGGCAGTAGAGACCTTGAAAACTTGCCAAAACAAAATTCCAGATAATCTGTGTTTCGCTACATTTAAGATGTATGGAATTTAATAAACGCAAACACAATAACAATGTCTATAAATCCAGAGAATATATTCACAAGAGAGAGTATCTGAAATGCATTTCTCCTGTCGTGAAGGTACTGAGATTACCCTATCACCCATAATGAACCTGGACACAGCATGTCCACACTAAAACCTTAAAAATTAGGGCATTACTTTAAAACTAAAACTTATATCTGATATTTTCAATTTATAAAACTTCAAACGTGAAGTTAATTTTAATAACTTGTCTGAAATAAGTATGTAGGCCTTTGGATGACTTGGGTGATATTGGCCACGTATCAGTATGGGGTTAAAAGAAATGAGTTTTTTTTGTGTGTGTGTGACCAGTTCTACTTTGCCTGCAGAGGATAGAGCAGTTTCTTCTAGAAGCAGTTCTCTGTTTGCAGAGGATAGAACTACACTGTTCACCTTTGTTTACCACGTTAACAGTCTAAAAATGATCAGACAAAAATTTATCGCAAGATAATTAGCCTGATAGTGGTTTTCAAAGTTATCTGAAAAGATAATCTGATAATGAAAACTTTATCTTCGATAATTATTGGCTATCGAACTGTGCCCACCACTGGACATATGTTACCCCGTAACATGATAAGTAAGGATAATACATGGTCCAAACTATTCCTTTTTAAAACTGTTAGCTCAACTTGTAATTTGCATCTTTTTACCAAAATTGGAGCAACTTTAACTTTTGACCCCTATACAAAATGAAACTGACCTTTGTCACCATTCTTGCTGTTTTTATCCTGTAACTCCATAACATTCAGTCACAGATTGTCCAAACTATACCTTTTTGGAATCTTTATGATCACGCAAATGATGTGGAATATTTTTCAATCTGATTGGAGCATCTTTTAATTTTGACCTCTGTGTAATTCTTCAATTGACCCCTACCTGACCACCGATTGAAAAGTCAAGTGGCCAATCAGTTTTTTCAAAAGAGGATTGTCTGAGGAGTATTTCTGCTGAATTTGATGCTTTTATCACCATTTGCAGGATTCCCCTCTAAACATTCTCTTATCCGCTGCACTATACTGCAAAGTTTGGTCGAAGTGCGCATGATGCAGGAATCGTGTGCAAACCGTGTGAAATCGCCCCTGCCTGTAACACCTCATTCACCTGTTGCTACAACTATTTCCACACCCCAGCGGCGTGGAGTGTGCGCTGTGCGAACCCATTGATCCCTCTCGCTTCAAGTGTCAGCCACATACAGGCTGACGCACAAACATCTAACACAGCTCGTTTGGTACTTAGAGAATATGTGGCCAGTCACACTCTTGGCACGACAACAGTCTGCAGACAACCACTGTCGTGCTGCCAATGAAATTTGTCTAAATTCCACACAACTGTGGAGATGCCGAGATGTGGCATGCCGTTGGCTCCCCCCACATCACGTGTGTGTTGTGTGCTACCCCCAAAACATGCATGCATGTGGTTCGCCCCCTGCAGGCGAGGCGCATCTCATCTGATCACAGACACAGACATCTTGGTCTGTGCGCTTAACGGACGGGGGCGTAGCAGCTGTTGAAATCTCTTGTCCTGGACATCAGAGCTGCAGAACACGCACCGTGTTTTGACGGACACGCATGTGTGTGTGCTTGCCGTACTCACATCAAAAAACAAAAGTATATACCACTTGCGCTGGACCGGAACGTCAGTTTATGTGGACATGCAGCATGTGATCGGAATGTCACGTCTGTCTGACACGACAGTGAGCGGGGCGCCGCAGGACCAAATGACAGGCCAATAGTATGACAAATACGCCACTTTCAATCATATATCAACAGAGATACACCGTAGCATACACTGTTTGGACAGGTATCACAGCACTTTTCTTCTTCTTTTTAGAAAATACTGCTTGTTTGATTTCAGCCATTTCATGCACTTATTAGGAGACAGTGATTGTGGTGCAGTGGCAGAGTGTCTGTCTGGTAATCAGGGAGTGTGGCTTCAAATCCCGTGAGTGGTGTTTTTTTTTTTTTTTAACCAGGGTTGTTTAACTGCGGGGTTCTGTATTGCGTCCCTTATATGTATTATAGATATCAACCCAGTGATAATCAGTAATTATACAGCTGGTTTTTATTTCGTTTTCCTCCACATCAGCAGTGGGATGGTGCAGCTCATTTCATGGAACACAATGCACGCAGCAGCAGCAGCCCACACTGTGTTTCCTGCTCGAAAGACACCGTCACATGAAGAACCGTCGTGCCGGCATCGTGCATGCCTGCCCGTCAGGGCGATGTTTTGTGGTGAGCTTATACAAGCTCTACCGCCATGTGTCCCCCTGGAGTTGTACAGAAATCGACCAAATTCACACTGTGTGTGAAGGGGCTCTTAACCATGTCTCTGTAATTGCAATAACTGAAAAATGTTTATTAGAACTCTTTAAACAGTCTTGAATTTTAAATATTGGTAGTGAGACTTCTACTGTTATAATGTATGATTAAAAATGTCCCATCTATCATAGAATATTCCTCAAATTGTTCCCCAGTAAAATATTTACAATGATGAATAATGTTATTGAGGATAAAACAATCCGGATCAGTATTATATTCCATGATATGAAATCTATGTTCGGCATATTCAAAAACTTTAAAATTGAGCTCATGAGCAGAGGTAGATTGAAAAAGTTACCATCAGATAATAAATAAGATAAGACTTTATTGAACTCACAGTGGAGAAATTCATGGTACCAACATACTAATAATGTATGTATAACATACATACATACAAACTTAACTCACTCATGGTAAGAACAACGTAAAAACTAAACCAACTGAACTACAAAAACACAATAAACCAATAACACTAACAAAACTGGTAAACTAACATGAACCACACAAATGCTGTATGAGGTTTTCAAATGCTGCTCAAAATTCATCCGACTGTACTTTGAATGTCCATTCATGTGGTATTTGGCTTCATTCATGCTGTAGTGTGACGGGGAGGTGTGTAGAGTGCATGTGCTCTGGTCACACAAATGTGCCGATGGCTGTACGAATGCTGTGCGAGGGGTTCGAATGCAGCTCAAAAGTGTGGCTCGAATCCTCATTCATAAGGCATTCATACTCATAGTGTGACGGGGGTATACACAGCTGCTGGAATATCTGGTCCTCCTGAATGTGTCTCGGATTTTGGCTTTTTTTTTTCCATTCTGGCTGATTCTGCTTGATTCCTGCTCATTCCAACTAAGTATGACTGGGGCCATAGATTGTTCTACAGTTCGGCGTGTGTCTTGTAAAACAGTATCCAGGTTGAAATCTCTTTCAGCAGCAAACGTGTTAATGCAATGGATACACGCACATCCAAAGCACCTGAAGAGGCGTGCAGGACCAAAAGCATATTACAGTGAAAGACCAAATGATCCGCACAGCCACAGTGCTCCCAGTCAGAAAAAAGTTTTATTTAACAAAAAGGATTTTTGTTCTCATGATTATGAATTTTGGATCTATGCTCTGAAATTCTTGTTTTTAAAGACCTTGTGGTTTTTCCAATGTAAGCTAGTCCACACGGACACTTCAACATATAAATAACATTGGCTGTCTCACATGTGATAACTCCCTTGATTTTAAATGTCTTACCCATCCTGGGATGTTGAAAAGTTTCTGTCTGATATGTGAAATTACACTGACTCCAATGACCCCATCTATAATTACCCTCCAATATCTTGGGTAAAGAGCAAGAATCTGTGAGCGACAGCAAATTAGAGCGGAGCAACATGCTGTTCAGATTCGGTGGCCTCCTATGTACAATCCTAGGTGGTGTGGAAAATGCTGTTAAATTCTTCAAATGTGGATCAGTTTCAATGACGTGCCAATGTTTTTTATTCAACTTTATCGAATTCCCTACTCAACGGTGGATATTTGTAATACAGTTCAAACCAGTGATCAAAGTTTTATTTCATTTATAATGCAAACATTCAGTTTGAGTAACGGTATCAAATCTATTATGGGCTTCACTGATCCACAAAGGATTATATTCTCTCTGTTGGAACTGGTGTACGAGATCATTCGCTTATACTAGATAATCAGAATCTGAACGGCAAATACGACGTATACGATTAAATTGTGAAATGGATACACTTTTCTTCAGAGATACTGGATGAAATGACTTGCCATGCAAAATAGAATTGCAATCTGTGCTCTTCCTGTACAAGGTAGAGCACAATCTGTTATCTTGTCTATAGACCAGAATATCTAAAAAGTTTATTTTATGCGCATCATATGCTATAGTAAATTTCATTTGCAATTATCATTAATGAACTTCTGAAATTCTAAGAGAGATGTCTCTGCACCATGCCAAACAAAGAAAATATCACCAATATACCTTTTCCAATGTGAAATACAATGTAAATGAGGATTTCGACCTGAAAAAAGGCCACAAAACAATGATGCAAAACTAGGGGCCATCTTTGACCCCATACTGATCCCTGAGATTTGCAGGTAATACTCAGTTTCAAACATAAAAAAAATTTGAAGTCAATACAATACCTGCAAGGTCAACAATGCTCTGAGTGCACATGCTAATGTTACACACTTTTTCTTTCGTCTCAAAATGTCTGGTATAATTAGTGGTGTTCTCCACATGAGGTAGTATCCAGAAAACGTCTTTCCTCTGACCTCTTCCTCTGCTGCCTCTCCAGAACACCCCCAGCTAATTTATACTAGTCATGCACTTTCATTTCTGTCTGATTTTGATCTAGAACTGGTGTAGGAGGTTAGTCACTTTCATTTTGTCCTACAAAGGTGATCGTGGCCACAGCTATTTCAGGTGTTTTCAGTCAGTGGTGGGCACAGCTAACCAAAATTTAGCTTTGGTAATAGCTAATCAGCTAACCGAAAAGTTATCTTTTATAAAGCTAAACCAATAAACCACCCAAAACTTTATAGGAAGCTACAGCTAACCGACAACGTTCAGTACTGTCTCTGGTACAGCTACTAACAAGCCCATTTTGAGTTTTAACACCATTTCACAAACCCAAACAATGAGTCACTACTTCTGTGTTTGTGAGCCCTGCCCACCGCTGGAAGCTCCTGTTTGCTATGTATTTTGCAGCATTGAAGCAGCTGAGAAACACTAAGCTCAACTCTACCCCAGCAAAACAGGCCTGACAGCCAGGTTGCCTCAAAAACAAAAGCCATTATTGCTTAACAGCATACAACAGTCCCACCGTGAGGCAGATGTCTTGGAAAATAAAGCAGTTTTGACTTATGGTTTTGATGTATAAATCAAATTAATCTGGATGAATAACTCCATTAATGACAGTTCTGTCATTTGTACAAAGTTAAAATACAACACATATATTTTAATTTTAAATAATGCACTAATTCTGAAGATTTGTAACAAACACACACAGATGCCAAAGGAATCATGGGTAAAATGAGTTTCCACTAACAAGTAGGGGTTTCTGCAGATCCGGAGGATGTTTGCGGCTGCATGTTTACAGCTGCACTTTCAGGCCGCACGCTTCTTCTACTGATGTTGATTCAGAGCATTGTTTATAGACAGCACCACCTAAACACCTAAAGTACAAAACTTTGGATTTCACTGCACTTTTTTTTATGGTGAAAGATGGTCATGACCTGAGTAGTGACTGTGAATTGTTTTATGAGTCAAATGTGAGACAACAAATTAACATTTCAACATAACATTTTATAATTATAAGCACTTTAGGCTTCGTCATTTGCACATTAGAGTTGTTGACAACCAGTTATACTCAACAAAAATATAAATGCAACACTTTTGGTTTTGCTCCCATTTTGTATGAGATGAACTCAAAGATCTAAAACTTTTTCCACATACACAATATCACCATTTCCCTCAAATATTGTTCACAAACCAGTCGAAATCTGTGATAGTGAGCACTTCTCCTTTGCTGAGATAATCCATCCCACCTCACAGGTGTGCCATACCAAGATGCTGATTAGACACCATGATTAGTGCACAGGTGTGCCTTAGACTGTCCACAATAAAAGGCCATTCTGAAAGGTGCAGTTTTGTTTTATTGGGGGGGATACCAGTCAGTATCTGGTGTGACCACCATTTGCCTCATGCAGTGCAACACATCTCCTTCGCATCATCCGTGAAGAGAACACCTTGCCAATGTGCCAAACGGCAGCGAATGTGAGCATTTGCCCACTCAAGTCGGTTACGACGACGAACTGGAGTCAGGTCGAGACCCCGATGAGGACGACGAGCATGCAGATGAGCTTCCCTGAGACGGTTTCTGACAGTTTGTGCAGAAATTCTTTGGTTATGCAAACCAATTGTTTCTGCAGCTGTCCGAGTGGCTGGTCTCAGACGATCTTGGAGGTGAACATGCTGGATGTGGAGGTCCTGGGCTGGTGTGGTTACACGTGGTCTGCGGTTGTGAGGCTGGTTGGATGTACTGCCAAATTCTCTGAAACGCCTTTGGAGACGGCTTATGGTAGAGAAATGAACATTCAATACACGAGCAACAGCTCTGGTTGACATTCCTGCTGTCAGCATGCCAATTGCACGCTCCCTGAAATCTTGCGACATCTGTGGCATTGTGCTGTGTGATAAAACTGCACCTTTCAGAGTGGCCTTTTATTGTGGGCAGTCTAAGGCACACCTGTGCACTAATCATGGTGTCTAATCAGCATCTTGATATGGCACACCTGTGAGGTGGGATGGATTATCTCAGCAAAGGAGAAGTGCTCACTATCACAGATTTAGACTGGTTTGTGAACAATATTTGAGAGAAATGGTGATATTGTGTATGTGGAAAAAGTTTTAGATCTTTGAGTTCATCTCATACAAAATGGGAGCAAAACCAAAAGTGTTGCGTTTATATTTTTGTTGAGTGTAAATATGTGGACCATGGAATGTACTTCTCTGGTCCACTTTGCCATCAAAGGTAAGGGTAAAGTTTGTTGTTTAATCTAAAAACAATGAACTCTTAAATTTTACCAGTATTTTTCTCAAACCAGTTGAGATTTTCTTGTCTGTCAATTGTTTCCAGTGAAGTGGAAGAATTTGGCAGATGGCTGGACACAGAATTAAAGAAAGAAGGAAGACAATTCTGGTGGTAGGTGGGGCTCATTTAAAAAGGGGTATATTGGCATGAACTGTCAGAAATGAAAATTATTAGGCCCATGAAAGTGAAAGATGGAGAGTTTATCGGATATATTAATGCTTAGTCTGTTTTTGCATGCTAATGTCTGTCTCTGTGTCTGTCTCTCAGGAGACTCTGAGATGAGTCTGAGCTACTTCAGTGATGTCCACATGACGTGATGCTCTTCAGTAGGGTTGAGCTGGATACTCATTTCTTTTGACACCATCCAGATTGTTACCAGCGCAAAGTTTGAAAGCCAACATCTGTGATGTATGGGGGTGTGTTAGTGCCCATAACATGGACAACTTACACATCTGAAATGGCACCATCAATGCTGAAAGGTACATCCAGGTTTTGGAGCAACACATGCTACCATTCAAGCAACATCTTTTTCAGGGACATCCCTGCTTATTTCAGCAAGACAATGCCAAGCCACATTCTGAACGTGTTACAACAGCGTGGCTTCATAGTAAAAGAGTGCGGTGTAGTAGAACGGCCTGCCTGCAGTCTAGACCTGTTGCCCATTGAAAATGTGTGACGCATTATGAGGCGCAAAATATGACAACAGAGACCCCGGATTGTTGAACAAGTTGAACATCAAGCAAGAATGGGAAAGAATTCCGCCTGCAAAGCTTCAACAATTAGTGTCCTCAGTTCCCAAATGCTTATTGAGTGTTGTTAGAAGGAAAGGTGATGTAACACAGTGGTAAACATACCACTGTCCCAGCTTTTTTGAAACGTGTTGCAGGCATCCGTTTCAAAATGAGCAGATATTTGCACAAAAACTATAAGGTTTATCAGTTTGAACATTAAATATCTTGTCTTTGTGGTGTATTCAATTGAATATAGGTTATAGAGGATTTGCAAATCATTGTATTCTGTTAATATTTACATTTTACACAATGTCCCAACTTCACTGAATTGGGGTTCTATAATCCCCCTGAAATTACATCCATTATTTTGGTGCCCCAAGATAGTGCTAACAAAGTCCTTATAAGCATCCCCAGTAATTTTGAAATCATACTATGAGTCTCATAAATTATTTTAGCTATTGTAAAATTTGGATGTCCAGCAGTGAAGTCTGCATATTGTATCCACTGAAAATATAATCTTGATTATTTCTTTATCCAATTTCATATGTCTATCTTTTTATGAAGCCAATTTGCAACAATCAAACAATAACGTTTGTGTAAATGACTAATCTACACTCCCCCTTTTAGCCACATGGATACTGTGTGGCTAACAGGGGGCTATAAGGGACCGTCCACACCAACTCACAGAAGCCAACACCCACGGCATCACAAAGGAGCATTCGACCCAAATCCATACCGTGCACACCTCCATGTCTTATGCCGTGTACCAAAGCATAAATGCAACAGATCAAATTCCAGATAAGAGTTTACATGGCCGCACCCCAAAAACAAATACAACAAAAATGTACACTAAAACACACAAGTGAAACACAGGCACGTCCTCAGGTACCACACCACTGATGTTCAGGGTGTACAACAGAAAATTTACTTACTCTGCCAGTTACCAACACCATAGCCAGACCAATACTTCGCATTGATGTCCACATAAGCCAGAATAAAGAGAACAGTTGGCCACCGATGACAGCGGGTAGTCAGTCATGTTGTCCAACCTAATAAAGTAAATTTATAGTTAAGAACAGCTTAGTAACATAATGCAGTGATACAGCAGTGACCACGGCACACCACTTTATTTATTTATTTATTTTTAAATTGGAGCAAGACAGAGCGTGCAGCGTGTCAACAGATAGTGAGGATTCTGATGATGAAGGAGATGATTCCTCTTTTGTTCTGGACGAGGAACCAGAGCAGGTAGGTCCACCAATGTGCACACAGATCACCACAGCTTTGTTTGCAGTTTCTCCAGGACTTTGGGGGAAGTGATGGTCTAGTGGTTAAGGTGTTGGGCTTGAGACCAGAAGATCCTTGGTTCAAATCCCTGCCTGACTGGAAAATGACTAAGGGCCCTTGAGCAAGGTCTTTAATCCCCTATTGCTTCCGGTGTATAGTGAGCACCTTGTATGGCAGCACCCTGACATCGGGGTGAATGTGAGGCGTAATTGTAAAGCGCTTTGAGCGTCTGATGCAGACGGAAAAGCGCTATCTAAATGCAGTCAGTTTACCATTTGACTCAGGCTCTATGAGCTCTGTCCCAGCACAGAGTCCTGGAACTCAGGGATGCAGACACACACTGTCCCAGCTGTGGCTCCAGGCACGTTTCGTTTAAAGCTTTGAGATTGTTGCTTCGGTTTTGTTTAGTTCCTCTTTCATCCCTTTTGCACTCTTGCTTTGCATGCTATTCGGTGATAAAGCTCTTTCGTACACCTTTTCTTAATGAATTTTGACTTTAAAAACTTTTTTCCCTTCGTTGAGGAAATGTCGTGTGCCGTGTGACTGTGGCATAAGTTGTCAGAGTAACTCGTACACAAACTGCCCCAAGCTGTTGTTGCTAAGTTTTGAACATCTTTTAAATTTGCACCACGCTCAGAGAGGAGCCTCGTTAACTGAGGATAATGCCTCAAAGAGCCACCATTCTCCCACAATAGTTGAAGAAACCCTCTCGTAGCAAAAAAAAAAAAAAAAAAAAAAAAAAAAAGTTGCATGGCTCATTATTCATCCTTCATTATTTGGTGGGACCAGGGCTTTAATGTCACCCTCTTAGCAAGACAAATAAATATATATTCTACTTTTGAAACTCACCTCCTGCAAAGACTTCCTCCCTTCTCGCTTGTCTCGGCACTCACAAAGACAGCTGACTTTGTTTTTCTGTGTCTGGGGCGTGCATGGACTGTGGCTCGCCCTGTTTTTATACACTAAAGTCTAAAGCTTACATTATTTTTTTTCTTAGGCAAAGGCTATTTGCCCAACCATTGGGCAGATAAATGTCTTACCTTATTCGCCAACCGTGATCATGTATTTGACACGTTTTGTGCATCTAAACTACGTTTTTTACACCACTTTTGAAGGCTCTATTGCGGCGTATGTTTGACACATTTAATGGCACCGTCTTTAATTACTGCAAAAACAGTAACCAGGATCAAAATAGACAAACTTCATAAGCATTTTGAATGGAAGGAAGCCTGTTAATGACGATGAAACAGTTTTTGAACAAAATATTGCTTGTTGGCTGCAAAATGGTGTTAGTTTGACACAGTTCCCTGGGTGTGATGAGCCAAACAGAACCACTTTAGATCACAGCCCCTCCGCAGGCAGCAAACCCTCCCGCAGCCGGTGTGAAAATATCTGCATTTTTTCCCTCGCACGTTGAAGTGAACTTACAAGCGTACTCATTGGTGGTTGGACGTATATGATCGCGTATTTACTTTATTGAACCAATGGTTGGGCGAATAGCCACTCCGTATTTATGTATCCATCGTTACTACAGCCTGGATCCATGCAAAAAAAACCAACCCATTTTTTCTAAAACGCTCTGCTACTATTTCTCGTCTGCATGTAAAATCCAACGCTGACAGCAATCAGCAACGCGGAAGCTTGGTGTACATATCGTGGCATTATAAAATTTCTGACCAATCAGTTGCTGACAGGGCTGAGCGGAGACGAAGCACAGACAGAGTGGACACAAATGCAGGCTCACAACAGGATGTATGATTAAAGGATGGTTTAATTCAGGCCTGGGTTCGGTAACAGGAAGGCAGTCCACGGAGCAAAAGTACCAGGCAGGGACAAGACAGAGGACGTGGTCAAAAACAAGCAGGGTCAGTACACGAGCGAACAGAGTTATTAGGGCTGAGGCAAAAAGCAGGATCCGGTACACAGAGCAGAGTCAAAAACACGGCTTGGCAAAAACAGGAGGAGACAAAGTGCTGGTAAGTGAATGAATCAACAAACGAGCAGGGAGGAAGTGAACTGAAACAGTTTAAATAAGAACAGGTGGTAATAGGATAATGAGGTGCACGTGGTGGAGGAAGGGGGCGTGGTCAGGTGAAAACTAAGAGGCAAAAGAGATGCAGAAAGGCAGTGACAAATGGGCAAGTAAACGACAGACGAACAGGGCGTAGCCAACAGTGATGAGAAAGTGCCGGTGCAGAAAGAGAGTGCCCTTGTTCTGTCGAGATGAGGTGCGCTGTCTAGATGAGGTTCCTCACGTAACTGCATATGTGTGCACTGAAAAAATTACTTGACGAAGTTTGCTTATTTTGATGGGCAAGTAAATTTATAAATTGCTCATGCGAACGTAGTAATGTATAAAATCTACTCACTATAAAACAATAAGTATTTTTAAGTTGGAGGTAGCTTAAACGTAAAATACAGAAAATGTTTTACTTACTAGGCTATAAATACATCCATCCATCCATTTTCTTCTGCTTTATCCGGAATCTGGTCGCGGGGGCAGCAGCTCAAGCAAAGCCGCCCAGACCTCCCGATCCACACACACCTCCCCCAGCTCCTCCGGGGGAACCCCAAGGCGTTCCCAAGCCAGCCGAGAGATGTAGTCCCTCCAGCGTGTCCTGGGTCTTCCCCGGGGCCTCCTCCCAATGGGACGTGCCTGGAACACCTCTCCAGCGAGGCGTCCAGGGGGCATCTGGAAAAGATGCCCGAGCCACCTCAACTGACTCCTTTGGACGTGGAGGAGCAGCGGCTCGACTCCGAGCTCCTCCCGAGTGACCGAGCTCCTCACCCTATCTCTAAGGGAGCGCCCAGCCACCCTGCGGAGGAAACTCATCTCGGCCGCTTGTACTCGCGATCTCGTTCTTTCAGTCATGAGCCAAATCTCATGACCATAGGTGAGGATTGGAACGTAGATTGATCGGTAAATCGAGAGCTTTGCCCCCCTACTCAGCTCTCTCTTCACCACGATGGCCTGATACAGTGACCGCATCACTGCAGATGCTGCACCGATCCGTCTATCGATCTCATGCTCCATCCGTCCCTCACTTGTGAACAAGATCCAGAGATACTTAAACTCCTCCACCTGAGGCAAGGATCATCAATCAATCAATCAACTTTTTTTTTTATATAGCGCCAAATCACAACAAACAGTTGCCCCAAGGCGCTCTATATTGTAAGGCAAGGCCATACAATAATTATGAAAAACCCCAACGGTCAAAACGACCCCCTATGAGCAAGCACTTGGCTACAGTGGGAAGGAAAAACTCCCTTTTAACAGGAAGAAACCTCCAGCAGAACCAGGCTCAGGGAGGGGCAGTCTTCTGCTGAGACTGGTTGGGGCTGAGGGAAAGAACCAGGAAAAAGACATGCTGTGGAGGGGGGCAGAGATCGATCACTAATGATTAAATGCAGAGTGATGCATACGGAGCAAAAAGAGAAAGAAACAGTGCATCATGGAAACCCCCCCACAGTCTACGTCTAAAGCAGCATAACCAAGGGATGGTCCAGGGTCACCTGATCCAGCCCTAACTATAAGCCTTAGCGAAAAGGAAAGTTTTAAGCCTAATCTTAAAAGTAGAGAGGGTATCTGTCTCCCTGATCTGAATTGGGAGCTGGTTCCACAGGAGAGGAGCCTGAAAGCTGAAGGCTCTGCCTCCCATTCTACTCTTACAAAACCTAGGAACTACAAGTAAGCCTGCAGTCTGAGAGCGAAGCGCTCTAATGGGGTAATATGGTACTACGAGGTCCCTAAGATAAGATGGGACCTGATTATTCAAAACCTTATAAGTAAGAAGAAGAATTTTAAATTCTATTCTAGAATTAACAGGAAGCCAATGAAGAGAGGCCAACACGGGTGAGATATGCTCTCTCCTGCTAGTCCCCGTCAGTACTCTAGCTGCAGCATTCTGAACCAACTGAAGGCTTTTTAGGGAACTTTTAGGACAACCTGATAATAATGAATTACAATAGTCCAGCCTAGAGGAAATAAATGCATGAATTAGTTTTTCAGCATCACTCTGAGACAAGACCTTTCTGATTTTAGAGATATTGCGTAAATGCAAAAAGGCAGTCTTTGAATGAAGGCTTTGAATGACATATCCTGATCAAAAATGACTCCAAGATTTCTCACAGTATTACTAGAGGTCAGGGAAATGCCATCCAGAGTAAAGATCTGGTTAGACACCATGCTTCTAAGATTTGTGGGGCTAAGTACAATAACTTCAGTTTTATCTGAGTTTAAAAGCAGGAAATTAGAGGTCATCCATGTCTTTATGTCTGTAAGACAATCCTGCAGTTTAGCTAATTGGTGTGTATCCTCTGGCTTCATGGATAGATAAAGCTGGGTATCATCTGCGTAACAATGAAAATTTAAGCAATACCGTCTAATAATACTGCCTAAGGGAAGCATGTATAAAGTGAATAAAATTGGTCCTAGCACAGAACCTTGTGGAACTCCATAATTAACTTTAGTCTGTGAAGAAGATTCCCCATTTACATGAACAAACTGTAATCTATTAGACAAATATGATTCAAACCACCGCAGCGCAGTGCCTTTAATACCTATGACATGCTCTAATCTCTGTAATAAAATTTTATGGTCAACAGTATCAAAAGCAGCACTGAGGTCCAACAGAACAAGCACAGAGATAAGTCCACTGTCCGAAGCCATAAGAAGATCATTTGTAACCTTCACTAATGCTGTTTCTGTACTATGATGAATTCTAAAACCTGACTGAAACTCTTCAAATAGACCATTCCTCTGCAGGTGATCAGTTAGCTGTTTTACAACTACCCTCTCAAGAATCTTTGAGAGAAAAGGAAGGTTGGAGATTGGCCTATAATTAGCTAAGATAGCTGGGTCAAGCGATGGCTTTTTAAGTAATGGTTTAATTACTGCCACCTTAAAAGCCTGTGGTAACACTCCAATGACCTGAAGAGGGCAAAGCACCTTTTTCCGGTCGGATTTGGAGGTGCTGATTTTCATCCCGAACGCTTCACACTCGGCTGCAAACCGCCCCAGTGCACGCTGAAGGTCCTGAATTGACGATGCCAACAGAACCACATCGTCCGCAAACAGCAGAGACGAGATTCTGTGGTTCCCAAACCAGACCCCCTCTACACCCTGGCTGCACCTAGAAATTCTGTCCATAAAAATAATGAACAGAACCGGTGACAAAGGGCAGCCCTGGCGGAGGCCAACGTGCACTGGAAACAGGTTTGACTTACTACCGGCAATGCGAACCAAGCTCCTGCTGCGATCGTACAGGGACCGGATAGCCCTTAGCAAAGGACCCCGGACCCCGTACTCCCGGAGCACTCCCCACAGGGTGCCCCGAGGTACACGGTCGAACGCCTTCTCCAGATCCACAAAACACATGTGGACTGGTTGGGCAAACTCCCATGAACCCTAGAGCACCCGATGGAGCGTGTAGAGCTGGTCCAGTGTGCCGCGACCAGGACGAAAACCACACTGCTCCTCCTGAATCTGAGGTTCGACCATCAGTCGAATTCTCCTCTCCAGTACTCTGGAATAGACCTTACCGGGGAGGCTGAGGAGTGTGATCCCCCTATAGTTGGAACACACCCTCCGGTCCCCTTCTTAAACAGAGGGACCATGAGGTGGCAGCTAGAGGGGGAGAAATAAATACACTGAATACAATTAATAAAAAAAAACTTTGATGAAAAAAAAAACAAAAACAAAATGCGCATGCGCAGTTGCACGTCGAGCGAGTTACATCATCTTCCCGTGTGCAGTTGCGCGAGGCACCTCATCTCGACGGCTGACATCTTCAAGTCCGGGGCAGAGCGATGTGCGCATGCATGCGCAGTAGCGCGGCGCACCTCATCTCGACGTTCACCTCATCTCTACGGGACACCGTGATCAGAAGAAGACTGTGATAAAAATGAAACTGGACATGACTACTTAGAGACCTGAGAGAAGTGCAGACGAAAACAGAATGACAGGCAGGTGCAAGTGAGCAGTGAAGAGATTACAGACATGACAACTAAAGATTATGATCTTTAGTGAAGAAAGAAAACATGAACATGAATCTAAACTTGAACAGGACTGAAAAGCAAACCAGAACATGATAAACAGAATAATGGGAAATTAAACACTACGACAAAACTAAACCGGAACAGACAGACAAAACTATAAGAAAAACAGAAACTAAGTGATAACAAAACCTGACATCACAGTACTACATATAACAGAAATGAGAACAGCAAAAATAGGCAAACAGTAACTAAATGATAAACCATGAAAACACAGACTGATAGAACAAACAAGAACAGAACTGAAACATGGCCAAAGTCTAAGAGTAACAAAGAAGGAAAGTAACAAAGCAAAAAATAGAACATAGAAACAACACATGAAAGTAACAATTAATAAAACAAGGCTGGGGCAGAAGGAGCAGAACCAAATAAAGAGGGAAAATAAGGACTGAAGCATGGAACTGGGCCGGGCATGACAGTTGCATTCTTTATCAATTTTTATTAATCATCAAAAACAAACAAAAAAAAGACAAATGTGGGAAATGCATGTTTTTAGTATGTTTTATTAGATAAGATAATTAAATTTCGGCACTTAAGGTGTTTCAAACCACCTAACCATGCCAGCTCCAAAAGGCTTCAGTTCTTCTTGATCTTTGGTGCCAGCAAGGTGATTATAGGCAATCTCCTCCAGAGGTGTTCTAACCACCTGAACATTCCGGCCCCAAAGGCTTCAGTTCTTCTTGATCTTTGGTGCCAGCAAAGTGATTTTAGGCAGTCTCCTCCAGAGGTGTTCTAACCACCTGAACATTGCGGCCCCAAAGGCTTCAGTTCTTCT
The DNA here is from genome assembly GCF_902500255.1 of Thalassophryne amazonica. Classification (NCBI taxonomy): domain Eukaryota; kingdom Metazoa; phylum Chordata; class Actinopteri; order Batrachoidiformes; family Batrachoididae; genus Thalassophryne; species Thalassophryne amazonica. The sequence goes on along the minus strand of NC_047108.1, from coordinate 110,723,474 downwards.
TGATCTTTGGTGCCAGCAAGGTGATTATAGGCAATCTACTCCAGAGGTGTTCTAATCACCTGAACATTCCGGCCCCAAAGGCTTCAGTTCTTCTTGATCTTTGGTGCCAGCAAGGTGATTTTAGGCAGTTTCCTCCAGAGGTGTTCTAACCACCTATACATTCCAGCCCCAAAGGCTTCAGTTCTTCTTGATCTTTGGTGCCAGCAAGGTGATTTTAGGCAGTCTCCTCCAGAGGTGTTCTAACCACCTGAACATTGCGACCCCAAAGGCTTCAGTTCTTCTTGATTTTTGGTGCCAGCAAAGTGATTTTAGGCAGTCTCCTCCAGAGGTGTTCTAACCACCTGAACATTGCGGCCCCAAAGGCTTCAGTTCTTCTTGATCTTTGGTGCCAGCAAGGTGATTATAGGCAATCTCCTCCAGAGGTGTTCTAACCACCTGAACATTCCGGCCCCAAAGGCTTCAGTTCTTCTTGATCTTTGGTGCCAGCAAGGTGATTTTAGGCAGTCTCCTCCAGAGGTGTTCTAACCACCTATACATTCCAGCCCCAAAGGCTTCAGTTCTTCTTGATCTTTGGTGCCAGCAAAGTGATTTTAGGCAGTCTCCTCCAGAGGTGTTTTACCACTGAAAATTCCAGCCCCAGAAGGCTTCAGTTCTTCATTTTCCTTGGTGACAGCAAGGTGGTTTTTGTTGAGACTGCTGATTGAAACACTTTTAGATTTTGTGCCTTGTTATGTGTGGGACGCGGCTCGAGGAGCGGTCCAGCGTCTGACTGAACCCAGTGCTAAATAACCAGAAGCAGCTCCCAAAGAAACAATTTTATTTTCTAATCACCCATCGGTACTGTACAAAAAATACAAATTAAATAATACTGGTGGGGTGAAGAGGCTGCGCGCTCTCTCAGCGCCTCAACGGACGGGAGCCCGAACGTTCTGGACTCAGGTTTTCCGCCGACACCCCCCAGGTGGCCCTTCCCAGAACTGTACTCTGTGGAGGGGGAACAGAGGTGAGATTATTCGATACTATTACCAGAAAGCTATTAAAGGCACACTTGTCAGCAACACGTTCAGTTCAGGTTTCAGAGTTAATTCAGATGAACAGCTGCTCACGGCTTGTGTAGGTTTATTATTCCACACACCACAGCCGCGAGGAGCAAACAAGACAATTTCTTCAATGTTCAAATTTAGCTGTGCAAAAAACACCACATTATATTCACAAATAAGCCTTTAAAGATAATCACCTCTGACGTGTGCTGACAGCTTTTGCCTCTCACCCTAGTCCTCCCTCACAGACGTAACGTCAAACTCTGGAGCGGCCCTCAGCGTCCCCAACGGTCGATACAAGGTCGTAACAAGGTTGTATTCTCCGGCAAACAGCCCTCATCACTGCTGGCTTAACTCAACAATTTCTTCATTGACGCCAGCTGAGAGTCCTTAGTCTGCACGTGAATGTCACAGGTGTTGCAGATCATCCTGATAAAGAGCCGCACGAGGATGCAACAGGTGCAACCAATCATCACAGAGGTGAGAGACTCTTCTGCAGCACAATTTTCCCAGAGGTCAGTCCCAGACCACCTAGGAAGGAAAACAAACACAAACCCAACAAAACAGTGTCCAGCCAAGCCCCCCAACACACAACATGCCTGTCTGAATAGGAGTTTTGTTGTCATAAGAGAAATTTAAGAAATGGGAGAAAACGTTTTTGGTCTTCTTTAAATATTTTGTAAAAACCTCAAACACACGAGGATATCAATTTTGGATCCATGTCCAAGGTCTGAATTTTGTTCCACCTGTGTTGTCAGTGGTATCACTCACTAAATTTCCAAAAGAGTGGACCATTTCAACCCTGTCATTATAATGCGACATAACATCGTAACTGTCAGAATCACTTTCTGAATCTCTATGAGAGACTCCCATGTCCACAGCACAAATAGTGTGTCCAAATCCAGGTGGGCTTGGTTCAGTGGCTGTAACATCACCACAATCACATGACATTTCAGCGTGGTGTTCATCCATGCAGATACCAACACATTCATGACTGTTACAGGAGAGAACCCTCAATGAAGATTTCTGAACAGATTTGTTCTCAGTTATTTATAGTCTGCACATGTTTTTGAGGACGACTGCTTGAGGGTCTGTCCCACTGCCCTATGTCTACATCACTGCTAATATCAGTGAATTTAGCACAGCTTCTGGAATAACCAGAGACTGGAGTTTCAGCGTGGTGTTCATCCATGCAGGTACCAACAGATTCATGACTGTTACAGAAGAGAATGTTCTCATTTGTGACAATGTCAACAGACGGACTGTCACTAGAGTCATCTATGACTGAAGTTCCATCCAAGCCATCAGCTGTGCAGGCATGCATAATTTGGAAACACTTTTGAAAGTATGTAGAGTCTTTATCCAGATTTTGCATGGTAATGAAGTCATGCTGCAGAGCCTCGGTGGGCGTAATCCTCTCTCTGGGATCCATCCTAAGCATTTTCACCAGTAGGTCTATGAAGTCTTCCAGGGCTTGAATTTCTGACCAATGAGTTACATTATAAGAACTTTTCATTTCATGGAGATTTTTGAAATTGCACCTTGCCTCAACATCACACTGTTTGTCTGAGGCTGTTATATGAGGTCTATTAGAAAAGTATCCGACCTTATTATTTTTTTCAAAAACCATATGGATTTGAATCACGTGTGATTACATCAGACATGCTTGAACCCTCGTGGGCATGCGAGAGTTTTTTCACGCCTGTCGGTTACGTCATTCGCCTGTGGGCAGTCTTTGAGTGAGGAGTCGCCCACCCTCTCGTTGATTTTTTCA